>NC_090646.1:58555208-58886146 GCF_040937935.1 Hyperolius riggenbachi
AAGAAGAAGATGATATAGAAAAAGAAGAAGATATAGAAGAAGAGGATATAGAAGAAGAAGAAGATATAGAAGAAGAAGAAGATATAGAAGAAGAAGATATAGAAGAAGAAGAAGATATAGAAAAAGAAGAAGATATAGAAGAAGAAGAAGAAGATATAGAAGAAGAAGATATAGAAGAAGAAGATATAGAAGAAGAAGAAGATATAGAAAAAGAAGATATAGATAAAGAAGATATAGAAGAAGATATAGAAGAAGATGAAGAAGATATAGAAGAAGAAGATGATGAAGAAGAAGAAGAAGATATAGAAGAAGAAGAAGAAGATATAGAAGAAGAAGAAGAAGATGATGATGAAGAAGAAGAAGATATAGAAGAAGAAGAAGATATAGAAGAAGAAGATATAGAAGAAGAAGAAGAAGAAGAAGAAGATATAGAAGAAGATGAAGAAGATATAGAAGAAGAAAATATAGAAAAAGAAGATATAGAAGAAGAAGATATATAAGAAGAAGAAGAAGAAGATATAGAAAAAGAAGAAGAAGATATAGAAGAAGAAGATATAGAAGAAGATATAGAAGAAGAAGATGATGAAGAAGAAGAAGAAGATATAGAAGAAGAAGAAGATATAGAAGAAGAAGATATAGAAGAAGAAGAAGAAGAAGAAGAAGATATAGAAGAAGAAAATATAGAAAAAGAAGATATAGAAGAAGAAGAAAATATAGAAAAAGAAGAAGATATAGAAGAAGAAGATATAGAAGAAGAAGATATAGAAGAAGAAGATATAGAAGAAGAAGAAGATATAGAAGAAGAAGATATAGAAGAAGAAGATATAGAAGAAGAAGATATAGAAGAAGAAGAAGATATAGAAGAAGAAGATATAGAAGAAGAAGAAAAAGATATAGAAGAAGATATAGAAGAAGAAGATATAGAAGAAGATGAAGACGACGTAAATGAAGACTTCCAACAACCATTTTGGACACACCTTCTCATGCAAACACTTTTCATGAAGTTAATTTACTTTTTTTGAGACCTTTTTTATAACTACTACATCACCACATAATCACTTAATGTTTTTCTTCATAAAAAATGTGGTTTCATGCATCATTGACCTCCAATACAAGTTTTACAAGCTATTTAAGGCTAGCACGAATATTTTACTCGAATACAGACTCGGATAGTGACGTCGGATATCCGAGGTCGAATCGGATATTCGATTACATCGGATATCCGACTTCGAGTGAATTCGGATAGATTACTATCCGAATTCGACCAAACTCGAATAGGATAATGAGGTATCCGAGCAACACTGGCTATAATGTGAATCTTAATTTGTTTATTTTTTGTTAGTTTTTAATGTGAAACATTAACGTCGCATGAAAAGATGCATGAAAAATAGCATGCACATGCCACTAAGCACCATCTCTTCCTCCACATCCATGCTTGATACACCAAACAGCCCACAATACTAAGCCAACATTTTTTTTAGTTTATAGTCATCACTGTGCGACGAAAATGGCGCACCAAAAGACGCATAAAGAAAGACGTCATAACACTTAAAGAACGCACAAAAAAAGTATAAGTTAAAGTCTATATGCGTTGCATTAGGGCTGCGTTGTGCGACCTTAACGTCGCACTGAAACACAACGTCCTACTGTGAAAGAGGCCTAAGACTTAAAATGTACAAAATACACTTTACTTACATCCTTTATTCTATTGGGAACACGACAATAATACATATACTAAAAGAAAAGAAAACAAAGGTTAATAGAAGTTAACAATAGAAGGTCATCTAGAATAAAAATGACGATAGTCAGCGCATTGAGTTGGAAAACAATTATTTCATACTCAGTGAGCTAGAAACCTTTCTTGTAGATTTTGCTTATTATATCATGTTCTTCCAATTGTCCACATTTCTCACCTTGAGTTTCCCTGTTAGTAATAGTAATGGGTAATTATTATTGGAGGCTCTCCACTCTGATACAGGTTTATTGTGACACTTGTAATTTTGTCTCGGCCCAGAATAGGCTACTGCACTGGATAGATGTGTAGGTCATGGGCGTAGCAATCACCCTTGTGACTCCTGCCATCGGAGGGGGGCTTAGAGGCTTTAGGGGTCCTCCACATTCATCTCCCTAACCACAAGTGTTGCCAATTAGCAAAGAAACGCCCCCATTCACTCTCAAAAACCGTGTGCAGGAGCGTGTGCAATTGTGTTCCTGCTTTCAGATGCTGCTTCACAACATAATACTCTCTGCTGCCATTGCCACTGCTCCCAATCCCATGGGGTTCGTAGAACAAAGGGGGCCCCATGCTATCATTTTTGCAGGGGGGCCCTATAAAGTCTACCTACGACCCTGGTGTAGTTTATACTACTTCAGTGAAGTAGGCTTTGCAGACAAAAGGCACAACATTTTGGGCTGATTGCCCTTTGCCAAAATACATCATACAGACTGGTGCACAGCTCATGTATTCCCCTTATTCAAGAAGGAAAAAAAATCAGAACCAGGAAATTTAGACCTGTAAGCTTAACATCAGTTGTGAATAAATTCTTTGAAAGTATCCTAAGGGGTGCTATACAAAACTATGTAGCACAGAATAATCTCATTTAAGTTTGACAGCATGGTTTTTCTAAAAACAGGTCCTGTCTCACCAACATGCTCAGCTTTTATGAATTGGTGAATGAAAATTTAGATCTTGGGAAAGCTATAGATGTAGTGTACTTGGATTTTGTAAAGACTTTTTAGCACTGTTCCCCTTCCCCACTATAGCCTTGTGCAGAAGCTGAGGAGGATACAGGCGCTAGGAGAAATGCGTGTACAGTATATGGATAGAGCACTGGTTAAAGAGAACCCGAGGTGTGTTTAAAGAATGTTATCTGCATACAGAGGCTGGATCTGCCTATACAGCCCAGGCTCTGTTGCTATCCCAAACCCCACTAAGGTCCCCCTGCACTCTGCAATCCCTCATAAATCACAGCTGTGCTGTGAGGCTGTGTTTACATCTGTAGTGTCAGTCTCAGCTGCTCCCCCGCCTCCTGCATAGCTCCGGTCCCTGCCCCCGTCCCTTCCCTCCAATCAGCAGGGAGGGAAGGGATGCAGGCGGGGACTGGAGTTCTGCAGGAGGCGGGGAGAGCAGCAGACTGACACTATAGAGATAAACACAGCCAGCTCTGACAAGCTGTTTGTCAGCAGCGTGGCTGTGATTTATGAGGGATTGCAGAGTGCAGGGGGACCTTAGGGGGGTTTGGGATAGCAACAGAGGCTGGGCTGTATAGGCAGATCAAGCCTCTGTATGCAGATAATATTCTTCAAACCCACCTCGGGTTCTCTTTAAGTGATAGAGGGCAAAGAGTGGTGGTAAACGGAACATACTCAAAAAAAAGGGAAACTGTTAACAGTGGGGTACTGCAGGGGTCATTACTTGGTCCTATTCTTTTCAATGCATTCATGAATGATTTAGTAGATGGAATACAGTGTTGTATTGTAGCCTTTTTTTGCAGTTATAAGTGAACATATGTGGTTACCCACAATGCTCTACTGAATATGCAAATGATCCCTTTGTGGGTTTAATAAGGCTGTGTAAAACTTAAAGCTATAAGCTTGCTATACACCAGCGGTTCTGGATGCTTGCTTGGCTTACAAGGGCGAAAAGGGATAATTTGCATATTCAGTAGAGCATTGTGGGTAACCACATATGTTCACTTATAACTGAATTATTGCAAATTTCCTTCTGTTTTAAGAAGGCAAATTACACCAAACTTTGCTTTTTTAGTAGGAGGGCTTTTTGGTTCCTTTTATCCCCCTATACATTCCTAGTAGTTTGGGTCACCCTGAGCTGCTTGGTTACTCTGTTGTACTCGTCCAAGCCCTATTTCATACAGCTTTATCAATCCCTGCCATGTACTGATGAGGACCAAAAGTCCAAAACAGGCTGTCTACATGTGGATTTGTTAAGGCTGTGTAAAACTTAAAGCTATAAGCTTGCTATACACCAGCGGTTCTGAATGCTTGCTTGGCTTACAAGGGCGAAAAGGGATAATTTGCATATTCAGTAGAGCATTGTGGGTAACCACATATGTTCACTTATAACTGAATTATTGCAAATTTCCTTCTGTTTTAAGAAGGCAAATTACACCAAACTTTGCTTTTTTAGTAGGAGGGCTTTTTGGTTCCTTTTATCCCCCTATACATTCCTAGTAGTTTGGATCACCCTGAGCTGCTTGGTTGCTCTGTTGTACTCGTCCAAGCCCTATTTCATACAGCTTTATCAATCCCTGCCATGTACTGATGAGGACCAAAAGTCCGAAACAGGCTGTCTACATGTGGGTTTGATAAGGCTGTGTAAAACTTAAAGCTATAAGCTTGCTATACACCAGCGGTTCTGGATGCTTGCTTGGCTTACAAGGGCGAAAAGGGATAATTTGCATGTTCAGTAGAGCATTGTGGGTAACCACATATGTTCACTTATAACTGAATTATTGCAAATTTCCTTCTGTTTTAAGAAGGCAAATTACACCAAACTTTGCTTTTTTAGTAGGAGGGCTTATTGGTTCCTTTTATCCCCCTATACATTCCTAGTAGTTTGGGTCACCCTGAGCTGCTTGGTTACTCTTTTTTTGCAGATGATACAAAATTATGCATGATTATCAACACTAAGGGCCGATTCCATGCATTGCATACGTAGCGTTCCGAGATTCTGCAGCATGCTGCAGATTCTTCTCACACAGCCGCATCCGTACGCCGTCCCCTCCATGGACTTCCACATAGGGAGATGCGGAAGGGATGCGAACGCCAGTGGAAGTAATACGATGCGGCGAGGTAGCCGCATTCGCATCACTTATCAATGGAAAAGGGCCCTAAAGCTGGCCACTAACGGTCGAATTTCTAGCGAAAAATCGTTCGAGCGATCAGAAATTCTGATCGGACGAAAAATCGCTCACTACACCGTCAACTAAACCAATCATTGCTTCCTATCTATCACGACCACCAAGAAAATCCAAATTTTCGTTCGCCGAAAATTCATTCGGGCGACATTTTTTTCACTCGTTCATAATCGATTGTGTCCACCAATGGAGATTATTTACAACCAATCCGATCAGAATTTCTGATCGCTCAAACGATTTTTCGCTAGAAATTGGACTGTTAGTGGCCAGCTTAAGACAGACAGTGACATATTACAATAGGATCTTGACAACATGGTCATATGGGCAAGCACATGACGGATCAAATTTAATGATGATAAATGTTAAGCCATGCACCTTGGATGTAACACTGGTAGAGCACAATATAAAATAAATGGCATACAGCTGAGTAGAACTGTGTATACTTACACCTAGGTAACTTGTTAGCTAGCTAAACTGTATTGCACCGACTGAGAAAATTGTCACCTATAAAATATATTCAGTGCAGGTATACATATATGTAACTGTGCATGCTTAGTAACAAGTTACAGCTTAGTACTTGTAGTCCTTCAGCTTGTTTACTAGCTTTACTGCTCCTACTGAAAAGAACTGTTACCTATAGCATTTCTTGAGTGCTGATTAACTCAGGTGGAACTGTGTATGTACAAGTGATCCACATATGATGACAAATAAAAGGTAGGTAGCCACGGTACTGAGTGGCTGGAGAGTGTACTGATTAAGGGTTCTGCCTTCGACCTGGGTTCAAATCTCAGCCCTTCCTGTTCAGTCAGCCAGCACCTGTTCAGTAGGAGACCTCTTGGACAAGACTCCCTATTACTGCTACTGCCTATAGAGCGTGTCCTACTGGCTGCAGCTCTGGTGCTTTGAGTCCGGCAGGAGAAAAGTGCGATATAAATGTTACTTGTCTTGTCTTGTACTACTATACGGTCATATCGTCTCTTAACTAGCAGTATTGTACTACCAACATAGAAAGCTGTCATTACTAGGAGTTATTGTTTGTTGATTTTGTTCTGATTTACCTACTGCACAAGTCCAACCAGTTTAGGCATGGCCGAACATCGCGATTTTATATTTGTGAACATTCTCAAAAAATACCTTGAAATTTGCGAACCAGAAGTTTGCGATTAGCCCAATTGACTTTAATATCAGGAAAATGTAACGATTGTGTAGTTATCTCCGTGGTCAGCGCACAACCTGCGCTCCGACACCATGGATATCCTCCACAAGCGTTTGGATAAGAGAACCCAGCTAAGGTGCGGATGCACCCGTAGAGAGGAATTCCAACCGGCAGATGGAGCTGTGGAGTGCAGAGGAACAAATCCTCTACACAGCCACAGATGTCAGACAAGGATTGTACGTAATGGGGCAATACAGAGCAGGATAGTCTCTCTCGAGGGAGAGAGGGCAGAGACAGAATGTATGTACGTCTACCAATCTAGTCGCCACACGTTATGCGCAACAGCGACAAGCGCGTTTACGGCGTGGTCTCCGCATGATAAGCGCAACAGAGACAAGCATGCCACCCTGACTAACGAATGAACACAAACGAACAAACAATAGGAACGCTTGCTAAACGGCTGCCTTACCTCAGGCAACCGCAAGCGTTTGCTCCAGACAGACGAACAGACAACAGGAATAGGTCAGATAAGATCCACCGCTCTTCCGCCAGAGCGAGTGCGATCCGGGTTCAGGGACAAGACAGGAAGGTTCCACTGCTCTTTCCGTCAGAGCAAGTGTGAACCAAGTACAGAAACAGAGCTAGCAGGATCCACTGCTCTTTTCCACCAGAGCAAGTGTGATCCGAGTACAAAAATAGGCCTAGCAGGATCCACTGCTCTTTCCGCCTGAGCGAGTGCGATCCACACGGCAAGACAGACAGAAGGAGTAACCAGTAGCAACCGTCGCTACGGTAAAACTCCAAGACATAGACTAGAGAGATCCACTGCCACTAACGCTAGGGCAAATGCGATCCAGGTTCTAGACAAACGATTCACAATCGCCAGCCGCTGGTGACAGTGCAATCGCAAGGACAAGACAAGACAGAACAGGCAATACAGATAATACAATCTGACTGCACTAATGGGAATGCTAGGTGCACTCCCCAGGAATTAACTACACTAAGGTAATATTAGCAAACAACAGCAGAGGGGCTGTAACTCAAGGTAAGTCCAGCAGAATCAAACCTTATGACCAGCAAGGAATTCTGGGAGATAAAGGCTTTTATACTGCAAGCCATCAGAGGAAGCAGCTAAGCAATTTGCATGACAAGTGTATGCAAATTCCTCACCAGCAGAGCAACTCTGAAACTTGCATGGCGGAAGGAAATGGAGGGCACAATATTCCTAAAAAAAATGTATTTTATGCAGAGGTTTTATTTTTTCATGCATAAATTACATTTAAGTTTCAGATTTTTCAAACTAAGGTCTTTTGCATGGCCACCATGTTTACCTGCCTAAAAATTGTTATGAACTGTGTCAGATGCCTGAAAATGTTAATTCCATCCACGGTATGTAATCTTTAATGTTTTCCACTTAAAAGACCGTTAGTTGCAGGCACTATAACCATAGGGCTGAAAAAGTGTCATGTGGCTGCCTAACATTTTAATTTCATCCACTTTATGAGAGGCCTGAAATATCAAGCATTGTATGTTAAAGTTTTAAATTTAAAAATAGTTTCAATTTTCCATGGGCATGCAAGTGATTCACATATGATACGTACAGGTGAAACTAAAAAAATTAGAATATTGTGCAATAATTCATTTATGTCAGTAATTTAGCTTAAAGAGACACTGAAGTGAAAAAAAAATAATGATATTATGATTTTTATGTGTAGTACAGCTAAGGAATAAAACATTAAGATCAGATACATCAGTCTAATTGTTTCCAGTACAGGAAGAGTTAAGAAACTCCATTTGTTATCTCTATGCAAAAAAGCCATTAAGCTCTACGACTTTTAAAGTCGTGGAGAGGGCTGTTTTCTGACTTTGATTATCTCAACTGTTATTGAACTATTTACTTTTTCTCTGCCAGAGGAGAGGTCATTAGTTCACAGACTGCTCTGAAAGAATCATTTTGAATGCTGAGTATTGTGTAATCTGAACATATTATAGAATGATGCAATGTTAGAAACACTATATTCCTTAAAAAAAAAAAAAAGGGAATATTTTCTTTGCTTCTAATCTTCGAGTAATTATTCATAGTACACAACCAAATCATTATATCATATATTTTTTTTCGCTTCAGTGTCTCTTTAAAAGGTGAAACTAATATATGAAATTGGAAGCCTTTGCAGGAGTTTTGGATTAAGTAGCTGATTAGAGTCTGACACTTTGAGCCTAGAATATTGAACCTGTTCACAATATTCTAATGGTTTTGATTTTGGGGTTCTCATAAGCTGTAAGTCATAATCATCAAAATTATAACAAATAAAGACTTGCACTATCTCACTTTGCATGTAATGAGCATGTAATGAACTTTTTCACAATATTCTAATTTTAGAGTTTTTCCTGTATGTTGAATGAATGAACAATATCAGCATATGAATTATGGCTTTCACAGGAAACCTATAATCAGAGATCAAACCCTGAAATAGAGCCGAGAGGCTTTGCTCTCTTAGAGGGTACTCTCCCAAGTTGAAAACACCTAGACAAGGTTGAATGTGTAGAAACACATGGAAAGGTGAAACAACAAGGAAAAAAGACCCTTGAGAGCAACATGGATTGTCAGAACTATATGTTAAGTAAAAGTTAAGTAGAGACCATAAAGATAATTATGGCAATGATTGATGTATAGATTTATGTGTCAGAAGAATTCTGTAAATAAGTCTTCTCAGGGCGGGGATTGTAAGAATCTGTGACGTTCTTGCAATATAAAATCCTCATCCATGTAGAACCAATATTTCAGAAAGAAGGCTATATATACAGAGTTCTCCTTTAGATATATTTCAGAAAAATTCAGTCTGAGTGTTTTGAGAAATTAGTTGAGCTATCACTCAACGTTATCTGACTGCAACCAATTCCAGTCTGGCTCCATCCAGTCAGATTAGAACATACTGTCTCCTGAGAATGAGTACAGTTAAACTGATGCCAAGGTAGTACATGTCAAAGTGACCAAAAAACAGTTAACTGGAGGTTGGGATGTGTCTGGCACATCTTGAGGGTCTTGTATCAATCGTATGATTTAATGATCAATGGGTAGTTTAGGTAACACCTGTAAACCACCCACAGACTACCTACAATGGGATGCTCCTAATTATTGCTGTGTGATAGTCTATAAGATTGCTTAAGCCAGCAGGGACGGATCTAGGGGGGGGGGGGGCAGGCGGGTCTCTTGCCCCAGGCGCATTTTGTTGAATTCTTAAAAAGGCGTCAAAATTTGGATAGGGAATGGCAGTTTAGGCACCAAAACCTGACCTTTAGGCGCCAAAACCTGACCTTGCCCCAGGCGCAACTTGGTCTAGATCCGTCCCTGTAAGCCAGTATGTATTCTAAGCTTAGGTTCACTTCAATTATGCAACCAAGATGTACTCCACACTGAATTGATGACAATAAACTTCCTATATACTCTGAGCATTTAAAGGCCCGTGTCTATCTGCTGCAAGCTGCAAGGACATACAAGAGTCAGAAGCAAGGCAGGCATTCAGGAATCTTAAAGATGATTTTTGTACTAATCTGCACCTGGGCCTTGGAGGAATGGAGAAACTGGTTGGAGGAAGCCTCCAGTCCTATCACTGTTTACACTGATCATACAAATTTAGAATTAATTGAGAATGCCAAAAAATTGAACCCCCATCAGGCCTTATTCTTTTCTAGGTTTCATTTTATCATCACTTATAAACCAGGGAGTAAAAATATTGAAGCATATACATTAGCTTGATGTTTTGATGCTGAATCAAACAGCTTCTGAAATGCCTAAACCTATTGTTCTGAAACAGTGTGTGGTAGCAATACTGGCCAGTTCAGTGTTCAGTGACATTTCTGCTTTACTGTTACCATATCAAGATAATGTTCCACCAGGTGGTCCATCTGATCATCTTTTCATTCCTGAGACCAAGGTTCTAGGTCATCCAAGAAAGGCCAAAACCTTGGAGTTACTCAAACGCCATGTAAAGGATACTCACACCATGCAAGACTTTTGTGAAGTCTTGCATGATGCGTGTGCGAATCAAGACTTCTTGCTCAGCCCCCAATTGGACATTGCTTTCCTTACATGTACCAGTTAAGTCCTGGACTGAGTCGGCTATGGATTTTGTGGTTGATTTACCCCTGTCCAATTGTTGCTTTGTAATTTGGATCATTGTTGATCATTTTAGCAAAATCCACTGTCAAATAATTGGCTGGCCTTTGTGTCAAGCATATTTTTAGTTTACATGGTATACCTAAAAGAATAACCTCTGATGGGAGTGTACAATTTGTTACTCAGTTTGGGCATTTTTTCTTTGTCAGATTAGGAATATAACGGTCAAACCGAGAGAGATAATGAATTCTTAGAACAGTATCTATGATGTTTTGTATCTGATGACTAATTAACTCCCATTTGAAGTATTTGCATTTAATAAGTAGTTCAACTCTTCCACCAAGATGTCACCCTTTCATAACGGGGGGGGGGGGGGGGGGTGCAGTGATTGACAAACATTTTCAGGAAGTCAAGTTTTCCTCGGGGGACTTAGTTTGGTTGGGTGTCTTTCAAGAATATTCTTCTATGTCAACCATCCCCTAAGTTGAATCCCAAATTTACTGGGCCATTTCCTGGCATTGTAAAAAAATAACGAAGTAATTTTCACAGCGACAATGCAGTTTTGTGAAAATACATTGTATTTTCGTAATATGGCAAAAGTTAATGAAAACTTTATTTTTACCATGAAAAAATAATTTATTTTTAGTGCATTTTTAGTATTACAATACGATTTTCGATGTCATTTTCGAATTTAACCAATTTAACCACTTCAGCCTTCAGTCGTTTTTCACCTTATGCATCCGAGCAATTTTCACCTCCCATCCATTCGCCAATAACATTATCACTACTTATCACAATGAATTGATCTATATCTTGTTTTTTCCGCCACCAATAAGGCTTTTTTTGGGTGGTACATTTTGCTAAGAATGATCTTTTTCTAAATTCATTTTAAATGGGAATGTTAAGAAAAAATGGAAAAAAAAGCATTACTTCTGAGATTTCGGCCATCATAGCTTTAAAATAATACATGCTACCATAATTGAAACCTATGTGTGAGGAAACACGGAAAGGCAGCCGCTTGCTCTCAGAGCAGGGCGGCTGCTTCCGCGTCCAGCATGGCGGCGCAACGCGGGGAAACCGCCGCATGCCACATGAATGGCACGGTGGAGTCCGCGTTGCATGCGGCCAATCGTGCGCATGACGTCGCGGCCAGCGGTGGGGGTGAACGCGGGGAAGGCGTGCGAGCCAGGCATGGTGTGGCTGGGACTCATAGTCCCTCTAGATTCAGAATGACACGCGTGCGCGCGGAGAGGCAGAGCTTATATGGCAGCCAGAAAGAGGTCAGCTGACCAGGCCGGTCAGCTGACAATTCTGCTCCTCCTCATTGGTCCAGCACTTAGGGAGGTGCTGGAGAATGTCTGTGTATATATACTGCCGGCTGTTCAGTTGCTGGTTGTCTGGCGTTGCGATCACATGGTAGCACTCAGACCTTAGTCAGATCCTAAAGTGTGCCGGGACGAGCTGGAACTGTAATCCTACACTTAGCTAGATTCTGTTGATAGTTTAAAGTACTAGTTTGTTTGTGATTATCTGTTATGACCCTTTGCTTGCCTGACTATTCTTCTGAACTCTGATCCTGTACCTTGCCATTCTGATACTCTGTTGCCGAACCCCGGCTCGTCCTTAGACTCTGCATCTGCCTCCTGATTTTTGTACCTCGATATATCTGATTCCCTGTTGCCGAACCCTGCCTGTACTTTAGACTCCGCCTCTGCCTTCTGAATCTGTACTTTATCTGTCCGTGTGTTAACGACCTGGCTTGTCCGACCTCGAGAACCGACCTTACTGTTAAAGGCGGTTCCCAGTCCTGGTAGTTACACTCCCTCTTGAGTGTCACTCTCGTTCTGTCTTTCCTTCTCTCTGCCTGACTCCTCCCCCCGGGAGAGTCCAGAAGGAATTGCGCAGTACCCCTTACTGCTCTGAGGCCCAGTCCTCTAAATATTACTGTTTGCACCAAACACTCTTACTCTACTCAGGTGTCCAGAGGTTATCTTATATATCGGGTTATCGGTGATACTGCAGATCATCTATAATCTGGTATATATCTGTATTCCCAGTGATACTGCAGATCACCGGTAATCAGATCCTCTCTGTGTTACACCGATCGTTACACTATGTATTTTATTTGCCCATTTGTCCCGGTTATTACACCATTTAAATTATGTCCGTATTACAATATATGGCGCCAATATTTTATTTGGAAATAAAGGTGCATTTTTTTCAGTTTTGCGTCCATCACTATTTACAATCTTATAATTTTAAAAAGTATTAGTAATATACCCTCTTTACATGTACAGGATCTTCTCAAAAAATTAGCATATTGTGATAAAGTTCATTATTTTCTGTAATGTACTGATAAACATTAGACTTTCATATATTTTAGATTCAAATACACACAAATGAAGTAGTTCAAGCCTTTTATTGTTTTAATATTGATAATTTTGGCATACAGCTCATGAAAACCCAAATTTCCTATCTCAAACAATTAGCATATTTCATCCGACCAATAAAAGAAAAGTGTTTTTAAAACAAAAAAAGTCAACCTTCAAATAATTATGTTCCGTTATTCACTCAATACTTGGTCGGGAATCCTTTTGCAGAAATGACTGCTTCAATGCGGCGTGGCATGGAGGCAATCAGCCTGTGGCACTGCTCAGGTGTTATGGAGGCCCAGGATGCTTCGATAGCGGCCTTAAGTTCATCCAGAGTGTTGGGTCTTGCGTCTCTCAACTTTCTCTTCACAATATCCCACAGATTCTCTATGGGGTTCAGGTCAGGAGAGTTGGCAGGCCAATTGAGCACAGTAACACCATGGTCAGTAAATCATTTACCAGTGGTTTTGGCACTGTGAGCAGGTGCCAGGTCAAGCTGAAAAATGAAATCTTCATCTCCATAAAGCTTTTCAGCAGAAGGAAGCATGAACCTACTTTTGAACCAGAAACAGCGGCAGAAGAGCCTGACCTGGGCAACAGAGAAGCAGCACTGGACTGTTGCTCAGTGGTCCAAAGTACTTTTTTCAGATGATAGCAATTTTTACATGTCAATCAGAAATCAAGGTGCCAGAGTCTGGAGGAAGACTGGGGAGAGGGAAATGCCAAAAGTCCAGTGTCAAGTACCCACAGTCAGTGATGGTCTGGGGTGCCATGTCAGCTGCTGGTGTTGGTCCACTGTGTTTTATCAAGGGCAGGGTCAATGCAGCTAGCTATTAGGAGATTTTGGAGCACTTCATGCTTCCATCTGCTGAAAAGCTTTATGGTATTACTGTGCTCAATTGGCCTGCCAACTCTCCTGACCTGAACCTCATAGAGAATCTGTGGGATATTGTGAAGAGAAATTTGAGAGACACAAGACCCAACACTCTGGATGAGCTTAAGGCCACTATCGAAGCATCCTGGGCCGCGTACGAGAGAGAACGGCGCCGGAGACTTGGGCGCAGGACACAGCCAGTATATGGCTGATCCTGCTGCCGCACAAGTCCGGGCCTTGTTAATTACTATTCCCCCTCCAGGCCGACATGGATAGTGGGGAAATTAAATAATTGCTGGAAGCCGAATTATTGTGTTAAATGCAACTTCAGGTCCGTCTTCTGACGGCGCTAAAGTTACTCCCTGTGCCTGCGATAGCCGTAGTTCCTATTACGGCCTATGGTGGCGCCGGCTGCGCCCAAGTCTCCTGCGCTGCTGCGCCCAAGTATCCAGCGCTGGATTTACCGTGTTCGTCCTGGGCCTCCATAACACCTGAGCAGTGCCACAGGCTGATTGCCTCCATGCCACGCCGCATTGAAGCAGTCATTTCTGCAAAAGGATTCCCGACCAAGTATTGAGTGCATAACTGAACATAATTATTTGAAGGTTGACTTTTTTGTTTTAAAAACACTTTTCTTTTATTGGTCGGATGAAATATGATAATTGTTTGAGATAGGACATTTGGGTTTTCATGAGCTGTATGCCAAAATCATCAATATTAAAACAATATTAAAACAATAAAAGTCTTGAACTACTTCAGTTGTGTGTATTTGAATCTAAAATATATGAAAGTCTAATGTTTATCAGTACATTACAGAAAATAATGAACTTTATCACAATATGCTAATTTTTTTAGAAGATCCTGTATATTAAAAAAGTTCAGCCCCTTAGGCCTGGTTCACATTAGCGTTCCCTGTCCGGAGTCGCCTGATCGGATCCGGACCGTATACTGTACATACTGTACAAACGGAAAGTACGTTCCGCATAGCAATGCAAAGTCTATGCGGACGTTCACATGCGTCTGTTTTGTACAGAATGGAGCCGGATCGGATCCGGACTCCGGACACTTTTCCAACATGCTCTATTTTTCGCTCCGGATCATCCGGCCGATGCACCCGGAGCCTGACTGCACCATCCGGAAATAGAAACCAATGGGAAACGGAAGCACAGAACACACTGGCCATAAAACACTGACGTTCTACCCCACTTCCTATGCGGTTTCTAGCGGCCATTTTGGATGGGGACACATGGGCCCAGCATTTCTGGAGTGGAGCAGCAGTGACAAGTGCTGGAGCTGTTTAGCAGTATGTCGGACGTGGAGGTAAGGCCAGGGCCGGGCCGAGGCAGAGGCAAGAGAGGCTCCAGCCTCAGGGCGCAGTGTAGGAGGCGGTGCACAACTCACTCAGCTATCATTCCCCTATTGTGTTTGAAGCAGAGAGAAATAGAAAAAGGGATACATGGCAGTGACTGCAAGCCAGATAACTAGAGATTAAGGTATTGGGGACCCTGGGGCACCTCTAAGGTCCTGTTTACACTTAATCAGTTGGTACACGTTTTTATTTCTTCTCCATAGCAGTGCATTGTGAAAAAGATTTCAGTTAAAATGCGTTAAGTGTGAACTGTGCCATAGGAAAACATGGGCCTTACTTTAAAAATCAGTTGTCCTTTCAGTTGTAACTGAGAGCAACTGATTAAGTGTAAATGGGGCCTTAGTCTAATAGCAATCAGTGTGTGACAGCTGGGGTGGGAGGGGTGGAAGGGCGCACATTGGTGTCGCAGCCTTTGGTGCTAGAGGACCTTGTCACGGCTCTGGGTAAGGCCCTAAACAGCGGAGGACCTGATTGTACAGGTGCACCTTCTGTTGACCTCCCAGACCCCAACAGTTTATTATCTCTATCTCTTTTGGGATCCGGATCACAGCCGTATTCATACCTGATGCAAACGGACCGGATCCGGATCGGATCGGAACCGCACGGTTTCGATCCGGATCCGATCCGGATCCGGTCCGTTTGCATCACAGAAACGCAAGTGTGAACGGGGTCTTAGGTAACTATTTATGTTTTTTTTTTATTGTCATTTTTTTAATGAAAAATTTGATTTGGGTAATTTTTGGCGTGGGAGATAAACAGTTAATTGTGAATGTAATAATGTGCGTCTATTTAATAAAAAAAATGTAGATGTAGTTTTATTATTAAGTAAAAGTAATTTTTTACTATTAAGTAAAAGTAAGAATGCGGCTTTTCAAAGAAGCCATCGGTCTTTCTACCGAGGACTTAGATCAATGAATGGGAACTATGTTCCCATTCATTGATCTGCGGGCTTACGGGCGGTGGCACAGGTGCCCATGGGCACGCGCGCAATCGCAGGCGGGAGCGTGCAGCAAAGCAGCAGCAGCCTTTTGGAAGTGACATTTAAGCTGTAAGGTTAATTCATCACATTATTTAAAAGTATCGAGAGCCTGAACAGCTCCCTGCTTCGATACTTCCACATTCGGTCTCAAAATTGGTTGTTACCTGGCTGATATAGGTCTAGCTAAAACAACTCATTCGAGACCTTTGGTATTAGAGTGATCTGAGTATTAAACTTGTTATTCTTTGAAGTATCTAACACTTATTGTACTACCTATGTTATACCATGTTGTCGAGATTTCCATATGGCGGAATATCGTTTTTCCGATAAACTGAACTGCGTATGATCAAATTGAAATAAATCTAATATTTCCTTCCCTTAAGGTATAGAAGATAAAGACTTTGTAATGTATGATGATTCTAGTTATATAGGTGCATTGATCGTTGAGAAATGCAGAGCATATTTTAATATGGCGATGTAATATAACCTATAATGCTGAATTGCACAGTTTGCGTCCCTTAAGAGAGGTTAGTTGTGAATAACAGGCAGTCAGCTGATGTGGTGTTTGCAATGAATAATCCCATTCACCTTGCCTGGACAATGAAATCAGGCTATACCTTGCTTGGCCAAACAATTGCCAAACAAGAGAAGTTGAGTAACAATGAAAGAGACCTCTCAAGAGGCAAATATATTTGCTGAATAAATGAACCTCTGTATACAATCTCTAAGGCTTGTATATTTTAGAAATTAGCCATTGTTGCAGACCAAGAAACTTGGTGACATAGCAAACACAGGCTGGGTTAAATATTACAATTCCCCATCTAGGTTCAGAATACAAACAGCACATATATGTGTTATTGCATAACAATTAAGAATGAGTATATAAAATGTTATGACGTTGTATATGTATTAATATCAACATTCTTTGAGTGGATATATCTAAAAAGGTATGGGAATGCTATATGTTTACCCGTGTTGCATGTTAAACAATAATGTTAATGGTTAGAAATATAAAACCCTGCTAACATGCACAATGTGTTATAAAAAGGAGAGATCCATGGTGATTTTAAATATGTCACTATGATTTTTGGATCAAATCCAATCTATCTTGAATATGGTAGAAAAGGTCACTGTATACTAAATAATAACCAGTGATTCCATCAAGATCAGCTATCCATAGAGGAATTATAGCATTGATTTATCCACTATGAGTGATAATTAATAAAACACGATCAAAATGTCTTTAGTTTGCCAAATATCCCATTAAGAATATGATTAGTTATCCAACAGCACCTCTAGAGGGTGAAATCCAGTATTACACTTGGGTTAAAATTAGTTACAGGAAACTCCCATTGATCACTCCCACTGCCTTGTGATAGGCTGGAAGATTTGATCTCCTGGGCAGGATCATAGATAGTGATGAGTTTAAGAAGAGAGAGTTCATTCAATGAGGGATCATCAGATCTGAGCAGACCAGAACATAAGGGATCCATGCCATCTGAATGATCGCAAGCAGCCACGCCTAAAGGAACACGCCCTAGACTCCATCTTGGTGACTATACTTGAATCCAGTTCTGATTTTTTTTTTTAGTTAGATGGCTTATTACAGCGCAGAATATCTGAACATATGATGTATTGACTGAAGTTCATTGTTTGATAGTAATAACTACCCGAAAGGGGTGAATTCTTCCAATGTTGCATATTGGAACAGCTCACATAGTATTTACCATATGTTCATTGATAACTGGCTGTTTAACTCAGTTCTGGAAGTAAGCGCTAGATATTTCAAGCTACCTCCTCTAAGCATTGATATTTTGGTATTTTGCCTCAGCATGTGCAGGCCACACCTAGCAAAGTTTAGGATGACTCAATAAGATATTTCATTCCAAAATTATATATATATATGTTACCTGCTCGCTCTGTGTAGTAACACAGGCCAGCGGAGGTTAAAGTGTAGACAGAAGTAAAATTCCTGTCATTTATAGTTGATTACATATCAATTGTGGGGCAACGCCCAGTCTTTATATCCACTGAGTCATCCTAAATTTGTCATAGTGAATGGTATAGCTGACATCAGCCATTTTATTTTGGATAGCGCATTTTTGATTTTGACTGCACAATTTTGATTTTTTTGATAGCGCCATTCTGATTTTGATAGCAGCCATATTGTTTTTGATCGATTCAGCCATTTTGTCTCCAGGAATCCTGTGGTAAATTGAGTGACACGGCCGGTGGCCATATTTGATGAGTCATAGCTCTGCACTGTATTTGAATTGACTGCTAAATGGTTTAAGCCTTTTGTTTTTGGTGATTACATATAATAACACTTTGATGTTTTACTGAAATTGTATTATCCAGCTCATTGCTCATTATAAGAATGACCTTATGAGTTTTGTTTTAAATCAAAAGTGCAATTTTATATAGTTTTGATATTGTAATATTTATTTGATATTAAATTGATATTTTTACAAATTGGTCTACGTTTGTTTACATGTTTAAACCAGTACTGTGAGAAAAACCTCGAAAAACGAACTCATATAGTTAGGCGTATGTTTGTATTTTTAGCTCCTCCCATTTTTTCCAGGAGCTTTACATTTTGATTTTATATTTATTTTTAACGATTTATGCAAACATTGACAAAACGCCCGACAATGTATGTTGAAGCCATGAATATTGTACTTACTTTCACAATGCAAAGTTTGTTATACTACTGTAACTAATAATTTGCCAAATAAAATTGGTCATGATGAAAAAAAAGAAAGGCTAATTCAAGAATTTAATTCTGAGCATCCTGATAGTTGGGTTGGGTTGGAGTTTCCAGAGGCCACTCTTCGGGGCGGATAATATCATGATCTCACCCCAGTCCTGGTCCATCAATGGAATGAGGGTCTCTGGGGGTCAGCAACGTGGGGTGTGCAGCTGTCCATATGAATTTGGCATCTCCACAGGTCCTGTGGGCTCAGTGAGGGGGACACTGGGCGTACACTCTTTGGCACCGTCTCTGAACCAGGAAGTGATTGACTCATGCAGAGTCAATCACTACAGGCAGGTCTGGCTTCCCATTGGCTTGCTGCGGTTGCTAGACTTGATTGGCTGTTGCTAGTATTTAAGTGAGGATGGTGCACTTGTTAGTTGCCTTTGATAACGTTAAGTCATTAGAGCTAGCTGCTACACTTCCCTTTTTTTTGCCTCCTATTACTTACACGATACCTTGTCTGAACCTTTGCCTGAACTCTGACTATTCTATTGCCTGATGCCTGGACTGACTCTTGCCTGCCTGACTATCCCTGTACTTGCCTGATGTATGTGTATGACCCCTGGCTCCCTGACTGTGAGATTGCTTACGATTAGGATTGACTGCAATCTAATACATATGTATGACCCCTGGCTTGCTGACCTTGAAATTGCTTATGATTGTAATTGACCATCATATGATATATATGTACAACTTAGAACTGTTTAACTGCACGGGATGCCAGAACCATTGTCTAGTGCCAACTGGTAGTACCATTGCCTTACGGACTTTAGTCCCTATACTTTGCGTATTAAGGCCTGAGTGTAACTGAAGTCAGGCAGACGATACTTGTCTCCCATTCAAGCAGGGACAGGGACGTGACACAGAGGTAGATCGGGGCATAGGGACTGATATAAGGTGGTGGATCTAGTAGTCCTTTCATCTATAATTTAGGAAAGGGGATGTCCTGATTTTCTCTTTTGATTAGATAATGAAAAAGCACAGAAGAGATTGGGATTTATTTAAGAATGTGCTATTCCTGCACAGCAGGATGAGTAGAATTATTTTCAAGCATTTTGGTGTTCAGAATATCAAATTAATTCCTAACCAAGTTTTGCTAAATCTAAACGAAGAGGACTTAATGTATGAAGAGTAAAAAAATACCAAACATACCACAGCAAATTTACAGCTGTTTTTCCATTCCTGTAGAGCAGAGGAAAATATAAAACTGATTAATGGAGACAACTATGAGCAAGATGGATGTAATAGATGGAAATGATTCACAGAGTAATAGTGTAACAGTGAAACTGAGAGGCCATTAGGGGTGCTCATTCGGATATCACGGAATTGATATTTCCGCAATTCCGGCCGGAAATTACGTTTCCGCATCGGTATGCGGAACGCAGAAATTGTAGTGTGCGGAAACGGAATTCCGCGGAATTTCCGGGGTAACCGCAAACGGTATTTTTAAGCCAATCAGTGCACTCGGAACGAGTGAACCAATCAGCTAACTGCCGGAATGCGGAAATCCGCGGAAATCCGCGGAATTGCTGAACAAATAGGGCTGCTTAAAAAAGATAGACCAATCATACGTTAGCCCCCCACCAGTGCATAAATGAAAAAAATCCGGAATTCCGGAAAAATGTGCGGAAATTTACGAAAGTACACTGTTATGACAAATTTAGACCATATAAAGGATAAAGGGATATCCACACTCCTATGTTTAAATGCTGGATGTGCTAGGGTCAATTAAGAATAGTTTACAAATAAGAAGAAAGTGGCCCTTTAAATAAGCACCAACCAGCTAAGGTAAGTATAATGTCACAAAATATCTTTATTTATACACACAATTTCAAGACACAACATATAGTTCATATGGAGCATATAGAAAAATGCATAATTATGATATAATATACCCATGTGCTTATGCCAATGCAAAGATAAAATCAAAAGAATGGAATGGTTGTGCGACTATGTGTTGTTTTTAATTGATTTTATCTTTGCATTGGCATAAGCACATGGGTATATTATATCATAATTATGCATTTTTCTATATACTCCATATGAACTATATGTTGTGTCTTGAAATTGTGTGTATAAATAAAGATATTTTGTGACATTATACTTACCTTAGCTGGTTGGTGCTTATTTAAAGGGCCACTTTCTTCTAATTTGTAAATTAATTCTTAATTGACCCTAGCACATCCAGCATTTAAACATCCTTCTCTCATTTTCCTGTTCCCCAGAAAAAAAATCGAAATCCCCATCTACACGATACGATTCTTTGTGCGATTCGATTACAATTCTATTTACGATCCGATTAAATCCAACATGCCCGATCTGGATTCGATTCGATTCAATTCGATTTGCCATTGTTTTGCAATGGCAAATCAAATTGATTTGAATCGAATCCCGATCGTACAATAACGGATTTAATCGGATTGTAAATAAAATCGTAATCGAATCGTACTTAGAATCGTATCGTGTAGATTGGGTTTTAAAGGTCTCATTCCATTATTATGTATTTCTATAGCACTTCTGCAGCCCTTTACAGAGTACATAGTCATGTTACTCACTGCCTTGAGAGGAACTCACAGTCTTATCCCTACCATATAGTTATGGTCTTGTGTCCTATCACACTTTACACACAGCCATGTCACTGACTGCCCTCAGAAGAGCTAACAATCAAATCAACAATCTTCTAATCATCAGCAGCAACCCTAACCTGGAACTTTCCTCTAATCCTATCTTCTAAAGTAACCCTAACCTTCATCATGCTGGGTACTTGTACCTAAGTTTAACCCCTTCCTTCAAAATCCCTAACCTTAACTTACTACACTGTCTTCCCCTAATCTCCTGATCTATTAGTACGCGTAACCTGCCCCTTTCCTCAAATCCTCTAATGATTTACTCTGCCTTAACCCTGGTGGTGGTGGTAGTGGAAGTGTGTGTGTGTGTGTGTGTGTAGGGGGGAGTGCACAACTTAGAACTGCATTATCTTGTCAGGGTGGACCAAATCTCTGAGGATTATGCCTGCTCTGAAGGCAAAAAAGGATCATATTCAGTACAAGCAAGACGTACCTAATAAAGTGGCCAACAAAGTTTACCAATTGTGGTGTTTCTTTTGGTTCATGTGTTAGCCTACTATTTAGTAACCATGAGCACACCAAATGGCAAATTCTGCAGGAATAGCCAAAAAATATAATCAAATAATAAATGCAGCAGTCATTACCAAAATATGAAATGCAGCAATCATTACCACATATATAAAATGCAGCAAATGTTATCAACCATATAAAATGTAGCAAACATTACCCCACATAAGAAATGCAGCAAGCAATATGTCACACAAAAATACAGCAAACATTATGCCACATTTGAAATGTTGCAAACATTACCCGGCATATAAGATGCAGCAAACATGACCCAAACAAGAAATGCAGCAAAAAATTACACCCCCTGTAAAATTAAGCAAGCATTACACCCCATATAAAATGTAGCAAATATTATGTCCCCTATGAAATGCAGCAGACATTGTGCCCTATAAGCAATGCAGTAAGCATGTCACCCAATATGAAATGCAGCAAACATTATACCCCATATAAAATGCAGACATGTACTGCACATATGAAATTTGCAAACACTACACCCTATATGAAATATAGTAAACATTACCCCATATTAAATGCATACATGATTATACATAAGAAATGCAGCAAACATGAGGCCCCATATACAATGCAGCAAACATTATGCCCCATATGAAATGCAGCAAACAATACCCCCATATGAAATGCAGCAAATGTGAGGTCACATAAGAAATGCAACAAACATTATACCACATTAGAAATACAGAAAATGTTGCCCCACATCTAAAATGCAGCAAATGATGTTACCCCAATATAAAATGCAGCAAACATTACTCTTCACATATGAAATGCAGCAAATATGAACTCTCTTGCTGCTAATATAGCGCCTCTTCTTTTCTGGCACAACTTAATGTACACTGGGGGAATTGGATCCTTGCCTCAAAAACCCGAGCAGATCCACACAGGGATGGGATGAAGCTACACCACAGCAATTACACCCAGCCTGATATAATCCTAATTGAGGTGGCCTAGAGAAAGCAGTGTCTCCACATGAGCTGGGGGTAGACTGCAGCTATGTTGTGGGCTATGTGGAGAGACAATGTTTGTGGCACAGAGATGGTGGTTGGTACTTAAAGCGGAAAATAACCCTGCATTTCAACTTTGCTCTAAAACATTATTTACAGCATATTATATGCAACCAGCATTTTTTTTTTACTAGACCAGCATTGGAAGGGTTACACACAGAGCTTTAAAGTTCTGTGGAGAGATATGCAGATGCATCCGAAGCTCAGATAGATACATTTAACTAAACATAATGTAACAAGTGAGGAATGTTACACACTCTTTGGCTGTCCTCCAGCTCCTGCACAGTCAGAGAGAGTGAGTCACATTTCACACTTAGATACATTTAAGTACACAAAATGTATCTATCTGAACTTCAGATGCGTCTGCATTTCTCTCCAGGAACTTTAAAGCTGTGTGTGTAACCCTTCCAATGCTGGTCTAGTAAAAAAAAATGCTGGTTGCATATAATATACTGTAAATAATGTTTTAGAGCAAAGTTGAAATGCAGGGTTATATTCCGCTTTAATAATGCTAAGACCGACAAACACGCACATGCACACAACACATCTAGCTGCTGCAATGTTGTCACTCTCTTCTACTGTGCTGCAGCCAGCATCACTTCCACTTTTTACATAGTTTTCTTTCTGACACTTAATGCATACTACTGCATACACATGATGCTGGGGCTTTAGATCCTCACCCCATCAACATATCCAGCACCATGCTGCCATTTGCAGG
This sequence comes from Hyperolius riggenbachi, assembly GCF_040937935.1. NCBI lineage: Eukaryota > Metazoa > Chordata > Amphibia > Anura > Hyperoliidae > Hyperolius > Hyperolius riggenbachi. Next base: position 58,578,579 of record NC_090646.1, read on the forward strand.
GAAGGGGGTAAAGCCACCTTATGGCTAAGCCAATTAAGAGCCCCAAAAGGGGAGTGGCCAAATGTGCTCCTGTGACCAGTGAGAACTGCTGCCAGGTATGCTGCGTGGTGGGCCAACTTCAGCTGTGCACTGGTGTAGAGACACCTGCATCATGGCAACAGATGCCAGCGCTGTATTAGATTGGGGGCACCATGATTGGGACTCCTTACCCTGACATTTGGGCAACGCCTAGGGGATTTGAGGTGATCCCTGCCCCCAATGACGCACTTGAGCAACAGCTAGATCTATGTTTGGAAAACGTGAGCAACATTGTACATAACATGCTTACCGGATTATGATTAAGATTTGTAACAATCCTCCTCGTCTTTTGAGTAAAAATAAAAAAGAACATGGAAAATAAGTAAAATGTATCATTCCACGGCCCTTTTAAGCAGCTGATGATCTATAAACACAACTCAAAAAAAAACAGCATTACTACAATTCTTATGTTTTGTTGTTTTCATTTTTTAGCACCTAGCTAAGAAAAAACATGGTGTAGTGGTTAAAGGGAACCTGAAACAAAGGGGAATCAAAGTTTTATACATACCCGGGGCTTCCTCCAGCCCCCTCCGCGCAGATCGCTCCCATGCCGGCGTCTAAATCCTCCTAGATGGTTCGGTATCAGCCCCGTTCACAGCGGCCAGTCAGTCATACTGCGCATGCGCAGCCTGGCCGTGCGTGCCCACGCCACTGTAATCCTTCAATCTGCACGGATGGGGCTGGAGGAAGCCTCAGGTATGTATAACATTTTTAGCCCCCTTCATCTCAGATACACGTTAAAGGGAACCTGAAGCGAGTAAAATTATTTAAAATAATGTAGCTGCAAATGAATATTACATACTAACCGTCACCATCCGTTTCTCTCAGAAACTCACCATTTTCTTCTTACAGTGACCCCTTCTAGTTCTGACAATATTTTGTCAGAACTGAAATATACCAGTTACTGTCAGTTATATATCAGCAGCTGTCAGTTACAACTGAATGTGTAAGGTAATGTCTATGTTTCCCTATGGCTTAAAGAGAACCTGAACTGAAAATAAAAAGTCAAACTAACCATACACAGGTCATACATACCTCCTGTGTAGCCTACTCCACAATCTCTTTCTTCTCTCCTGCAACCCATTTGTCCACTGTGATCAATGGAATTCTCCATCCTCCATTTTAAAAATGGCCATTACCCCATAACAGCTTCCTGGTCAGCACACTGTTAAACTGTAATATCACCCACATGAGCCATAGGGAAACATGGACATTACCTTGCACATTCAGTTGTAACTGACAGCTGCTGACATATAACTGACAGCAACTGGTATATTTCATTTCTGACAAAATATTGTCAGAACTGGAAGGGATCACTGTAAAAAAAATGGTGAGCTTCTGAGAGTAACTGACGGTGAGGTAAGTATGTGATATTCATTTGCAGCTATATCATGTGTTTATTTTAAATCATTTTACACACTTCAGGTTCCCTTTAAGTGGATGATATTACAGTTTAACAGTGTGTTGACCAGGAAGCTGTTATGGGGTAATGACCATTTTTAAAATGGAGGGTGGAGAATTCCATTGATCACAATGGACAAATTGAACACAGGAGAGGAGAAAGAGATTGAGGAGTAGACTACACAGGAGGTAAGTATGACCTGTGTATGGTTATTTTGACTTTTAATTTTCAGTTCAGGTTCTCTTTAAGGACATAACATAATTAGGAGTTGCACCACAAGAGAAGCTCCTTCTAGAAAGAGTGGGACCCCAGATGAATTGAATCCCCTTTTGCTTTGCAAGATTACAAGCTTTTGCCTAGTTGTTCAGAAACCAAGATGGTGACAGTCAGGTCCATGGCATCATTTGGTGGCACTTGATTATGTTTTTTATTAGAACTTTATAAAAAGTCTTATGACCATGTCATACATATCACTAGCAGGGTCCAGAGACTTCTTAACAATGTGGCTGGCAAGATTGGCAGCAGTCCCTCCTGTCTGGCCATCATGATACAATCACCTTATTAAAAACCATCTGGCCTTTCATAATTTATAAACTTTTTGAGTAAACAAAACTTCTAAATGATCTCCCTGTAGCAAACTAATCCAATGAGTCGCTACAGCGTTCTCTCCTAGGTTATGCAGGGGAGGTCCTTGCTCCAGCGATTACTGAGTTATTTATAGGAGGAGAAAAAAGTGTGCTTATTAGTGAGTACTAATCCCACCTGGGACCAACCCAACCCCTTCACCTCAATTTATAATTAATATTTAAGTGTTTGTTACCAGGGCCGGTTCTAGACTTTTTGCTGCCTGAGGCAAACTTGTGAGGATTCCCCCCACCCTGATTTGGAATAATCACACAGCACCCAAAAATGTGCACCTCATGTTATGCGTTGGGTGTAGTGCGCCCCAAAAAAACACCCTCAGTATAGATAGTTAATTGCCTCTAGTATAGGTAGCAAGGCACAGGTGCTCCCGATATAGGTTAGCCAGGTATATGTGCCCCAGTATTGGTTAGCCAGGCATAGGTGTGCCCAATATAGGTAGCCAGGTATAGTTGCTCCCAGTATAGGTAGCCAGTATAGTTTCCCCCAGTATAGGTAGCTAGTATAGTTGCCCCCAGTATAGGTAGCCAGGCATAGGTGTGCCCAGTATACAGTAGGTAGCCAGGTATAGTTGCCTTCAGTATAGGTAGCCAGTATAGATTCCCCAGTATAGGTAGCTAGTACAGTTGCTCATAGTATAGGTAGCCACTATAGTTGCCCCCAGTATAGGTAGCCAGTAAAGTTGACCCCAGTATGGGCAGCCAATATAGTTTCCCCCAGTATAGGTAGCCAGTATAGTTCCTCCCAGTGTAAGTTAGCCAGGTAGGTGTCCCCAGTATATAGCCAGTATATTTGCCCTAGTATAGGGAGCTAGTATAGTTGCCCCCAGTATAGGTTGTCCCAGTATAGGTAGCCAGTATAGTTGCCCCCAGTATAGGTAGCCAGTATAGTTGCCCACAGTATAGGTTAGCCAGGAAGGTTACACCACTAGGTAGCCAACCTGCCCCCCTTCCCCAGTCACCACTCATTTACCTTCTGAGTGGTGGCCGCCTCCTCCAGGACAGTTTTCCTCGCCACAGATCAGCGGCACCCCACAGTGCCGTATTGAAGGGAGGAGAGCGGTTTCCATGGTAACGGCACAGATACAGTAAGTACTTCCTATATATGTACCACTATGGGAGCCGCTATCCTCCCTTCACTGAAGTGCTGCGAGTTGCCACTTTTCTGAGGTCTTATAGCGAGGGGGACTGGGACTGTCCTGGATGAGGCGGTGCTGCAGCCACTGATCAGAAGATAAATGAGTGACAGCCAGGGATGGGGGTGGGCAGGATGCCATCTGACACATGACGCCACCTAAAACAAATCATTCTGGTGGCATCCTGAGCGGACCACCCATGTGTAGATATTCCTTCTATTTCACATATATACAGTATACTTCTGTTTCTAATGCACTTTATTACATCACACAAAACAAAGTGCAATACACAAAAGTAACAATGATTTTTCACTTACTTTATCACCGAACGTACTACATAATTTCTGAAATCAAGAACATTGTAAATTAGTATATTAAAAAATGCTGATGTGATTGGATCCCTGGCACAGATTCCATGTTAGATAATTTTTATCTTAAAGGTAAAGGTGCCAATAAACATTTATGTGGCAAACAGATCTGTCCCTCTGTAATCTAAATAAAATCAGAGAAAGATCAAATCCCTCCATACACTGCACAAAGATGTTCAATAGACTTCACCATGGGCTATCAATCTACCACTGCGCCCTCGCTGCTTCCACCTGATTGAAATTTATCATAATTTCAATTAATGTTTGCCACAAATCAATCTAAATTACGATCAGTGCAGCTCGTTGTGTAACAAATGACAATCTGGTTCGATCACAGTGATTTTGTGACTCAACTAGTGCATTGGCCTGAGTAGTATAAAAAATTTTTAACCAGTTCCCAACCGCTGCTACATGTATCTGTGACCCTCTGGATCTCACTTCACAACTGGGGCGTAGATACACGTATCTCTCTGTTTTTGAGCGACACACGTCCGTGAGCTAGCATGGCTGAATACTGATTTTTGAATAGGAACATGAGTTCCCAAAGCCGATCAAAGTGCCTGTTATGAATGACCACCGACATCAGTTTTATATCTGCAGTCATTCACAAAAATGAAGGTAAAAAAACAAATGCAAAACACTTCCTGTGTACTGCTCAGGATGAAGTGTGGGACCATCTAGTGGACAAACATTAAAATGACATGTACAATATAATAAAATACATTAAAAAATAAATTCCCCTTTAGTTATTATTTTCTTCCACCACCTCCCCCATAGTTATCAAAATAAATTGTAAAAAAAATGACATTTAAAAAAAATACATAGTTACCTTAGGGACTGTTAGGGATGTTTTTAATATGTATGACATGAGGGTCTTGTGCCACTATTTTTGCAAAAAAGGGCTTGTAATTATTGATAGGGTACAAAAAAAAAACCCACACAAAACGGAAAAAACACATTTATTTCCAAATAAAATTTTGTTGCCATACATTGTACTAGTGACACAATTTTATGTTGTAACTGTGATACTGTAAATGGGCAAATACAATGTGTGGGTTTTATCTATACATTTTGTTTTAAAACTATGTCAGAAATCTAAGAAATATTTTTTTTTCTTTTTTTGCATATAAAATCAAATAATTATTAGCAAAAAAGTGCCACCCAAAGAAAGCCTACTTTGTGGAGAAAAAAACCCCAATGTATAGATCATTTAGCTGGGATAAATAGCAATAAAGTTATTGCCAAATGAATGGGCGTAGCGTGAAATGTGACAATTGATCTGATTTTTAAGGGAAAAAAACCTGTGGTAGGAAAGTGGTTAAAGGACACCTGTAAGGAGAGGTATATGGAGCCTGACATATTTATTTCCTGTTTAAACAATGCCAGTTGCCTGGCAGTCCTGCTGATCTCTCTGGCTGCAGCAGTGTCTGAATCACACACCTGAAACAAGCATGCGGCCAATACAATCAGACTTCAGTCAGAACATCTGATTTTGCATGCTGTTTGGGGTCTGTGACTACAATTATTAGAGACAGAGGATCAGCAGGACAGCCAGGTACTGTGTGCATTGTTTAAAAGGAAATAAATATGTCAGCGTAGGACATGTGTACTGTATATTTAGATTTCATTTGTCCTTTATGAATTAGAGCAATTTTTTTTTAGGTCCCCTTGCATACTTACAGTGTTCCCTGGTGGTCTAGTGGTTCCCCTTCCCTTATAGATTTCCCTGGTAGTCTAATGGAAACCTTTCTTTACCTAATATTTTGCCTGATGGTCTAGGGCAGGCATGGGCAAACTCGGCCCTCCAGCTGTTACGGAACTACAAGTCCCACAATGCATTTGCCTTTATGAGTCATGACTATGGCTGCAATGTATTGTGGGACTTGTAGTTCCGTAACAGCTGGAGGGCCGAGTTTGCCCATGCCTGGTCTAGGGCTATCCCCCCAGATGAACCTCAGATGACCTCAGAGGGTCAACTCTGCATAGGGTTATCGTAAGGTTGGATAAGACACCAGGGTGGGATACCCTGGTTAGTCTGACAGGTGCCTGATGGGGTGATAGGTACAGGCATAATGTAGTATTTGTGCTCTGCTCATCTGCACTCATATTAAATAGTAACTGTCAGGCTGCAAAAGCTAATTTAAACCTCTATTCTCCTGTGTTAAACAGTTTAGAAGCAAGCCAAAAAGGCAATGCTGAAGTAAAAAATCTCTCTTACTTTTGATGTGTGCTGACAGCAAGGCTCTGTATTCCCAAGCTCTTAAAAGGACGAGAGGCCGCATACCATACTGCAAAGCATTCTGGGGCCCTCCCCTCAGCTGCTAGTGAGAAGTTACAGGGTCAAGTTACAACAGCATGTAACTCAGTCCAGCGCACATCACTGATAAATCTCCGGGCAGAGTACACTGCAGGAGTCCGCTATTGTTCCTAGCCACATGGCTAATTAATATTCACTGCACAGTAGTGTTATTCATTAAGAGGTTTTCTGTGAGTGGAATCATCAGGAAGCAGGGAGGATATGACATCACATTTGGCTTCATAGAAGAAAGACAAACATGGAACCTGCCATGAGCTGTCAGGAGCATCATTCTCTGCAAATACTATATAAAAATTCTGTGAAGTCCAAACGTGGACAGTGAAATGCATATGTAATGTAAGTACAGCCAATCTTTAGCTACTGATATATGTGTTTATTTTCTCTGAGACCTTATACCTAACAGCTCCTCTTTAATATCCTCCTGCCAAGACTGGGGGCAGAGAGAGGACATAAATATACTGTGGCACCATCCCTAAATGCTTCATTACCTTGGGGGCTCGAGATGTTGGGTATCAATGTCCACGTGTGCCTATGACTGGGGAAACCATCACCGTTTTGGCTTAGAGAACCATGATTTGTATTTGTGCCTCTCAGATCCCCCCATAAGCGTACATTGTAATTTAAAACCAGATGTGATTCAGAATGCCAACTGACATTTTCATGTACCAACTACATATTTTCACTGTAGTTATATGAAATTGGAAATGCAAAAATACTTACAGTGAATGTTTTCAAATGGTAATGCTTCAAATACATATTCTGTATATCGTGTTTCTGTTATATAGATAAAAAAAAACCGTTAACAACATTTTCTGCTGTAAGAATCGGCTTCCTACACTCCGCACTGCCTGACATAAAAAAATATATAAGAAAAAAAAGAAAGAAAAAAAAAACAAGTCAGAAAAATACAGCAATCTGTATTTTAGACTTTTTTTGCTAAGTAATCAAGATTTTCACAGGTGCGTTATAAGTTCAGTAATTTACTAAAACTTATGGCTTCAATTCAGAAAAACCTGTTTGGTAACAGCAGAGCAGTGTGGAGCTGTCTCTGTTTTGTTACATGTTGTTCCGTGCAGTGAGGGCATTACAATAGTAAGAGGCATCCCTGATATCCCTTTAGGATGTACATGTTTGTTATACTCCCTCTGCTCCTTCTGAATCTGTCCATTAGTCTTTTTTAACATTTTATTTTATTGCTACAGCTTAGATGAAACATAACACATGGCATGCTTAGATGATTCCCCCATTCCCGCATCTTCAAACAGAAACCTAAAGGGTTAAAATCCAAAGGGCTGCAGGGGAAATCTCTTTTGTTCCGTTTCTCTTCTCAGCTGCCTGGGGGTAGAAAAGCTTGGCTCTCCTTAGAAGGCATCGCATCCTATCAGCATGTTTACTAGGTGTGTTTAGTGGGTAGACACCTTGAGTGTAGTGCCCAGTAAGGAATGATGGACTTACCCGAAAGGGTTAATTTGGACTATCACTGGACTCCATGGTCATGTGACCAAGTGGGTGGGGTCTTGAAGATGGGTGTGGTGCTTTGAGATGTATATGTATGGGCTGTATTCTAGAGGGTGCTTATACACCTGAGGAAAGGGGAAACCCTGAAACATGTCGTGTTAAGCTACTTTATTATTAAACGCAAGTTTAATTCACCAGTGGAGTGCCTCCTTCATATCTTTGTTCTGGAAATCGATTGTGGAAGTGGTGACCCACAGAAGGATTGTGCACCGGTGGACCAGGCTGCTAGACCTGGGAGTGGGGTTGTCTGGGAACCTTTCGTTGTTGGACTGTTTTTCACCACCCAGAACAACACCCGATACTCAATGGAAAACAGCGGGAGCATTGAAGCTACCAATGCAGATGTCCTACCAGCTGACCCACTACAGTTTGCAGTGACTTTTGCCTATAATGATGATGATGTTACTTGTATCCTCAGCCAAATAGAGTGTGCTTCATTGGAAGCAGAAGCTGGAGTTGTTGATTTGGGAGCCCAGAAAGAGTTGTTCGAGTTGAAAAAACAAGTTTTGAGCTATACCTTGCATCAGTCCTTTCTGGCAGAATACATAAAAAATAAACGCATACCAAGGGGCTACCGCATAAGTTTGAGGTCGACCCTCTTGAGAGATGACCACAATTTTACCACCAGGTTTTTTGAAATCCTAAATAAGGGGAGCCTGGATGTAATGCTTTTGACAGTTGAACGTTTACAAGTCAAACTCACTGGCCTAAAGAAACAGATCAGTGACCTGGAGCATAAGATCAAAGATACCTTGTCTGAGGACGAGTACGAGACCCTATGGCCCGTATGCAATTCACTTTTTCACCTAAGTTTTCTCCTAGGTGATATTTTCACTACTTCTCATAAAAACCATTTTAAGCCACCAGCCAGCAAGACAATACTCAAAATAAATTTGATGGTACTTTTTCACCAACTTTTGGGTAATTTTTCAATTTTAAAATGTTGAAAAGTTAGTTTAAAGAGAAGATGAAAATTATCTCCTAGGAGATAACTCAGGTGAAAAAGTTAATTGCATATGGGCCTATGTGAGCAGCAACAGGAGATACTGGATGAGGCTCGGCATACCATCTTGCAGAGAAAGCAGGGGAAAATCAGTAGAGACGACAAGGATTACCGCCTGAATAGAGTCTATACGTGGAAAGCGGAGCGGCGCAGTCGGCGCTATCCCCAGCAGCCGGCGGAAGGAGCTGGCCCGACAGGAAGTGCGTCAGGAGAAGCGCCTGGAGGCGCAGGCAATCCAAGACAGCATCCCCACAAACCCCGACAAAAGCGGAAGCCTAGGAAGCAGCCGCACGGAGGAATACCTGTTGCGGGAAGCGGAGGCAGTACCGGAGGGTACAGCAGTTCAGTGTCAGAGGGATTGGACCAAGATAAGCAGAATTTTCATGGGGAGCACAATACTGTGGATACAGGCGGACCAAGCGGCCAAGGAGGGGCAGGAAAAGGAGTAGGCGTAGGGAAACCTCGCCGCAATCCGCGAGCCCCATTACCTCGGGACCAGTACCCGCACAGGGACAGAGTGGGGAACAGATAGAGGTAAGCACCTTGGTGGTCAATATCTCTAACTATGCTTTAACGACAGAGGAACAGTCTGTTCTGGATAAAGGTTTGGGTTTTATACCTGTCTTTGATCACGAGTTTTTTGATTGGGAAATTGAGTTTGAGAGATTCATCAGGACATTGCAGCTAAAGATGTGTTTCAAGGATTCTAATGAGAGTAGGGGATTTAATCCCTTGAGAAAAAAGAGCACATGGATCCCTGATTTGACCTGTCTTGCTTTACAGATGTTCAAGAAACTGGTATTTGCTGATGTTCAAAAACAATGGGAAGGTCGGAAAAAATAATGTTAGGCCCAATTTGACTTTATTAGAGAAGAAGGCTTTACAGTCCCTTAGGAATAACAATGAGATCATGGTAATTAAAGCAGATAAAGGAGGGGCTACAGTTGTGATGGACAAAGTACAATACATGAATGAAGCGCAACAACAATTGCAAATCGCAGGGCATTATGAAAAATGTAGGAGTGATCCCACTTGGGTGATTAAATCTAAGGTAGACCACATGATAAATGATGCTTTACTGTTGGGCCTTATTGATAGGGGTACTGCTGACTTTCTGGAGGTAGCTCACCCACAAGTTCCATTACTGTATTTATTACCAAAAATACATAAAAGTATGGTGAGCCCTCCGGGACGTCCAATAGTGTCCGCTATCGGCTCTATCATGTACCCCCTGTCAAAATATGTTGATTCCTATCTACAAGAATTGGTAAGAGGGATTCCTGAATGCTTGAAAGATACTACAGATCTGCTTCAGAGGTTGTCAGAGGTTCCATTGATGGATGAGAAACTGTGGTTAGCAACATTAGATGTCCAAAGTTTATTCACCTCAATCCCTCATGAGGAGGGAATGAGGTATATGGAGGAATTATTGTTAGAAACCTCAATGGAACATCGGTTTATCTATTTCCTTTTAGATTGTTTAGAGATGGTGCTGAATAATAATTACTTTAAGTTTGAGAATAATTTTTACTTGCAGAGACAGGGCACGAGTATGGGGTCCCCGGTGGCCCCATCGTTTGCTAATCTATTCATGGATAAACTGGAAAGGGTAATGTTTGTTAACAATGTGAAATTCTGCTCTAAAATTGTCAGCTATTACAGGTTTGTGAACGACATATTGATCCTCTGGAAAGGAGGACGTGAGGAGTTGGATTTGATGGTGGATGAAGCTAATGCGGTACATCCTACCATCAAGTTCACCATGGAGTGCTCAGATAGTGTCATTCACTACCTAGACGTGGCTATCACAGTGACAGAGAGGGGCTTACAAACCGATCTGTACACTAAGCCCACAGATCGGAACAATCTACTCAGAGTGGACAGTTTCCATAATAAAAACGTGATTAAAGCAATCCCCAAAGGCCAATTCTTACGTGCGAGGCGAATAGCCTCCACCGAACAAGAGTATGATGTAGCATCTGACACCTTGGTAAAGAAATTTAAAGCCAAGGGTTATGATCCCCGGTTATTGGACAAGGTGAAAGTGGAAGTAGGAAGTATTACAAGATCCTCCCTGTTAGACAAACAGTTGAAGACGGACGCAAGTTCCAAACGCATACCGTTTGTACAAACCTACTGTAGGCAATCTAGCCTGGTGAGAGATGTTGTAAGTAGGTATTGGCTGGTTCTTCAGCAGGACCCCAATTTCGGTATGTTGTTTAACCCCCTTGGCGGTAATCCCGAGCTGAGCTCGGGGTATGCCGCCGGAGGTCGCCGCTCAGGCCCTGCTGGGCCGATTTTCAATCTGAAAAAAGCAGCACACGCAGCCGGCACTTTGCCAGCCGCGTGTGCTGCCCGATCGCCGCCGCTCCGCGGCGATCCGCCGCGTGCAGCGGCGAAAGAGGGTCCCCCCAGCCGCCCGAGCCCAGTGCAGCCGGAACAAACAGTTCCGGCCGGCGCTAGGGGCTGGATCGGGCGGCTCTGACGTCAGGACGTCGACTGACGTCCATGACGTCACTCCGCTCGTCGCCATGGCGACGAGGAAAGCGAAACAAGATAGGCCGCTCATTGCGGCCTATCTTGTTACTTTCGATTGCCGGAGGCGATCGAAAGTACGCTTCCGGAGCGCCCTCTAGTGGGCTTTCATGCAGCCAACTTTCAGTTGGCTGCATGAAATAGTTTTTTTTTAATTTAAAAAAAACCCTCCCGCAGCCTCCCTGGCGATTTTAATAGAACGCCAGGGAGGTTAATGAACTTCCGTTGTTCTCGTATAAGAGAGGAAAGACGATCAGGAACTTGGTGAGCAAAGTAGATTTATCTACCAGGTGTGTGGAGATGAGTAAGCTGACCAGGAAATGGGGTACATTTCCGTGCATTGGCTGCAATTGCTGTGGATCAATTATAAAGGGAGAGCATGTAATGCACCCACATACGGGAACAAAAATCGGGATCCGGTCGATGTATACGTGTAATAGTTGTTTTGTAGTCTATGCACTGAAGTGTCCCTGTGGATTGATGTATGTCGGAAAAACAACTAGAGAGGAACTAGAATACAAGAACACAGGGGCTCAATTAGAGGATATGATCCATCTAAACCTGAGAGTCACACCCCGGTAGGTAGACATTTTTTTACCTCAAGACATGGGGTGTCACAGCTCAGGTGGATGGTCCTAGATCATGTACCACCACTGAGTAGAGGAGGGGATAGAGACAGGTTGTTGTTACAAAGAGAAGCAAAATGGATGAGAAAACTTGATTGTATAACCCCTTGAGGGTTAAATGATATGTTTAGTTTAAAATGTTTTCTATAATTAACACTGTCATTCTCTCCCCTCTAGGCTTTGATGCCATGTCATCGGTTGGTGGGTGGTGGAGAGAGGGAGCAAACGTATCCCTGGGGCAGTGAGTCTAAAACTGTAGTGGCTAAGCTGTATGTATTCAATGTATATCCATGTTTGGATTGCTAAATGTTTGCTTAAACTATGTTTACTAGGTGTGTTTAGTGGGTAGACACCTTGAGTGTAGTACCCATTAAGGAATGATGGACTTACCCGAAAGGGATAATTTGGACTATCACTGGACTCCATGGTCATGTGACCACAAGTGGGTGGGGTCTTGAAGATGGGTGTGGTGCTTTGAGATGTATATGTATGTGCTGTGTTCTGGAGGGTGCTTATACACCTGAGGAAAGGGGAAACCCTGAAACATGTCGTGCTAAGCTACTTTATTATTAAATGCAAGTTTAATTCACCAGTGGAGTGCCTCCTTCATATCTTCGTTCTGGAAATTGGATGTGGAAGTGGTGACCCACAGAAGGATTGTGCACCGGTGGACCAGGCTGCTAGACCTGGGAGTGGGGTTGTCTGGGAACCTTTCGTTGTTGGACTACACTCCGCACTGCCTGACATAAAAATATATATAAGACAGTGCCTTTAATTCAACGGCTGTTCGAAAAAAAAGAAAGAAAAAAAAAAAACAAGTCAGAAAAATACAGCAATCTGTATTTTAGACTTTTTTTTTGCTAAGTAATCAAGATTTTCACAGGTGCGTTATAAGTTCAGTAATTTACTAAAACTTATGGCTTCAATACACAAAAACCTGTTTGGTAACAGCAGAGCAGTGTGGAGCTGTCTCTGTTTTGTTACATGTTGTTCCGTGCAGTGAGGGCATTACAATAGTAAGAGGCATCCCTGATATCCCTTTAGAATGTACATGTTTGTTATACTCCCTCTGCTCCTTCTGAATCTGTCCGTTAGTCTTTTTTAACATTTTATTTTATTGCTACAGCTTAGATGAAACATAACACATGGCATGCTTAGATGATTCCCCCATTCCCGCATCTTCAAACAGAAACCTAAAGGGTTAAAATCCAAAGGGCTGCAGGGGAAATCTCTTTTGTTCCATTTCTCTTCTCAGCTGCCTGGGGGTAGAAAAGCTTGGCTCTCCTTAGAAGGCATCGCATCCTATCAGCATCCGATCAGGGGGACTTGCAGAAGACAAGGGCTGTGCTCCTGCTGCACAGTCTCCACACTGTTTTCGACATACTACAGCTGCCGGTAATTATCAAACACTAGTAGTCCCAAGCCTGTTTAAAAACGGGCTCTGGGTCTTTTTTTAAGGACTTCCGAGGCCAAATAAAAAAAAAGTAAGCTGCGCAGCCGCACTCGCGGCTATGCGGACTGCGCAGCTGCGGCCAGCTCATGTGGCCATGTATGTAGAGGCAGGAGAGCCCGACCCGGGCCGTGAGGTCGGGAGCCGGCCCGGGGGGGGGGAGCTATCGAGCGGCGGGGACCCGGCGGAACGGCACGGAGGGCGCGGACAGCGTCCTCCTTGCCTTAAAATAAGATGCAGGTATTTTACTTTTTTTTTAATTTGGCCTCGGAAGTCCTTTACCTCCGCCCCCAGTCACTGCGCATGCGCGCGCACCCGACGAACACGCCCGCTGCATGCAACTGCCCGCCCACCCACCTCGATCCCTGGTCTCTCCAGCAGCCCGTTACTGCGCAAAAACAATACCAGGGACACAGGGACGCTGCAAAACTGTTGAACGCAGCGACACTTGGACTTTATTGTATAGGATAGATCATGGTTATACATTATTCTACAATGAGCAGGAGTACTTTGTGCTCAGATTAACAGGTGCAGCCACACTTCTGTTACTGTTCTCCAGGTGGTACTGACTGGCGTTACCTCTCACAGATTGCAATCTACAATCTATATATCAGCCAGCTGAGATGCAGGTTAAACAGGACAGCTGGAAACCACTGCCACCATGTGTATTATACAGGAATGCAACCTTAGCTTAAAAACATACTTAAAGGGGCACTACAGCGAAACTTTTTAAATTTTTAAATATGTGCAAACATATACAAATAAGAAGTACATTTTTTCCAGAGTAAAATGAGCCATAAATTACTTTTCTCCTATGTTGCTGTCATTTACTTTAGGCAGTAAAAATCTGACAGAAGTGACAGGTTTTGGACTAGTCCATCTCTTTATAGGGGATTCTCAGGGATATATTTATTTTCAAAAGCACTTAGTGAATGGCAGTTGCTCTGTCCAACTGCCAAAAAACTGTGTAGGGAGCATGGAAGCTGGCCAGCATTATTGTTTACTGTAAATCCTTTTTAGGGAATATCTTTATAAAGAATAAATGCCTTGCTGAGAATCCCCTATGAACAGATGGACTAGTCCAAAACCTGTCACTTCTGTCAGATTTCTACTGCCTACTATAAGTGACAGCAACATAGGAGAAAAGTAATTTATGGCTCATTTTACTCTGGAAAAAACATACTTCTTATTTGTTTATGTTTGCACATATTTTACATTTTACAATTTTTCACCATAGTGCCCCTTTAAAACAATCTGAAACGCAAAAGATATACAAAGAAACATTTATTCAAAACACAAAAAGAGAGGGACACAGAGAGCCCAATATAGTGTAGTAAGTCAGGATACCAGGATAAGAGCAACAAATCAAATGAATATACTCACAAACCAGGGTTACCACAAAGCAACCACTGTAATAGCAGGCGGGGAGATTACATCGTTATAATAAACAACAATTTCAAGAGTGGGGTATTGTGAATAAAATTGTTGTTTAACAATTTTTGGTGTCTACTCGGGGAGGTAAGTCCACCACTACCTCCTCTTTTTAAACTGTTTTTAATCATTTTTATACTACTTTGGCACCTCTGTTATATGTTTCAATACATTTATTCTATGCAAAACACACTCACCTCCGGTAATGTTCAGAGGTGGGTTTTCAATCTGTGTAGACTCAGAGCAGGATAATAGTCCTTTACATGATTTTATATAATTTAAAAACCCAGCATTGCCCAGTATGTATTTGGATGCTGTTGGCTCCGCCCACTTTTTCTAACCTTAACACACAGACACTTAATGACTGCATTTGTGAGCTTTCGGGTTCCTTGGCATCAATAATTTAAATGTTTCCATAAAAATGAAACAAATCTGATGGGCTGTTTGTGACTCCTCCCCCTGTTCTGAATGTAAACCCCAGTCACCCAATGATAGACTGTACCAGGTTTGAGACCTCTGCTATTAACAGTGTGAAAATGGCAACAATGTAAATATTCCACTTGAAAATCAATAGTTGCATTTTGATTGGCTGTGTAGGCTCCACCCACTTTCCTGAATATTAATCCCAATTACCAAATGACCACCTGTGCGAATTTTAGGAAAATCAATGCAAGTGAACAGAGGCGCCAAAAGAATAGCATAAAAGTTTTAAAACATGGACATGGCTGAGGTGGATATCTGGCCACTCCAAAGGACACTCAAAACACAGGTGTGTTTTATAACACAAAAGAAATTTATTTATACACTCCACAATTTCACAATGCGTTTCGCGGGCGTGACCCTGTCAAAAACCTGAGCGGTTTTTGCCTTTTTCATGATTGCTAACTCAGTAAAGGACCAGCCTTTAAAGCGTTGCTATCATATAAATCCGGCATAGTGGGGTCTGAACCCTCTATAACAGTAATTATAGATTGACGGTATACCTTGAAATTAATCAGAGCACTCAGTATATGATTTTATATAAAAATTTTACTTGCTTATCATACAGCATATATACAAAATATGAACAGTTCCAAGTAGTGTTTCCTTCTAACAGTATTCCATCTCATCAAGGCTTTAGAGCCAAGCGATCATCAATCTTCTAAGTACATTCAAAAAAGAATATAACAGTTGTGTTATGTAGAATAAGATCAAAAGTACTCATCTGCATCAATAGCTGTGTATCTAGTAGCTGTGTAAAACTTGTAGTAATCTTCTTAAAGAAATAGCATAAAAAATAGCTTCTAAAAAAACTTCTTGCTAACATCTTAACAAAACTTAAGGCTGAAAATTTAATAAAGTAAATCACCAGAATATTAAGCATATTACCCCTTCTCTGTCATCTCTTCAGCATCTAGAACCACTTGTGGGAAGGTAGCTTCTGCCTCATGTGTCTTCTCAGGAGATTGTTGGGCTTCTGCAAACTATGAGCTTTCAGCTTCTACCTTTATAGGGGTTGGAGGCAATATGGCTGCCTAATCTGGACTTTCCCTGAATCCCAGACTCTGATTGGCTAAAGCTTTCGTGCGTCAAACGCTATCTATGTTTTGAATACCTAAATCACAATATTATTGTTTATAAATTCTTAATTATCTTATCTTGTGGGAATTTACGTAGGTTTGCAATGTTTATACATTCTAATCAGGTCATTTCTGATGCGGTTAATTAAAAATGGACGTCACCAGCCATCTTGTCTGCTGATATGACTTGTTTGACCCAGACATGGACTTCCAAAAACATTAAACAATGTAATTCATGACGCATTTCTAATAAAGTGTTCTCTGCTAATTAGGTCTGTACTTTCCCGGGTCAGGTTGACCCGAAAACACTGTACAGGACCTGTAAGAGCCTTCAGCATATTGAAACATGCAGGGCTTCTAATATACTTATTTAAATATAAAGCGTATTATAGAATTCTTCTTAAAACAATTAATCATATAAGAAATAATTGCATATTAAATCTTAATAATATAAAGTCATTGTCTATATAAATATAATAATTTCAACCGGCAGAGGTCAGCCTTTTATAACAAATAACAATCTATTAATAATGTTGATTTCATAAGAATATGAAACCACCAGGTGGCATCATTGTCATCTTTAACTAATTGGGAAAACCCTTTGTTTTATATCTTTCATATTTTGACTTTCTCTTTCTAGGAAACTTTTATCTTTTCTTGCTGGCTGTAATGGCCTTCAAGCCAAGGAACATGTAAACAAAATTGTCTAGAACCAAAACAATCCCACAAGAATGTTTTACTGTCTCATCTTTCACGGGTAGACTACAGCTTTTAAATGTCTTTCAGAGTAATAGATTCTATTATATAGGGTTTAACAAGAACTATTTCTTTCTTTAGAAGGATTGTATTGATCATTAAAATATTTAGATTAATAATATCTATGTGTAAGAATTAAGAACATGTGCATATACAGTGGTGTGAAAAACTATTTGCCCCCTTCCTGATTTCTTATTCTTTTGCATGTTTGTCACACTTTAATGTTTCTGCTCATCAAAAACCGTTAACCATTAGTTAAAGATAACATAATTGAACACAAAATGCAGTTTTAAATGATGGTTTTTATTATTTAGTGAGAAAAAAAACCTCAAAACCTACATGGCCCTGTGTGAAAAAGAAATTGCCCCCTGAACCTAATAACTGGTTGGGCCACCCTTAGCAGCAATAACTGCAATCAAGCGTTTGCGATAACTTGCAACAAGTCTTTTACAGCGCTCTGGAGGAATTTTGGCCCACTCATCTTTGCAGAATTGTTGTAATTCAGCTTTATTTGAGGGTTTTCTAGCATGAACTGCCTTTTTAAGGTCATGCCACAACATCTCAATAGGAATCAGGTCAGGGCTTTGACTAGGCCACTCCAAAGTCTTCATTTTGTTTTTCTTCAGCCATTCAGAGGTGGATTTGCTGGTGTCTTTTGGGTCATTGTCCTGCTGCAGCACCCAAGATCGCTTCAGCTTGAGTTGACGAACAGATGGCCGGACATTCTCCTTCAGGATTTTTTTGGTAGACAGTAGAATTCATGGTTCCATCTATCACAGCAAGCCTTCCAGGTCCTGAAGCAGCAAAACACCCCCAGACCATCACACTACCACCACCATATTTTACTGTTGGTATGATGTTCTTTTGCTGAAATGCTGTGTTACTTCTACGACAGATTTAACAGGACACGCACCTTCCAAAAAGTTCAACTTTTGTCTCGGCGGTCCACAAGGTATTTTCCCACAAGTCTTGGCAACCATTGAGATGTTTTTTTAGCAACATTGAGACAAGCCTTAATGTTCTTTTTGCTTAAAAGTGGTTTGCGCCTTGGATATCTGCCATGCAGGCCGTTTTCGCCAAGTCTCTTTCTTATGGTGGAGTTGTGAACACTGACCTTAATTGAGGCAAGTGAGGCCTGCAGTTCTTTAGATGTTGTCCTGGGGCCTTTTGTGGCCTCTCGGATGAGTTTTCTCTGCGCTCTTGGGGTAATTTTGGTTGGCCAGCCACTCCTGGGAAGGTTCATCACTGTTCCATGTTTTTGCCATTTGTGGATAATGGCTCTCACTGTGGTTCGCTGGAGTCCCAAAGCTTTAGAAATGGCTTTATAACCTTTACCAGACTGATAGATCTCAATTACAGTACTTTTGTTCTCATTTGTTCCTGAATTTCTTTGAATCTTGGCATGATGTCTAGCTTTTGAGGTGCTTTTGGTCTACTTCTCTGTGTCAGATAGCTCCTATTTAAGTGATTTCTTGATTGAAACAGGTGTGGCAGTAATCAGTCCTGGGGGTGACTACAGAAATTGAACTCAGGTGTGATAAACCACAGTTAAGTTATTTTTTAACAAGGGGGGCAATCACTTTTTCACACAGGGCCATGTAGGTTTTGAGTTTTTTTCCCTCACTAAATAATAAAAACCATCATTTAAAACTGCATTTTGTGTTCAATTATGTTATCTTTGACTAATAGTTAACGGTTTTTGATGAGCAGAAACATTTAAGTGTGACAAACATGCAAAAGAATAAGAAATCAGGAAGGGGGCAAATAGTTTTTCACACCACTGTATAATTACTGCAGTAATGTAAGTTTAACTTGCTTTTCTGTCTTCACACAGAAGCATTTTCAAATGTCAAGACTGCAGACCAGCGAACTAACATAAACAAAAATGTTTTAGTGTCTGTAACTAAAATAATATTATAAGATTCACAGCTTGGAAAATGCTGAGATGTGATATAGCAATATATTAAAGAAGTACTATAACTTTACAGTTCACATTAAAATTTTGCATAGAACATTAAAGCTTAAACCATACACTTATAACAGCTTTTTCCTGCATAAATAAAACCGCTAGAATTCTGACAACCCCACTTCTTCAGGCAATTCAGATAGGGGTATATAGCAGTGTAGGTCGAGGTCTGCATTAAGCGCTTAATGCAGACCTCGACCTACACTGCTATATACTCCTATCTGAATTGCCTGAAAAAGTGGGGTCACGCCCGCAAACCGCGTTGTAAAATTGTGGAGTGTATAAACACATTTCTTTTGTGTGATAAAACACACCTGTGTTTTGAGTGTCCTTTGGAGTGGCCAGATATCCACCTCAGCCATGTCCATGTTTTAAAACTTTTATGCTATTCTTTTGGCGCCTCTGTTCACTTGCATTGATTTTCTTAAACTTCGCACAGATGGTCATTTGGTAATTGGGATTAATATTCAGGAAAGTGGGTGGAGCCTACACAGCCAATCAAAATGCAACTATTGATTTTCAAGTGGAATATTTACATTGTTGCCATTTTCACACTGTTAATAGCAGAGGTCTCAAACCTGGTACAGTCTATCATTGGGTGACTGGGGTTTACATTCAGAACAGGGGGAGGAGTCACAAACAGCCCATCAGATTTGTTGGCTACGTCCAATGTTATTGTTTTATACTTTTGGCGCCTCTGTTAACTTGGATTGGTTATCTAACCCTGCTAAGCTAAGATGGCGCCAAGCCAGCATCCTCGGCACACAGCTCCTGACTTTTTGTCCTATTTTCGCCTTTCTTTTATTACTTTTATTACTTTTTCCACTTTTTTCACTTTGCCTCGGTGCATCACAGGTCCCTTATGCCTGTGAAGCACACCTGCAAGCACGCAGCCCCCGCTTGCCTCCGATCCACAGCGAGCTGCACTGCGGGGATACCGCTGCCTGCCGCCGCTACCACGTGGAAGGACCACACTCCCGGCCCTCCAAAAGACATTACCTCCTCAGCCGGAGCCTGCGCTAGCCACTGCCCGAAATAGATCTCAGGGTCCCCGGCACCGAGGAGACACCCAACCATTCCAGACGAGCGCTGCAGCCGAAGACTCAAAGCCACTACCCTCTGTGAGCAGCCTGTCCTACACCGTCCCTCTGCAGAAGCCGGATACTGGCTCCCTCTTCCAACGGTGTGCCGACATCCTCACCGGAGCTGTCTGCAAGCCCCGCTCTGGCATGCTAGGCCCCCCACGTGACCCAACTCCACCGGCACTGGAATAAGGGGCCGCGAACTCCTCAGGGAGACACCCTGCCTCTGCAGCCGGCTCCACTGTGCTAACACTAGCCAGCAGCAACCGCTGTAGCCGGCTGGCTCCCCACGTAGCAGGCAGTAAAATCTCCTGGAGGTGCCCCCATCACTGCGAGTCCACCGCAGCAAGTCCACTGTCAGCACAGTCTGCCTACACCCCACCGTCCACTGTGCGGAGGTCACAACCACTGGATGAAGCCGATCCCACAGGAGGCCTGCCTGAGCCGTCCACAGTCTGCTACATGGAAGGGGTAAGGTCCTCACTACTCTTGTTGCCTACGATGTGACTGCTATCTCACCCCTTGTGCTGTTCCCCTGGGCCCAACCTGCTTGCTTGCTACTGGTGCCTTCAGGCTGAAGTTTTTGCCGCTGACTCTGCTGGACCTACTGCTGCTGCTCCTAGCCTCACCATACTGTGCGCACCCCTGAGTCTGCTAGACGCTGGCTACACCTGGCCCCACTGACACCCGGTGCTGTGTGCGGCCAGCTTGCCCCCCACGCTGAACTCTGCTCTTGCCCCTTGTGCTGATCCCCCTGGGCCCAACCTGCTTGCTACCCGTGCGTTTAGGCTGAACTTTTTGCTGCGGTCACTGCTGGACCTACTGCTGCTTGCTCCCAGCCTCACCTTCCTGCTGTGCTCCCCTGAGACCGCTATCCGCTGGCTACACAGGGCCCCACTGACGTCCTGTGCTGAGTCTGGCCAGCTTGCCCCTTGCTGAACTCTGCTCTGCTGCCTGGTCCACTAGTTGGTTCTATTGTTGCCCAGACAATGCCATGCCTCACCAGTGCTGGGCCGAAATTACGCATTAGCGTAATTACGCATCGTAATTCACTACAAATGCACCGTAAGCGTTACGTGTAAGGTTACGGTATTACGCGTAATTAATTACGCATAGACCGTAGGTTACGTTGTTACGCGTAACAAATTACGTGTAAGACAGTAAACTCCCATTGAAATTACACAGTCTGCCGTAATCGCGTAATATTACGATCCCGTATAATATAAAAAAGCCGCCGACTTTAAGGGTTAATAGCAAAGCCCCCTTAAGTGCTAAGAGCCTCAAATTTGGAGAATATATTAAGGAGATCAGAAGGAATAAGAGGAAACATTTTTTTTCAAAAAGACTTTATAGTTTATGAGAAAATCGATGTTAAAGTTTCAAAGGAAAAATATATACATTTAAAAACCTGCCGACTTTAACGGTTAATAGCAAAGCCTGCTTAAAATTTAGGAACACCAAATTCACAGGGTATATTAAGGGGATCAGTGGGAATAAGAGGGAAAACGACATTTGAGCTGTGTGGAAGGGGCTTAGGGCTGGCACCAACTACAAGCCCCCCCCCCCCCCCCCCCCCCACACACACACACACACAACAAGCACCTCCCAGTCCGGAGCTAGCCGAAGAACTCGGCAAGTTCTACTGCAGGTTTGAGAGGCAGGAAGAACCAAGGGTACATCTGGAACTGCCAAGTTTTGTTGAAATCGGTCAAGGAATTTTCAAGTGATTGCGGCACATACATACATACACACACACACACACACACACACACACACAATTATATATATGTAAGGCTTGGTGGTGTATTCTCCACAGTCAGCATGCAACGCATGAGCTGACGTGAAGGAGTTACACACACCAGCACAAGGAAACAGGCTATCCCTAGTATAGTGGAGGGGAGGACTGACTCCAATACGAGATTGTGGCGCACAGAGCCGGTGCAGATCCGACAGCCACAAACAATACTTTTGCGATAACGTCTCAGCGCAAGGTAGCGCTGAGCGCATAAACCAGAACTGAGGAGATCAAGACAGGTAGACAGAATGAACGCTTGCTAGCTAGCCGCTACTTAGTGACAGCAAGCGTCCACAACAAGACAGACTGGAATGAGGCAGCCAATGCGTTTGCAGCGATGGCGTGCCTCACAAAGACAGGACAGGATAGTCAGGAAATAGCAGGATCAAGATAGATGAACGTAACACAGACAAAAATACAATAAGTATGTTTACAATTACAGCTATCAATGAAACTATTTGTAACGTCTGACTAACATATGTATATATCGGCAATGAACCGATATATGACATAAGCAGGAACACTGACTTAGACTGGAGTAATACAGGGAACAGGACTCAGAAGGATTCGCTATCTCTTCGCAGAGATGAACACAATCCACAAACGGTAACAGAACAGGATTCAGAAGGATTCGTTATCTCTTCGCAGAGATGAACGCAATCCACAAACAGAACCAGGAGCAGGGTAACTAACTCAGCACGGGTGATCACGATACGCGCAACCTACCAAAACGTGCCTGAAAGCTGACTAACTGCACACAGGATATAAACAGTTCATGTACGTATACATCAGCGACACTGATGTATCAACGTAACACGAATACAAGGAAAATAATAAACGTGCTGGTATGCATATATATTGGCAATGAACCAATATATGATGCAAAGACCAGCAAAGTATCTTTAGAACAAGAAACACGATCGGGGGCTGAAGCAACAGCAAGACAGGCTTAAACTGAAGCTATGATAACCCGAGGAGTCCTGCAGGAAGCAGATCTTTATACTGAGGTCATCCAATGGGAGCAGACATGCAGATTCCCACACAGGTGAATGATAATCAGTCACAAGCTGACAGCAGGAAAAGACAGACAAAGCTATGCAGCTTGCATGGAAAGAGATCAGAACTGCCTGAGCTGTAGCACTACTACTGCCAGCAGCACCTGCTGCAGCAGCGATCATGACAATATATATATAAATTAACGAGTAAACATATCACATTAAGACATTATAGAAAAAAGCGGCTCACATTTCAGTGAAACTAACCTCATTAGCGTTGGGCTGGGCAACAGTTGAAGAGACCACAAGCACAAAGAGAAAGAGGAGGAGCTCCTGGAAGTGTTTATCCAATAGGGAAGCTCCAACCTGTGAAGCAAAGAATGACACCACTTATGAATATGCTAAACATTCTATAAGGCTAGATTCATACTGTATGTGTTGCATAATGCACGCATTAGAATGTGTGTAAAATGCAATTAACACAGACGTGAGTTAGTAATGACCGTAATCTACTAATTACCATTTCACAAAATGTTACTTAAATGTTTGCAATTATGGCCATACGTAATTACGATTTGGACATTCAATTGATTCTGTGTAATCCATTCGTAACCATGTAATTTTTGCGCAATTTTTTTTAGCAAATTTAGAGGTTAATAGCAACGCCCAAATACATGCTATTGTCACCAAAATTACTATGTATGTTAACCACTTCGCCACTGAGGGGTTTTACCCCCTGACCACCAGAGCAATTTTCACCTTTCAGCGCTCCTTCCATTCATTCGTCTATAACTTTATTATTACTTATCGCAATTAAATGAACTATATCTTGTTTTTTTCGCCACCAATTAGGCTTTCTTTAGGTGGGACATTATGCCAAGAATTATTTTTTTCTAAATGTGTTTTAATGGGAAAATAGGAAAAATGTGGGGAAAAAAATAATTATTTTTCAGTTTTCGGCCATTATAGTTTTTAAATAATGCATGCTATTGTAATTAAAATCCATGAAACGTATTTGCCCTTTTGTCCCGGTTATAAAACCATTTAAATTATGTCCCTATCACAATGTTTGGCGCCAATATTTTATTTGGAAATAAAGGTGCATTTTTTTCAGTTTTGCGTCCATCTCTAATTACAAGCCCATAGTTTATAAAGTAACAGTGTTATACCCTCTTGACATAAATATTTAAAAAGTTCAGTCCCTAAGGTAACTATTTATGTATTTTTTTTAATTGTAAATTTTTTAATTTTTTTTTAATTACAAAAAAAAAAAAAATGGGGAGTGTGGGAGGTAATGAGTTAATTTTATGTGTAAAAGTCATTTATTTGTATGTGTAAAATGTGTAGGGTGTAGTTTACTATTTGGCCACAAGATGGCCACAGTAACTTTTTGTTTTAATGCGACCTCCAAGCTTCCTTCCGGAAGCTTGGAGGAAGAATAAGGAGGCTGGACACGTGAGTTTTTTCTCACAATGATCGCGCTGCCCATAGGAGAGCAGCTGATCATTGCGGGGCTTAGATCAACGAACGGGAATGGATTTTCCCGTTCATTGATCTCTGGGCGAGCGGGCGGCGGCGGTTTTACTAGCGGCGGGCGGCGTGTTTACGAGCGGGAGCGCGGGCAGCGTCGGGAACGCGGAAAGTACGTGTTTCTCCGTCCCTGGTTTTTAAAGGATGGAAAAAGGGGCGGAGAAATACGTACGCGCGGGGGTAAAGTGGTTAAAGTGGACCCAAATTAAAAATACAAGATTTCAGAAATAAAATCTATTTTCTAAATTATAATAATAAATAGCAGCCTTTTATCAGCTGCATGATGACAAATATAAAATATTTTACATGTATTGGAGGAGTCCCTCCCTTCCTTTCATATTGCCAGGACAGAATCCAGCAGACTGGTGGGGGAGATAAAAAAAATAAACAAATAAACAAAACACAGGCTGCTACTGATGATGTCAAAGGGGAGGTGATCTCAGCTTGTGTGAGATTTCATATAGACGACGCCCCTGTGAGGGAAAGGAGCTGATGACAAACACACCCATGATCTAAAACCTCCTACTAAGCTCAGAAGTAATGGCTGCTACCTGTATAACCCTAGTTATGAAAAGAGAAAGGTGAAAAGCATGCACTGCAATGCTCATAGAGGTGAAGGAGTGTTTATTTATCTCTGTATGTGTCAGAGTGGTGCAACTAAATATTTTGAATTAAAAAAAATGTTTGGTTTGGGTCCGCTTTAAGGAGAATAGTGGACATTTTTCAAAAAGACTTTGTAGTGTTCGAGAAAATCAATTTTAAAAATGCAAAGGATAAATGGTTTTGAAATTGTCATTTTCAGCATTTAAAAAACATTTTATCTTTGCATTTAAAAAAAAAAGATTTTCTCAAAAACTACAAGGACTTTTTAAAAAATTATTTCTTTTTTTGTACTTGTTTCCACTCTTCTCCTTAACAAACGTAGAAATGTTGGTGACAATGGCACGCATAGGATTTTTGGTATTAACCGCTAAAGGTGGCACAACATTACACAAAAATTGTGTGAAATTGCAAAATTATGGTTCCTGAATACGCTTGGAAACAAAATTAATTATGATTTTTCCTCAAATGTAGCATTATGATTTTATATCATAATTGCGAATTATAATGCAAAATTACGATAATACCAAAAGTATGTTCATCGCTACGGTGCATGTTTAAACCCACAAGCTATGTCAAAGCCTGGTCCACATCTATAGGATTTGCACATATTTTTACACATTATTAAAAAAAAAAACTACTGCATGCAGAGAGTTTAAGGTGTCCACACACACCATACAATTCTTTAAATATCTGTTCAATTTAAGAATTGCAATCAATTTTTCTGACTGATTGTAACATTTCAAAAATATGACCAATGAACCACACATGTGTGTTCAATTTTTCCCCAATTATGATAAAAATTATTGGAATCTCTGAGAAAATTGCTAGGGTGTGTATATTAATAAATTGACAATCTAACACACACCATACAATCGGGCGTAACAATAGACCCTGCAAGGGATGCCTCAGCGGGGGGCCCAGAAGCCACAGGGGGCCCATGGGGGAAAAAGTTTGAGAGACTGACAGCTAAGGGCATGGAGAGAAAAAACGTATTCTGCTCTTGCACCATTGTTATATTGACTGCATGTGTCCACAACACAGATTGGAATTTGTACACTGTTCCTGCTCCGTAGGGTTGGTAAAAAACATCTGTCTCTCATTGCTGCAAATTTCTGATGACTTCATGTACAACCTTACAAACAAAGGAGTCATATTTTGAAAAAAAAGTTGTAGACTTTCCCTTTTCAGCAATCACTCCGAAAGGATTCCTAGATTTTTATCACACACAGGCTTATGGTGTCTGATTACTTTTACAACTCAAGAGAGTGGGTAAGATTGATGTCTGACTGTTGCTGCTTCATTGAGAGCTTTTTGTCTCACAGTCCAAGATCCTGTAATAACAGTATCAATCAGTGACAGTCTGAATGCTTTGCCGAAGTTACAGTAAATACTATATCTTATGTTCAGCATGTCATTGTTGTCCCTCCATATAGCATATGCTGTCATGTAGTGAAATAATACATCTGTGTGTGTATGTGTGTACTGGGAGCAGAGCTGCAACAAGGGACTTGGCGGCAAGGGGCTGGAGGAAGCCCCGGGTAAGTAGATGTGGCGGTAGCATAGATTGCCTTACGTTTCCTTTAAGTCTAAGTGTTTTTATCTGCATGGGGAAAACACATTGGTCCTCAGTTTTCCTGTGCAGAAAGCGAGGCTGGTGGGGGGCCCCATCCAAAGTTTTGCAGGGGGTCCCAGTGATGTCTAGTTAAGCCCCTGCATACAATCTTTAAATATATTGAAGAAACATTTCCAGCATTCCAAATCAATAAAAATAAAAAAAAATGGTAAATCTGATCTGATTTTTCAGTCGAATGAAAAAAAAAGCTTTCAATGTTTTCAGGAGATCCTATCATATTTATCGAATTGCCGTAAAATCAGGTCATTTTATTGTATTGTGTGTGGCCACCTTTAGAATAACGCAGTCCATTACAACTCAGATATGTGAACATACCCATAGACTTGTATGGGCAGTGAGTCCACAATGAGTTCTACAATGCAATGAATATAGAACCATATGCAAATAACTTATTCTCCTGAGTTTTCTCCTAGGAGGTAAATGCTTTCTAAACCACCAGCAAGCAGGAAAATAGGCAGAATAATTTTGATGAAAAATTATCTTCTAGGAGAAAACTCAGGAGAAAAAAGCATTTAAATAAAGGCCATAGTGTGAATGCACCTAAAGTGTTATAAACTGTTACTAGAAGAAAGACAGATATATAGACAGGTAATTATGACTTACCATTGTGGTGTTGGTATCGGATAATGTTCACAAAGTAGACCTGGACACAGTGGAGAGGATCTAGTGATGTGAGCCACTGGGGAATGGGAGACAGAGTTGATGATATACTCCTGGCCACACCCCAGCTGGTTCATCTTCCCACAGATCTGGAGCCCATCCAGTAGGAGAAATCTTCCCAACCGTGCTCCTCCCTCACTCACTGGAAGTTGAGATGCTTGCCATCTTGTGGCCAAATAGTAAAAATACACCCTAAAGCATTTTTCACATACAAATACATTACTTTTACACAAAAAATTAACTCATTACCTCCCACACTCCCCAATTATTATTTTTTTTGTAATTAAAAAAAAATAAAAAAATGTACAATTAAAAAAAATACATAAATAGTTACCTTAGGGACTGAACTTTTTAAATATTTATGTCAGGAGGGTACAACACTGTTACTTTATAAACTATGGGCTTGTAATTAGGGATGGACGCAAAACTGAAAAAAATGCAACTTTGTTTCCAAATAAAATATTGGCGCCAAACATTGTGATAGGGACATAATTTAAATGGTTTTATAACCGGGACAAATGGGCAAATACATTTCATGGGTTTTAATTACAGTAGCATGCATTATTTAAAAACTATAGTGGCAGAAAACTGAAAAATAATGAATTTTTTCCCACATTTTTCCTATTTTCCCATTAAAACATATTTAGAATAAAATAATTTTTGGCATAATGTCCCACCTAAAGAAAGCCTAATTGGTGGCGGAAAAAACAAGATATAGTTCATTCCATTGTGATAAAAAATGATAAAGTTATAGACGAATGAATGGAAGGAGCGCTGAAAGGTGAAAATTGCTCTGTTGCTCAAGGGGTAAAATTCCTCAGTGGTGAAGTGGTTAAAATAAAGATAGTCCCAGGTGTTTTCTCTTTATGCTGGGAATACACCATGATATTTTTGGCATATAGATGATTCGATAGATAATTTCCAACATGTCCGATCTGATTTCCAATCGTTTTTCTGATCGATTTCTCATAGAAGTGAATGGAAATCGATCGGAAAATCGATTGGACAGTAAATCTGCTGAAAAATGTCATCATGTATTCCAAACATTATGTGCTTCCATATGTGATCCTAATGCACAGGCAGTGGGTCCTTGTTATGCCCCTCCTGGTGAACCACAGGCACTACAGTCTGACACAGTAGATACATTTTAAAAA
Organism: Hyperolius riggenbachi; assembly: GCF_040937935.1. Classification (NCBI taxonomy): domain Eukaryota; kingdom Metazoa; phylum Chordata; class Amphibia; order Anura; family Hyperoliidae; genus Hyperolius; species Hyperolius riggenbachi. The sequence goes on from NC_090646.1 coordinate 58,606,817, forward strand.
TGTAGGCTCGGTCCATACCTGCTGGAGCAGACAGTATCTGCTCTGGTGGTCTGTTGTGATGTTTTGGGGAGTCTGAAGCAGATGACCGCATTTCGACCATGGTCATCTATACGAAATGCATCAAGCTGATTGGGACTTTGCGTTCCTGTGACTGCAACAAAATCAAGTGGGTGAGTCACTTATGACTGGCATACAGCTTTTGTTTCCCCTTATTTAAGAACGGTAAAAAAAACAGTACCAGGAAACCATAGACCAATTGTGTTTAAATTGTTTGAAGGTATCCTAAGGGATGCTATAAAAAATTATGTAGCACAGAATAATCTTATTTCAGTTAGACAACATGATTTTACTAAAGGCAGGTCCTGTCTCACCCCAATATCCTGGTGCAGAAGCTGAGGATACAGGGGCTAGGAGAAAATGTGTGTATGTGTATAGAGAGCTAGTTAAGAAATAGAATGGGCTCAATTCTGGTAGCTATGTGAGGTAAATATTTTTTTGTAGGTAAAATACCTCATGAGGTATTTTCCTCTTCTTTTATCAATTCTGAAAGATTTTTCTTCATTTCCGAACATGAGGTTAAACATGAGGTAAAACATGAGGTAAATGCATAGAGTGAGGTAAAACATGAGGTATTTCAGTGGTAAGCCTGCAGCAAATAAGTAATAGTCTTTATTTGTCTTCCATAAGTTAGGATAGTCTTTGGGAGATGTTTTGATGTTTTTTTTTTTTTTTTTGAGGGAAGGTGTATTTGATGCGTACGTTAAAAAAGGGCGCCGGGAAAAAAGGGCGCACGGGTTTAAATGATAAGCATGAATAACGTTAAAAAAAAAATGGTGCTATATTTCGTTTAAAAATAATGTTTTATAAAGTTATAAATCATTAAATAATGTGTATGAAATCGGCAATTGTATAAACGTTAATCTTCCCTGTTTAAAAAGTGAAATTTATAATAGCGTTTTATAAAACATTAATAAGAATGTTACTAAAGCTATACCTAACCCTACTCTCACACAGAACCCTCCCTGTACCTATCCCTAACCCCTAGATTCCCCTGGTGGTGCCTAAACCTAAGACCCCCCTGGTAGTGCCTAAAACTAAGACCCCCCTGGTGGTGCCTAAACCTAAGATCCCCCTGGTGGTGCCTAAACCTAAGACCCCCCTGGTGGTGCCTAAACCTAAGTCCCCCTGGTGGTGCCTAAACCTAAGACCCCCCTGGTGGTGCCTAAACCTAAGACCCCCCTGGTGGTGCCTAAACCTAAGACCCCCCTGGTGGTGCCTAAACCTAAGTCCCCCTGGTGGTGCCTAAACCTAAGACCCCCTGGCGGTGCCTAAACCTAAGACCCCCCTGGTGGTGCCTAAACCTAAGACCCCCTGGTGGTGCCTAAACCTAAGACCCCCCTGGTGGTGCCTAAACCTAAGACCCCCCTGGTGGTGCCTAAACCTAAGACCCCCCCTGGTGGTGCCTAAACATAAGACCCCCCTGGTGGTGCCTAAACCTAAGACCCCCCCTGGTGGTGCCTAAACCTAGGTCCTCCTGGTGGTGGCTAAACCTAAGACCCCCCTGGTGGTGCCTAAACCTAAGACCTCCCTGGTGGTGCCTAAACCTAAGACCCCCCTGGTGGTGCCTAAACCTAAGACCCCCCTGGTGGTGCCTAAGCCTAAGACCCTCCTGGTGGTGCCTAAACCTAAGACCCCCCTGTGATAAGCATTAATAACGTTTTAAAAAATATTGTGCGGTTTTTCGTTTAAAATAATGTTTTAAAAAAGATTGTACTGTTTTTCGTTTAAAAATAATGTGTAAAAAATTATAAATCATTAAAAAATGTGTAATCATGAGAAGCAGTTATAAAACATTAAAAGTCTCCGGGCGCCGCTTTTAAAACGTTATTTTTCTCCGGCGCCCTTTTTTCCTGTTGGGCGCCGATTAAACGATATTTATTATGGGAGTGAATGGCGGCGCCCTTTTTGTCCACCTGCCTCATGCGCCCAAATTTCCTGCTTCCGTATTTGATTATGTAGCAACCTATGAAAAGTAAATTTATAGGCATCCATTATAAAAAAAAAAATAAATACAAAAATCCAGCTCATTTAGGAACACTTTTAGAGGCGAGGGGATGTGAGTAGTTTTACTTTTAGAGGCTGGGGGTCTGGAGGGGGGGGGGGGGGGGTTACAGCACCAGAGGAGGGGGGGGGTAATCGGTGATTGCCGCAGTTTTACTTAATTAAAAAAAAAATAGAGGCTGTGGGTTGGAGCATTTTTACTTTTTTTTTCCAACCAGAGGTTAGGGAATGGCAATGCTGAGGGGGGGCACGGCAGATGGATTGTACAGGGTTTGGAGCACTTTTTCTTTTTTTAAAACAAAATGGAAGCTGGGGGGGGGGATTCGTTGGTCAGATCACTTTTACTTATTTCAGCAAAATATGGGATCCCTGAACACAGAACAAGCTGAAAAGGCTCCATGTTATGTGACAGATATCACAATTCTGTCACAGCACTGCATTTATCATGTGGTAGAGGTAGGTCTAATTATGTGAGGTAAAAGACATGCAAACACACCCCTTATTTCTCTTCAGAATTCAAGTGTGAGGTATTTCACTGCTAAATACCACACATTTTAAGTCGAAAATTACCACATGAATTACCTCATGAAATTACATGAGGTAAAACTTTACTTAAACTACCAGAATTCAAAAGTTTATTTTCCTCATGAGGTAAATAAAATTTCATGAGGTAATTATCTACTAAACGCTACCAGAATTGAGCCCAAAGTGTGGTGGTAAATGGAACATACTCAGAATGGGAACCGGTTAGCAGTGGGGAACTGTAAGGGTCAGTACTTGATCCAATTATTTTCAATTTCTTTGTTAATGATTTAGTAGACATAATACAGAGTAGAGTATTCATATTTGCAGATGATACAAATGTATGCAGAATTTTCAACACTAAGATGGATGATTACTTATTACAACAGTATGGTCATATGGCTGGCACATGGCAGATGGAATTTAATGTTGATAAATGTTAAATCATGCACCTTGGATGTGCCAATTTTAGTGCACCGTGTAAAATAAATGGCATACAGATGGAAACATCAGACTTGGAGAATACAGGATGATAAAAATTTAAGTAACCCTACACAATGCCAATCAGTGGTAGATAAACCAATAAAATTATAAAACGCATAAAATGGGAACTACAATCTTGAGTTGCTAGTATACTATTCCCTGTGTATAAATAACTTGTGAGGAGCATGGGATACAGTTTTGGACTCCACACTATAGAATGGATATTGACCTTCTAGAACGGGTACAAAGATGGGCAACTAAATGAATCAGAAGGACGGAAGATCTAACTCGCCAAGAAGGTTTGGACATACTGGGCTTAGCTAGCTTAGAAAAAATACAGCTAAAAGTTGATCTGATTAACATGTGTATGAGTACATTAGAGGGCAATACAAAAGTTTGGCAGATCAGCTTTTTGTCCCTAGGCTCGTACATCAGATAAGGGGACATGATCTGCGTATGGAGGCAAAAGGCTGGGGATTGGTCCATGGATTGGACAAGGGCTCTGGGAGAGACAAGGAGACTTGGCTACCACTCTTTTCCAGAGTCCCGCCATACCATGGACAACATGGATGGCTGGTATAGCTCTGGGTGTGGAGCCCCACATGGTCTGTGCTCCTCTTTCTGGCTATCCCAGTTCGCATGAGTGACAAGGTGTTAAAGAGGCTTGAGACCCAACGCCATTTTTTTTTTAAATCAAAACTTTTAATTTCCAAATCATGGCTAAGTTTGCCAGCGATCCTTATACAGCAATATTGTGGCTGTCCGGCAATCCCTGGCCAAAGCATTGCAAGTTCCACCGGGTTTCCATGTGGTCATTATGCACTGCATACTGACCAGTGACCACCTGGAATAAAATCTTTTTTTTTTTGAAAGTGTATTGATACTCTATGTAAAATCTTCACTGCCTGGCTTGTGACAAATAATTTTTGCAAAACCAACTTTGGGCAGGCTAATGAGCTAATTGTGCCAGAATTAGACTCCCAAAATTTGACAGTTTAACTACTAATCACAGGGAAGCTAATATTCACTGTGATCAGAACCTCAGTGGTGATTTACCATTAAAAAACATACATTTTTGATACGTTAGCATAATAATCAAAAACTATATTATTAACTAGCTGATGACCCGGCGTTGCCCGGGTATGTATTTGGCTATTGTCGGCTCCACCCACTTTTTCGAACTCTAACACACAGACACTCAATGACCAAGTTTGTGAGCTTTGGCATCAATAATTTGTATATTCTCATAGAAATTAAACAAATCAGATTGGCAATTTGTGACTCCGCCCCTCTCCAGCATTTGAACCCCAGTCACCCAATGTCCAACTTTAGGAGGTTTGAGGCATCTGCTATTAACAGTGTAAAAATGGCAGCAATTTAAATATTCACCTTGAAAATCTACAGGTGAATTTTGATATTATAGGCTCCACCCTGAATATTAATCTCCGTCACTCAGAGACCATTTGGGCAAAGTTTGAAACCCTACCATTAACAGTGTAAGAATGGCTGTAGTTTATATTTTCCCAGTGAATTTTTTTTGGGCTCCGCCCACTTTTTGTAACCTGGACACACAGTCACTCAATGACCAAGTTTGTGAGCTTTCGTGTCCTTGGCATCAATAAAAACAAATCTGATTGGCTGTGTGTTGCTCTGCCCCCTTTTCTGAATTTGAACCCCAGTGACCCAATGACCAACTGTACCAGGTTTGAGGCTTGTGTCATTAACAGTGCAAGAATGGCAGCAATTTTAATATTCCCCTTGAAAATCAACAGCTGAATATTGATTGGCTTTTTTAGGCTCCACCCACCTTTCTGAATATTAATCCTAGTCACCCAGTAACCAACTGTGCAAAGTTTGAGAACCCTGCTATTAACATAAAGAAGGGCTGCAGATTACATTTTCCCAAGGAAATCTGTTTTTGACTCCACCCAGTTTTTGAAACCTTGACACACAGTCACTCAATGACTGTGAATAAAAGCAGTTTATCCAGCAAAGAAATCTGATTAGCTGTTTGTGGCTCCGCCCCTTTAGTGAATTTTAACCCCAGCCACTTAATGACCGACTGCAGCAGGTTTGAGGCCTCTGCCATTAACAGTGTAAGTGGCAGCAATTTCAATATTCCCCTTGAAAATGAATAGGTGAATTTTAATTGGCTGTTGTAGGCTCCACCCACTTTTCTGAATATCAATCCCAGTCATCCAGTGACCAACTGTGTCAAGTTTGAGAACCCTGCCAATAACAGAATGGCTGAAATCTATCTAACAAATCTGATTGGCTGTTTGTGGCTCCACTCCTTTAGTGAATGTGGACCCCAGTCACCCAATGACTGACTGTATCAAGTTAGAGGCCTCTGCCATTAACAGTGTAAGAATGGTAGCAATGTAAATATTCCCCCTGAAAAATTAATAGGTGAATTTTGATTGGCTGTTGTAGCCTCCACCCACTTTCTAAATATTAATCCCAATCACCCAGTGACCAACTGTGCAAAGTTTGCCATTAACAGTGTAAGAATGGCTGCAGTTTATATTTGACCAGTGAATTTTGTTTTTGGCTCTGCCCACTTTATTGTAACCTTGAGACACAGTCGCTCGATGACCAAGTTTGTGAACTTTCAAGTTCCTGGCATCAAAAATGTGTGAATGGAAGCAGTTTATCAAGCAAAGAAATCTGATTGGCTGTTTGTGGCGCCGCCCTTTTTCTGAATTTGAACCCCAGTCACCCAGTGACCAACTGTACCAGGTTTGAGGCATCTGCTATTAACAGTTTAAGAATGGCAGCAATTTAAATATTCCCCTTGAAAATCAATTGGGGAATTTTGATTGGCTTTTGTAGACTCCACCCATTTTCCTGTATATTAATCCCCGTCACCCAGTGACCAACTGTGCAAAGTTTGAGAACCCTGCCATTAACGATGTAAGAATGGCTGCAGTTTATATTTGACCAGTGAACTTTGTGTTTAGCTCCGCCCACTTTTTGTAACCTTGACACAAAGTCACTCAATGACCAAGTTTGTGAGCTGTCAGGTTCCTGGCATCAAAAATGTGTGAATGGAAGCAGTTTATCCACCAAGGAAATCTGATTGGCTGTATGTGGCCCCACCCCTTTAGTGAATTTGGACCCCAGTCACCCAATGACCGACTGTAGCAAGTTTGAAGCCTCTGCCATAAATAGTGTAAGAATGGCAGCAGTTTAAATATTCTCCTTGAAAATCAATAGGTGAATTTTGATTGGCTGCTCCACCCACTTTCCTGAATCTTTATCTCCTTCACCCAGTGACCAAGTGTGGCAAGTTTGAGAATCCTGTGATTAACAGTCTACGAATAGCTGCAGTTTACATTTTCCCAATAAAAATGAATGGCTGAAATTTGATTGGCTGTTTTATGCTCCGCCCACTTCTCCTGGATATGTAACCTCAGTCACCAAGTAACCAACTGTGCCATGTGTGGGGACTCTGGCTTGATTACTGTGAGAATACAGCCTTTTCCATTTTTTCCATTGACATGAATGGGTGAAATCTGATTTGCTGTTTGTAGCTCCGCCCAGGTAAGCAGGGGGAACCCGAGACCCCAGAACATATCATCCCAGGTAGTAAGGGATCTGTGTACCAAGTTTTGTTCAAATCTGACAAGCCGTTTTTGAGTGATCGTTCAACAGCGTCCATTTGGGCCAAAAGGGCACTCTGTCAAATGCAGTATTAGCTCTTTATTGGTCCCATGCTGGTAATAATAACAACTTCTATAGATGCTTTGAATAGTAATAATCATTAACAAGCTGTTATCCATCCCCTGCCTACTGCTCTAATACTGTGGTTGTCCTAGACGGGTTTTGGTACACCATATCAATTGTTATGTTCTGAGTGCTTCGGAGGCCCCAAGTAAGAAACTTGTACTGGGACCCACAGTTTCTAAGCTATGCCACTGCACCCGTGTCTACCTTTAAAGCTTATTATATCTATGCCAACCTTCAATTATCCTTTTTCAATCTAGAGCTATTGGATTTGTCAGCACAATTCAGGCAGTTACAGTAAATATATCCTTTCTGTCCTGCCAGCAAGGTACATCATCTGTGCGCACAGAGGATCAGGATTAACAGCTCACATCTATAAAATTGACACTCATTTCAGAATAATAAGAGTACATAGTGAACCCTTTGCTACCTCGTCAGCATTCTGTCCTGACATTGTGAGTAAAACTCCTTATTATACTGTGTAATTGCTGACTGGGCGCAATCATCAACTAGGCCTCGTCCAGGCTATGTGCCATTTCCAATTCTAGGTGATAAGTAGCCTGCTGTATCCGAGTTACTAATCACCTGATCATTGCTTGGGCGTTACCAGACAATCTAATTTCCGGTTTCACCTGTGCAATGGCTGAGTGAGAAGAATAATAGTCATTTCACTGATCATTGCTCCTGCCTGTCATTAATTCTGAAGCAAAGTTTGTACTGTGGAGCTGTCTTTCAGCACTATTTTACTTAGCGGAGCACCGTGAGCCCCACCAGGCTCCCACCCAGGGTCGTTGCTAGCCCCAAGGATCAGCTTTTGGGGTGCCCTGGATGTCCCCAGGCAGAGTCAGCTGTGTTGACTCAATGTTGGGCATGCTGGGAGCTGTGGTGCATTAATCAGAGGTATGCTGCTGGGTGCTGTGGTTCCTCTATGTGGGCATGCAGGGAGCTGTGGTTCTTCTATGGAGGCATGCTGGGAGTTTTGGTGCCTGAATGGGAGGCCTGTAGGAGCATCGGAGGGGGTAAATTAGAAGGCCAGGGAATGCTATGGGGGAACTGCCAAATAACCTGGTGGCAGGCCCAGCAGAAAGCCAGGCCAGACAGCACAGAAGGTAACTCTGCCTAGTTATGTTTACGTGACACTGCTTATTTATGTGATATGCTGAATTTTTTTGTTTGTATTAATGGAGAGGGGGCGTCATCCAACATTTTGCTGGGCAGGTCTACATGGAAATTTGCCTCCACCCATGACCACACCCACATTCTGGTGTGTGGCCACATCCATTTTCCGGCTGGAGTGCCCAAAAATGCCTCGGATTTCTTCGGATCCTAGCAACGCCCCTGCCCCCACCTCCTCCTGATCACTGAAATTGTTGAAGAGCAAGGGCTCTGGGGAGAGGGGAAGAATTTACCATCCCTCTGTTCCAGAGCCCCCACCCTCCCAATGTCAAGGACCATGAGGGCTGGTATAGCTTAGGGAATTCTGGCTATATCATGGGTGACAAGGGGTTAAAGAGACTTGAAAAAAGGGGGGGGGGCAGCGCTGTCTGTTTCCTTAAAGTCTGTTTAAAAGACTGTCTTTTTAGGTATTTAACATTGATTTTCTCAGAGACTACGAGGTCTTTTTCCCCTAACATAGCAAGTTTGGGGGTGAAAGGATGCATGCAGTTTTGCAATTCAAAGCTCAAGTTGGTAGCATTGACTTCAATGTGAAAAATAAGTTTTGATGCAATTCCACAAAATATAATTTTGATGAATTTAAAAAACTTTTTTTTTTTTTACATTTTCTTTAACCATTTCAGCCCGCGGGGATTTTTCGCCTTATGCATCAGAGCAATTTTCACCTCACATTCATTCGCTAATAACTTTATCACTACTTATCACAATTTATTGATCTATATCTTGTTTTTTCCGCCACTAATTAGGCTTTCTGTGGGTGGTACATTTTGCTAAGAGCCACTTTACCGTAAATGCAGTTTAACAAGATTAATAAGGAAAAATGGAAAAAATTCATTATTTCTCAGTTTTCGCCCATTATAGCTTTAAAATAATCCACGCTACCATAATTAAAACCTATGTATTTTATTTGCCCGTATGTCTCGATTATTATACCATTTAAATTTTGTCCCTATCACAATGTATGGCGCCAATATTTTATTTGTAAATAAAGGTGCATCGTTTCCGTTTTGCGTCCATCACTATTTACAAGCTTATAATTTTAAAAATGTTTGTAGTATACCCCCTTCAAATGCATATTTTAAAAGTTCAGACCCTTAGGTAACTATTTGTGTCTTTTTTTTTTTTTTCTAATTGTAATTTTTTTTTTTTTACTATTAAAACTTTTATTTGGGTAATATTTTGGTGTGGGATATAAACTGTTAATTTTTAATATTGTTAGCTGTGTAAATAGTAATGTAAAAAATGTGTAGCTGTAGTTTTACTATTTGGCCACAAGATGGCCACCTTCGTTTTTTGTTTCCCTCCTTGTACTTCTCTCTAAGCGAAAGTACAAGGGGGATGCGGAAATCTCTCCGGGCAGAAGAGCCGGAGCCTCACAGGTGAGCGCTTCGGTTTTTCTGCGGGGGAAAGGGATCGGTGATCGGGAACCATGTTCCCTTTCACTGATCCCAGGGCTACCGGGCGGCACAGCGGGGATGCGGGGGCGTGCCCGCGATCGCGGGCGGGAGCGCGCCCAAGCGCGGGAGCGCTGCAGAGCTGCCGCCCGGACGTGAGCTTCACGTCCGGGCGGCGGAAATGGTTAAAATCAATTTTATCAAAAACTACAAGGTTTATAGTTATTTTTATTTGTCTTGTTCCTACTATTCTCTCTAACATACTTAGCAAATTTGGTGACAATAGCATGCATCCCCATGCATGCTATTGTCACCAAATGTGCTAAGTATGTTAGAGAGAATAGTAGGAACAAGACAAAAAATTCCAAATCAAAATTCAAAATTTTTAGCCGCTAAACTCATCAGTATTGACTTTAATGTTAATGATGCAATTCTGCATTCCAAAATTTTGAATTTTGATTTGGAATGCTGAATTCCGTTGTTAAACCCAAAATGTGCAATTCTGCGGAATTCAGTTCACCTTTATATCGTGCATGAATTTATAGCAAGCTTTTACAGTCTGGTACCATGTAGGCAACATAAATATGTGAAACAGAATTAATTATTTCGCAAAGATAATAATATGGGAGCACCCAAGCTTGCTGCCACTCAGTGTATTTGTTAAAGAGGAACTTCAGCCTAAACAAACATACTGTCATTAAGTTACATTAGTTATGTTAATTAACATAGATAGGTAATATAATCTCCTACCCACCCTGTTTTAAAAGAACAGGCAAATGTTTGTGATTTCATGAGGGCAGCCATCTTTTTGGTTGAAAGGAGGTGACAGGTAGCATGAGACACAGTTCTAACTGTCCTGCGCCCTGATCACCCCTCCCAGTTGCTAGGCAACGTGAAAAACAACATAGGAAATGCCATCATCTTTTGCACAGCATCAGGAGAAAAAAGCCCGGGCAGTTTTCTTTGATGGGGTGGAGCTTAGCTAAAAATGCAGCTAAAAATAAGACTTCTATAAGAAAAACAAAGCCTTTCCAGTTCTGCTGAGTAGATTTTTAGTCTGGAGGTTCACTTTAAGTTGTTTGTGCGTGCGTGTGTGTGTGTGTGTGTGTGTGTGTGTGTGTGTGTGTGTGTATATATATATATATATTTTTCTGATTTTTCTGACTATAAGGCACACTTCTCCCCCAAAGCTGGGGGGAGTCAGTGTGTCTTATAGTCCGAATGTACGGTGCAGAGTGTGGGTAGGTGCTTGGCCAACCGGCAATGGAGTGATGTGTGTCACAGTACTTCACAGCATGATTTTCTCCGGCTAGTTCAAACATCCTGCCTGTGGTGTCAGAAAGACTCGTGACCAGCTTTACCTGCAGAAAGATCTGATGTGGCCACGAGGAGAGGGGAGGCCTGTGGCTAAAGCGTCACAAGATTGTGCCATTCTGGGCTTGGGAGAGAAGCTGTATATTTATGTAGATTAGGAGACCAGAGAAAAAAAAATGTATCTTTAGTGGTGTGCCCTTACACTAATTATTTACCAGTATGAATATAAGGATAAGTACATAGTAAATCAATTAAAGAGACCATAGAGGTTTTTTTTTTTACAAAGATAAGCTTAAATATTTGTTGTGTCTAAAAAGTGCAAAAATTGGTTCACAAATCCTCAAAGAGGTTCATCTTTAAAGAGGATCTGTAACATCAAAACATCCCCTGGGGGGTACTCACCTCGAGTGGGGGAAGCCTCCGGATCCTAATGAGGCTTCCCACGCCGTCCTCCGTCCCTCAGGGGTCTCGCTGCAGCCCTTCGTGAAAGATGACGTCAATACTTACCTTCCCGGCTCCTGCGCAGGCGCTCTGACGGCTGTCGGCTCCGAAGTAGGTGGAAATACCCGATCGCCATCGGGTCTGCTCTACTGCGCAGGCGCAAGTTTCCGGCGCCTGCGCAGTAGAGCGGACCCGACTGAGATCGGGTATTTCCTTGTAGTTCGGAGCCGAAAGCAGCCACAGCGCCCCCGCTGGAGCCAGCAAAGGTAAATATTGAACTGACAGTCCGGTCTGTCGCCGGCTGTTTGGAGGGCTGCAGCGAGACCCCCGTGGGACAGAGGACGGTGTGGGAAGCCTCATTAGGATCCAGAGGCTTCCCCCACCCGAGGTGAGTACCCCCCAGGGGATGTTTTTGATGTTACAAAGTCTCTTTAAACATGACATCCCATTAATAGGTGCAACATAATAGCAAGATCAATAGTTTAGAAAGATGACCACGTCGACTTGTTTCGGGTAGACCCTCCTTCAGGCCTTCACAAACAATTGTGTACATCTGCACTATATACACAGCACAAGATGGCACGAAATCTGGAACAAAACTAAGTCAAGGATATGGAAGGATATCTGGAATGTAAAGGGGACAACAAATGGAACAGCATCTGGACAACAACCCGGGAGCCACCAATTCCAATGTAAAAACACTGCACACAGGCAGGACCGACCAGGGGAAATGACTCCCTCAGTTGAAAAGTGCTGGAAAGTTATTATAAATAGAAGATGAAAAATTATCTCCTAGGAGAAAACTCAGGAGAAAAGGGGAATTGCATATGGGTCAAGGTATTTTATTCACAAGTTTTTTTATTGACAAGTTTGAAAATATCACTGAAGAGATAACTCGAGACAAAAAGTTAATTGCATATGGGCCCTTGTCATAAATTGGGGAAAACTCAGGAGAAAAAGTTAATTGAGAGAGAGAGAGCAGTAGGATGCTTTGTTGTCTCAGAAAACCACAACAAGGCCAGATTTTTTTTATACCGCTTTGTCGTCCAGGAACAAGCTTACACATATACACTGTGCACCTGTACTGGTGAAGTGGACATCTCAGGTAGAACAGCCGATGGTTTTGTGGTTGAGTCTAATCCAAGGAACACAAAGGCCCATATGCAATTTACTTTTTTCCCTGGGTTTTCTCCTAGGTGATATTTTTAAATTTGTCAATAAGATGCCCTTTAACCTCTTGAGGACCGCCCCCAGCCGATGGGCGGCGGCAAAGACTGGGCCTAAACGACCACAATACGCCCATCAGCGGAGGCGGCTGCGGGCGTGGTTATGCGACGAACGCGTCATTCGTGACGCGATCATCCGCCGGCGACTGGCTCCGCCCGCCTCGCGCTGTACTAGTACTAGTACCCGGATCGCCGGTGCCTGTATGTATAATAGGCTTTGTAATGTAGACAAAGCCTATTATACAGGCTGCCTCCTGCCCTGTTGGTCCCAGTGTCCGAGGGACCACCAGGGCAGGCTGCAACCACCCTAGTCTGCACCCAAGCACACTGATTCCCCCCCTTCCCCCTGATCGCCCACAGCACCCCTCAGACCCCCCCCTGCCCACCCCCCAGACCACTGTTTACACCCAATCACCCCCCTAATCACCCATCAATCACTCCCTGTCACTATCTGTCAACGCTATTTTTTTTAACCCTAAACTGCCCCCTGCTCCCTCCTGATCACCCTCACCTGTCAATCACCCATCAATCACCCCCTGTCACTGCCACCCATCAATCAGCCCCTAACCTGCTCCTTGCGGGCAATCTGATCACCCACCCACACCAATAGATCGCCTGCAGATCTGACATCAGATCACCTCCCAAGTGCAGTGTTTACATCTGTTCTCTCCTCTAAACACCCACTAATTACCCATCAATCACCCATCAATCACCCCCTATCACCACCTGTCACTGTTACCCATCAGATTAGACCCTAATCTGCCCCTTGCGGGCACCCAATCACCTGCCCACACGCTCAGATTGCCCTCAGACCCCCCCTTTATCAATTCGCCAGTGCATTATTTACATCTGTTCTTCCCTGTACTAACCCACTGATCACCTGTCAATCACCTATCAATCACCCATCAATCACCCCCTGTCACTGCCACCCATCAATCAGCCCCTAACCTGCCCCTTGCGGGCAATCTGTTCACCCACCCACACCAATAGATCGCCCGCAGATCCGACATCAGATCACCTCCCAAGTGCAGTGTTTACATCTGTTCTCTCCTCTAAACACCCATTAATTACCCATCAATCACCCCCTATCACTACCTGTCACTGTTACCCATCAGATTAGACCCTAATCTGCCCCTTGCGGGCACCCAATCACCCACCCACACGCTCAGATTGCCCTCAGACCCCCCCTTATCAATTCGCCAGTGCATTATTTACATCTGTTCTTCCCTGTAATAACCTACTGATCACCTGTCAATCACCCATCAATCACCCTCTGTCACTGCCACCCATCAATCAGCCCCTAACCTGCCTCTTGCGGGCAATCTGATCACCCACCCACACCAATAGATCGCCTGCAGATCCGACATCAGATCACCTCCCAAGTGCAGTGTTTACATCTGTTCTCTACCCTTAACACTCACTAATTAGCCATCAATCACCCATCAATCACCCCCTATCACCACCTGTCACTGTTACCCATCAGATCAGGCCCTAATTTGCACCGTGTGGGCTCCTGATCACTCGGCCAAACCTTCAGATCCCCCTCAGACCCCCTTCCGATCACCTCCCCAGTGCATTGATTGCATCTATTTTCCCCTCTAATCACCCCCTGAGACACCCATCAATCACCTCCTGTCACCCCCCTAGCACTCCTATCCATCAGAACAGGCCCAATACAACCTGTCATGTAAGAGGCCACCCTGCTTATGACCGGTTCCACAAAATTTGCCCCCTCATAGACCACCTGTCATCAAAATTTGCAGATGCTTATACCCCTGAGTTCATAGAAGATTTTATTTTTTGTCACAAGTTAGCGGAAAATGACACTTTGTGAAAAAAAAACAATTAAAATCAATTTCCGCTGACTTGTGACAAAAAAAAAAAATCTTCTATGAACTCACCATACTCCTAACAGAATACCTTTGGGTGTCTTCTTTCTAAAATGGGGTCATTTGTGGGGTTCCTATACTGCCCTGGCATTTTAGGGGCCCTAAACCGTGAGGAGTAGTCTTGAAACCAAATGTCGCAAAATGACCTGTGAAATCCTAAAGGTACTCATTGGACTTTGGGCCCCCTAGCGCAGTTAGGGTGCAAAAAAGTGCCACACATGTGGTATCGCCGTACTCAGGAGAAGTAGTATAATGTGTTTTGGGGTGTATTTTTACACATACCCATGCTGAGTGGGAGAAATATCACTGTAAATAGACAATTGTGTGTAAAAAAAAAATCAAAAAATTGTCGTTTACGGAGATATTTCTCCCACCCAGCATGGGTATGTGTAAAAATACACCCCAAAACACATTATACTACTTCTCCTGAGTACGGCAATACCACATGTGTGGCACTTTTTTGCAGCCTAACTGCGCTAAGGGGCCCAAAGTTCAATGAGCATCTTTAGGCTTTACAGGGGTGCTTACAATTAGGCACCCCCCAAAATGCCAGGACAGTGAACACACCCCACAAATGACCCCATTTTGGAACGTAGACACTTCAAGGTATTCAGAGAGGAGCATGGTGAGTCCGTGGCAGATTTCATTTTTTTTTTTTGTCGCAAGTTAGAAGGAATGGAAACTTTTTTTTTTTGTTGTCACAAAGTGTCATTTTCCGCTAACTTGTGACAAAAAATAAAATCTTCTATGAACTCACCATGCCTCTCACTGAATACTTTGGGATGTCTTCTTTCCAAAATGGGGTCATTTGGGGGGTATTTATACTATCCTGGAATTTTAGCACCTCAAGAAACATGACAGGTGGTCAGAAAAGTCAGAGATGCTTCCAAATGGGAAAATTCACTTTTGGCACCATAGTTTGTAAACGCTATAACTTTTACCCAATCCAATAAATATACACTGAATGTTTTTTTTTTTATCAAAGACATGTAGCAGAATAACTTTCGCGCGCAAATGTATAGGAAATTTTACTTTATTTGAAAAATGTCAGCACAGAAAGTTAAAAATGTCATTTTTTTGACAAAATGCATGTCTTTTTTGATGAATATAATAAAAACTAAAACTCGCAGCAGCAATCAAACAGCACCAAAAGAAAGCTGTATTAGTGACAAGAAAAGGAGGAAAAATTCATTTAGGTGGTAGGTTGTATGACCGAGTAATAAACCGTGAAAAGAGAAAAGTTGCGATCACAATCCTGACCTCTCAGCGTAGTATAGGATTTCCCTGTAAAAACATCCAAAAATAGTGCAATACTGCTTCACATGAACCACCCAGTGATTCACTTCATATACTTTTGTGAAAAGAGCCTCCACCGAGATATGCAGGAAACATGGGGGAATATTTTTCACCCCCTTAGTGAGTCTCACTCACCAGATTGCTTCTTGAATGACAAGCATATAAGCCCTCCAGCCAGGGCACCCACAGTACAAGACCTTCAATTATAGAAGAGCGGAACTTGCATAGTGTAAAAACCTTTTTGCATTTATTGCTAAAACTCTGCATAAAAACATGCGTACCAGATTTCAGATAGTAAGCGCTTATCTGTGTGTGTCAGCACCGCCGCGGTCGGATCTCTGCTGCACGCCACAGTCCCCGCTCAGCTTCCTCCTTCCATCCCACGTGACTCCTTAGCTCCGCCCTACGCGTTTCTTCATTTGACTCATCAGGGGCATGGAGTCACGTTCGTATGGGATGTTGTTTAAATACCTAAATGTAACCACCCTCCTCACTTACCCTGTACTACAATACCCTCCCCCCTAATGCATATTCATGCACCCAGTCCCTGGCGTACGGCCTGCAACGGGATCCTCACCACAGTGCAAACACTCATACATACGTAATCTCCCCCCATCCCTCCCCTCACCCACCCATTGCCATACATATATAAAGACATGGAGATGGTTTATATATGTATGGCAATGGGTGGGTGAGGGGAGGGATGGGGGCAGATTACGTATGTATGAGTGTTTGCACTGTGGTGAGGATATAGTGACCATTGTACAGTGCCAGGCTGGCTGGGGAGGGCGGGGGAAGCCTCATTAGGATTCAGAGGCTTCCTGTTCCAAATGTAAGTGTTATTATTATTATTATTATTTTATAAAGCCCCACATATTTCGTGGCACTGTACAAAGTAAGAAACATTTTTTTTCTAAAAACCCCAGATTCTCTTTAACCTGCCTGGCGTTCTGATTCCCGCGCATGGGGTCTCGGGGGGGGGGGGGGGGGGATTAGCCTAGCTCGAGTTAGTTAAGTTGTGCACTTCTAATTCCCCCCAGCTGCAGCAATGTGTGCTGTCACACACCACTTTAATTCTCACCAGCCATTTACTTTTTGTTATAACTTAGACCTCTTGTTGTGCACATTATTTATTTTATTAACTAAAATCAGCTATATTCACTATATTGCCCCTTTAAGCTTTTAAATGTTATTGACTGTGCTTAGTACAAGGGGCATTCCCTAGCAGTCCCATCCTAACCTAAACATGAAGAGTAAACTAACCCTATGAAAATGAAAACAAGACTATTCCCATGAAAAGTTTTTCCAGGATAATCTGTTATGCAAATACATAAGAAGTAACTAGCAAATCTATTAAGAGACATGTACTGTACACTTCACGGGAACAATAAATAGATAGAAAAAGCCAGGAGATGAGAGGCGGACACTATACTGCACAAGATCCCAAAGCAAGATTTTTGTCATATTAGCTTTTCAAAACACTAACAAACTGGTGTGTGACAAAGAAATGTTCCACTGCAGCTGTTGTAACCTGTACATGAGAACAACAATAATTTACACTGGTAATGATGATAGTAAAACATTGGTAAATGCAGGGGCGTAACTAGGAATTGCCGGACCCCCCTGCAGAAATTCTGAGCGGGCCCCCCTCCCCCTGGGGCCCGCTAAGGGGCCATTTTTAGCGGGCTGGAGGGGTCGCAGCATGAGGGGAGAGCTTTTTGGCACGTTGGTGGGGAGGGAGGACGGTCCCCTCCCTCCCTCACCTCGGGCTCTGCGCTCCCCTCCAGCATTGAATAAAGTGTATGCAGGTGGTGAGACAGCAGCAGATACATACCTTCCGTGCGTTCCATGGATGTTCCTCTTTCTAGCTTCTGACGTGACTTCCTGTATAAACAGGAAGTTGCGTCAGACACTAGAGGGAGAAACATCCGCGATGGAGCGCATGGAAGGTACAGTGGCTTGCAAAAGTATTCGGCCCCCTTGAAGTTTTCCACATTGTGTCACATTACTGCCACAAACATGAATCAATTTTATTGGAATTCCACGTGAAAGACCAATACAAAGTGGTGTACACGTGAGAAGTGGAATGAGACTCATACATGATTCCAAACATTATTTAAAAATAAATAACTGCAAAGTGGGGTGTGCATAATTATTCAGCCCCCTTTGGTCTGAGTGCAGTCAGTTGACCATAGGCATTGCCTGATGAGTGCTAATGACTAAATAGTGTGCACCTGTGTGTAATCTAATGTCAGTACAAATACAGCTGCTCTATGACGGCCTCAGAGGTTGTTTAAGAGAATATTGGGAGCAAAAACACCATGAAGTCCAAAGAACACACCATACAGGTCAGGGATAAAGTTGTTGAGCAGGCTTAAGCTCAACACACACCATACAATCTTGGTTGTACAGATTTACCAAATCTTTGTAGTATAAGGGACAACAGATTGAAAATACCTTGAATTATTGATTGGATAAGCTCTTATACTACATGAAAGTGGTAAGATTGAACAACCAAGATTGTATGGTGTGTGTTGAGCCTTAGGCTACAAAAAGATTTCCAAAGCCTTGCACATCCCACTGAGCACTGTTCAAACGATCATTCAGAAATGGAAGGAGTATGGTACAACTGTAAACCTACCAAGACAAGGCCGTCCACCTAAACTCACAGGCCGAACAAGGAGAGCACTGATCAGAAATGTAGTCAAGAGGCCCATGGTGACTCTGGATGAGCTGCAGAGATCTACAGCTCAGATGAGACCAAAATGGAACTTTTTGGCCAAAATGCAAAACGCTATGTGTGGCGGAAAACTGACACTGCACATCACTCTGAACACACCATCCCCACTGTCAAATATGGTGGTGGCAGCATCATGCTCTAGGGGTGCTTCTCTTCAGCAGGGACAGGGAAGCTGGTCAGAGTTGATGGGAAGATGGATGGAGCCAAATACAGGGCAATCTTGGAAAAAAACCTCTTGGAGTCTGCAAAAGACTTGAGACTGGGGCGGAGGTTCACCTTCCAGCAGGACAAGGACCCTAAACATAAAGCCAGGGCAACAATGCAATGGTTTAAAGCAAAACATATCCATGTGTTAGAATGGCCCAGTCAAAGTCTAGATCTAAATCCAATCGAGAATCTGTGGCAAGATCTGAAAACTGCTGTTCACAAACGCTGTCCATCTAATCTGACTGAGCTGGAGCTGTTTTGCAAAGAAGAATGGGCAAGGATTTCAGTCTCTAGATGTGCAAAGCTGGTAGAGACATGCCCTAAAAAATTGGCAGCTGTAATTGCAGCAAAAAGGTGGTTCTACAAAGTATTGACTCAGGGGGGCTGATTAATTACGCACACCCCACTTTACAGTTATTGATTTGTAAAAAATGTTTGGAATCATGTATGATTTATGTTCCACTTCTCACGTGTACACCACTTTGTATTGGTCTTTCATGTGGAATACCAATAAAATTGATTCATGTTTGTGGCAGTAATATGACAAAATCGGGGAAAACTTCAAGGGGGCCGAATACTTTTGCAAGCCACTGTATGTATCTGCCACTGCCCCGCCGCCTGCATACACTGCAGCCCTCTAATCACTAACCCTATAACCCTCCTCCCTGACAGCTAACCCTAAACCCCCCTTCCTGATGCCTAACCTAACATTTGCCCTCCTCAGATTTCCAAACAATACTTTTTGGCCCGCAAACTACTTAAAAAATTACTGATTCAGAGTGAACTACTGTGATCCCCCCCTCCCCAACAAAAAATAGCCACCACAGAGGTAGCCTTAATCCTCCCCAGCATAGACAGCCACATGTGCCCCCAGTATTTGCAGCACCCCTCCCCAGCGTAGACATTCAGTTGTTTCCCCAGTATTTGCATCCCCTCTCTCCAGAATAGACAGCCACATGTGCCCCCAGTATTTGCAGCCCCACATCCTCCTGGTGGCTGTGCCCCCTTTTTCTAACACTAACACACAATTACTCAACGACCAAGTTTGTGAGCTTTGCGGTCTTTGGCAACAATTATTTGCCTTGAAATAGAAACAAATATGATTGGCTGTTGATGGCTCCACCGTTTTTTCTGAATTTGAATTCCAGTGACCCAATGACCAACGGTACCAGGTTTGAGGCTTGTGCCTTTAACAGTGCAAGAATGGCAGCAAATAAATATTCCCCTTGAAAATCAATAGGTGAATTTTGATTGGCTTTTGTAGGCTCCACCTACTTTTCTCAATATTAATCCCAGTCACCCAGTTAACAACTGTGCAAAGTTTGAGAACCCTACCAATAATAGTGTAAGAATGGCTGCAGTTTATATTTTCCCAGTGAAATTTGTATTTGTCTCCGTCCACTTTTTGGTTATGGAAATAAAAAGTAGCCTATATGTTATGGGACTGTAGGCAATACTGTAATTTTAATATTATCAATATTTATAACCTTATCTATTAAATAAAACAAAGACACCTCAGACTGGCATAAATAGGCTGTGGCCATCTTTATTTGGAACGTTTATAAACTGTAATAAATAAATAAATAATTGAGGTCAATATATCAAAAACTTTATTAACCAATACATTTCATAACTATAATATCCTGAACACTGTTGCATATCTGACTACCACTGTCCAGATATGGTTGATCAGGTAAACAAAGACCCCAATAGCCAGACTCCTAGGCTGGCACCCCACCCACGACTATTTCAACACAGTTCTGGAGGTCCCAATGAAAAATATCTAAACCAATCTCACTGAGGTGGACTTTTTTTGTCTTGCCTATAGAGCCCCGGTAAACCACCCTCTAAATCAATGTGTCTGTAAGTAAGAATCCCCATTTTGGGCAAACATTTGGATAACTGATGGTTAAGGCGCTTCCGGATTTTTTTCACAAGGAACCAACCCCGGAGACGACAACCACAACAAGCGGGGGACAATTTCAGAGAAGATGATAACTGTGCTCTTGGAAAATGCCTGAAACATGTGGAGATCATCCCTAATATCAAAAAATAGTTCTAATGTTTTCTTTCTAGCAATATGATTACCCCCAAGATGGACAATCAAAATATCAGGTACTGGAAAAAACTATAACAGGTGGAAAAGTTTAGATTTCAATTGTAACCATAGCATTCCTCGCAACCCATACCAATATACTGAATACATGTTAGGATCCAAGTTCAAGTTAGATGAGTAAGATTGCGGGCTCTCTCATATGCCCAGAAGACGAAAAAATGTCCTATGATCCAAACTATTGTTTTCTTACCTGTAAAATAGAGTTAAAAAGTCAAGAACGAATGTACAGTTTAAAAGCTGATGACCTTCAGCGCCCCAATCTTTTAATGATGCTGTCATCCAAACCCAACTTTGCTGCTTCCGTACCTGCACCTATACGGAAAGAATGTGCAGTTAATCTGTAATTTCCCAGCTCTGCCTTGTTTGCACATAGCTTTAAAACTGCGTTAACCTGAAAATTCATCAATGGACGACCAGACTCATGCTTAAGCAATGTGTCCGGTGCAGGACCTCTAACCACAAGGAAGTTATTTAAATTCATGACTGGGCACAACTTTTGTCCAGGCCAGGTATTCAGCTCAACTCGAACTCCTTTTCCTGCCTGATCAGCTTTTGATTTACTGATCCACAAGGCAACCTTTGCAGTAGATCTACTCACATCTTCATATCTCAAACCTGAATCATTGCTTGCACTTTGCGGCACAAGTTCCGAGATCCGTAAGGCCGCGAAAAATAATAAAGAATGAGCACAATGAAAAAGTGCCAACTCAAAGCTCGACGAGCAGACTGACTCTACTTTATCCCATAATAATGACAGAATATACAACATAATTGGGTGTCTATTATCCAACCTACTAGTCTTGTGCCTATAACCCTTCAATAGCTGTCTTACAGAAAATTAAGAAAAACAAGAAGGAAGGTTATGTAATTTGAGGAAAAATTAAATACCCGACATACTTTTTGAGATATGAGCATAAGAGTACCGTATATATTCGCAAGCAAGCAGAATTTTTGACCCCCAAAAAGGGGGTCAAAAGTTGGGGGGTCGGCTTGCTTGCGAGTCACCTGTGGTCCGCGCTCCCCCGCCCCGCGGTCGCTGCTATCACCTGAGCTTGCGCCGCATCTTCTATTATTCCCCTCTCCGCTTCGTATAGTAATTCACAGCAGCGTGCCCCACGGCGGCTGCTGTGATGATGAAGCAGGAAGCCATAGAGAGAGAGAGCGGCTTCCTGTAGCTATGGGAACCGCTCTCTCTCTATGGGTTCCTGCTTCGTCATCACAGCAGCCGCCGTGGGGCGCGCTGCTCTGAATTACTGTACGAGCTGAGAGGGGAATAATAGAAGATGCGGCGCCAGCTCAGGTAATAGCGGCGGCCGAGGGGGGGGGGAGAGGAGGGGGCACTACCTACCTATACTGGGCACTATACTAGCTATACTGAGCACTACCTACCTATACTGAGCACTATACTAGCTATACTGGGGCACTATACTAGCTTTACTGGGGCACTATACTAGCCATACTGGGCACTTTTCTAGCAATACTGGGCACTATACTAGCTATACTGGGCACTATACTAGCTATACTGGGCACTATACTAGCTATACTGTGGCACTATACTAGCTATACTGGGCACTATACTAGCTATACTTGGGCACTATACTAGCTATACTGGGGCACTATACTAGCTATACTGGGCACTATACTAGCTATATTGGGGCACTACCTACCCATACGGGGCACTATACTAGCTATACTGAGCACTATACTAGCTATACTGGCCACTATACTAGCTATACTGGGCACTTTACTAGCTATACTGGGGCACACAGGGGGATTACGCGGCCAGCATTTCCTACCCCCGGCTTATATGAGGGTCAGTCATTTTTTCCTGTGTTTTTTTTTTTCAGGTAACCGTTGGGGGGTCGGCTTATATGCGGGTCGGCTTGCTTGCGAGTATATACGGTAACCTTTTCTAATGCTTGCCACAATAAATTTTAAAGCTATCTCTCCTGATGTATTCCATTCATTAATACCAGAGTATTGGTAAATAATTTCCACTCCTTCCACGCAACAGAATATGCCTGCCAAGTCGCCATGGAAACCGACTGCTGAATTCGTAAACTTAATAACTCCAGATCAGATTCCACAGAAAAGACGGAATTTCCTCCCCTCTGGGCTGGGCAGTTGGAGCCAATTGCCAAAATCTGTCCATCTGCCACCGGGACATTGGCCTGGTGCACACCGAGCGGTTTTTGTAGCGTTTTCCAAACCGCTTCCGCCTGTGAAAACGCTTGACTAATGTATTTCAATGGAATGGTGCACACCAGCGGTTTGAGATTTTTAGCAAACCAAAAACGTGGATCCTGTTGCCCTTTTGCGGTTTGCAGAAGCATTTCTGCCTCAATGTAAAGTATAGGAAAAGCTCAAACCGCTCTGAAAAACGCTAGATCAGAGCGGTTTTCCAGGCGTTTTTGTTACAGAAGCTGTTCAGTAACAACTTTTACTGTAACAATATGTGTAATCTGCTACACAAAAACACTCCAAAAAACGTTAGGCAGATTTAGAAAACCTCTCTATACATGCCTAGAATCGCTCTGAAATCTGCTCTAAAAACCTCTAGCGTTTTGAGGATCTGCTAGCTATTTTGGTGTGCACTGGGCCTAAGAGTCAGCAATGTCATCTTTTTGAACCCGGAACATACTTAGCTTTGATTCATAAATTACATTTCAGAGAGTACAGAACTAAACCCCTTAATAATTTAACTACTGGTGAGGATTTGGAAGACAAACAATTTAATGCGAATAACACACCTTTATTATCAGAATGGACTACTATGTGCTTATCTACAAAATACTCCCCCCAAATGTACAGAGCTGCTGCTACAGGGAATAACTCCAGTAGGACAATATTATTCGTTATTTCAGGATGTCGCCATTCGTCCGGCCACCGGGTGCAAAACCACTTGCCTGACCAGATTGCACCGCAGCCCACGCTGCTGGATGAATCTGTGAAAAAATTAAGTTCTGCATTGGATTAGAATTCATCCTGCCAGACAGATCTACCGTTATTGGTACCAAGAAATTCAGCCCACACCAACAGGTCAGCCTTTAAATCTGAAGTCAGCCTAATATAAGCATAAGGAGATTTTAGCTCTTTCATCGCCGAGGATAAACGTCGTGAGAAAACACTACCCATGGGCATAATTCTGGTTACAAAAACCAAATTACCCAACAAAGCCTGCATTTCTTTTAGTAATACTTTTTGTGACACAAAAAAGTGACGATCAACCGCTCAATTTTTTGCAGCTTACTGTCAGGAAGTCTAAATTCCATGCATATCTTATCAATCGTGATACCAAGGAATTCTAAACATGCACATGGGCCAACCGTCTTTTTAGCAGCTAGCGGCAGACCGAAATGCTCACATAGCACAGTAAAAGTTAACAAAAGATTATTACAAATGTCCGAGCAACTTGGGCCCATGAACAGAAAATCGCCCAAATAATGTATAAATGAAACTTGCTTGGAAAGAGCATATACCACCCAATCCAAGAAAGTTGAAAAACTTTCAAATTAGTTGCATGACAGTGCACAGCCCATGGCTAGGCAGCGATCGAAGTAAAAGGCATTTTCGGAAATGAAAACTGAGCGAGTTGAAAGCATCGGGGTGAATTGGTAAAAGGCGAAAAGCTGACTTAATGTCTGCTTTTGCTAATAGGGCACCTTGACCGAGTGGACAAAGAATTTAGAACGCGTCGTTGAAAGATGCATAACACACGGATGCTAACTCACCAGAAATCTCATCGTTTAGAGACTGACCTGTTGGAAAGGACAAATGATGTATCAGTCTGTAAGAACCAGGTTCTTTCTTGGGCACTATTCCTAAAGGCGAATGGTGGTTGGGGAAATGGACCAGAAATCCTGCCTTCTTTCAATTCCCTATCAATTTTTTCTTGCACAATGTACTGTAGTGTGTGCACAGATTTCAAATTTTTAACCCAAACGCAACCCTTACCATTAAATTTAGTCAGAGGGAAACCATTCCTAAAACCGTCAATTAATAGCTGCGCTTTCTCCTTGTTTGGATATATTTGTAGCCATGGCAGCATGTTTTGTAGATTCACCAGTGTGACTGCTTTTCAGAAAAAGCTTCTTTGAGCTAGCCGCCATGGAATTTGCCTTCTTGAAGCACTTTGATATAGGATGAGAACCTGCGCAAAATCTGCATTCATGCAGATATTTGCACGTCCCTGGCCACCTGCATTGAGGGTCGTTGTACGCATAGCATACACCTTTTTTATAATTTGAGGAATTTGATAACTGACCAGATTGCTGCTTGAACACAGATACCTTTTGTGGCATCATAAGCTCTAGCCACAATCCAACATCTTTCGGCCCCCATTTCATCTGGGGGTACAACGCAATCCTTTGGCGGAAGGCTTCATCGTAGTGCAACCATGCCAATCTGCCAAAGGATTTGTATGCTTCCAAGATAGTGTCTAAATACCTGAACATGTGGGGACATCTGTCTGGAAATTTTTTCGCCTAGCACACTACCATAAATGCAAACAGCTTGAAGCCAGTTGTTAAAGGATCTTGCAACTGGCCTCCTGCGATTTTCTTCACCCTTGTTATCAGCTTTCTATTTCTTTAGAAAATCTTTTGAATGGGGCAATAGAGATAATAAATCAATATAATCCCCTTTCTATATCTTTTCTTTTGTAGCCAAAGCTAAATGAAAGCCCAGTGGAGAAATGTTGCAGGACAGGTGCTCTTTATAAATGACTTAAGGTATACCAGGCCTATTAATTGGGACCATACTTTCAGAAACCAGAGCTGGGGTTGCAGGCTCCATAGGCTGGGTACTAGGTACTACATTAACTGACCCACTGCTATTGTCTTGGCCGCTCTGCCCTCTTAAATGACTCCATACTGCACTTTCTCCACTATTGTGTGTATATTGTGTGTCTCTAATATTGTGTGTATAATGTTTTGTGGTTGTTGTTGCAGCGCCTGTGAGAGAGCTTGTATTAGAGGTGATATAGTACTATACTCACCAGCTCCTGTAGGCTGCTGCACTAAAGGGACAGAAGGCTGACCCAGGACTGTGACTTCTGCGGGAACTGCAGCATGAGGCAGCGCTGCACCGCTAGAAGTCGCCGCATGAAGCACTCCCTGTTGCCCAGGAAACGCCTCAGCAGACGACCCTGCGTGCGAGCACCTGCCTCCACCGCCGCGCTCACCGATATGGCCGCTCGTAGTGGCCGGCTCGGCTAAACAGGCTGGGTAGGCGGGGATATGCTCCTCGACTCCGCCCTTCGCTGCCTTATTGGTCGCCGCCGGATGGGCGGGACCGGTGCCATCTTGTTGTAGCCCGGATTGGGCTACGGCCGCTGACGCCGACACTTGGCTCCTCCTCCCTCCCGGCGCAGCGACCCGATTGGTCACCACATTGGATCTGGCTGCAGGGAACGCCTCTTCAGCAGCCCGATTGGCTGAATTAAAACCAGCTCCGGCTCCAGAACTGCCATCTCCGGATCCAGTGCCGCCACCTCTCGAACCCCTCTTCTTGGCCGCGCAGTCTCCGCTCCTGCCGCCAGAACACTCCCGAGGTGCACTGCTTCTGGCCTACTGCTTTTCCCGATGGGCACATCATGTACAGTATAGCGGGTACGATGTTATTGTGCAGTGCGCGATGTAGCTTTGTGCATCTTTTAGTGTGCACAAAGCTACTTAAGGGGCACTAAGTTCAGATAAGGCACACTAACCTCAGATAAGGCACAGTAACCTCAGATAAGGCACAGTAACCTCAGATAAGGCACAGTAATCTCAGATAAGGCACACTAACCTCAAATAAGGCACACTAACTCAGATAAGGCACAGTAACCTCAGATAAGACACACTAACCTCAGATAAGGCACACTAACCTCAGATAAGACACACTAACTTAGATAAGGCACACTAACCTCAGATAAGACACACTAACTTAGATAAGGCACACTAACCTCAGATAAGGCACACTAACCTCAGATAAGGCACACTAACCTCAGATAAGGCACACTAACCTCAGATAAGACACACTAATTCAGAGAAGGCACACTAACCTCAGATAAGGCACACTAACTCAGATAAGGCACAGTAACCTCAGATAAGGCACACTAACCTCAGATAAGGCACACTAACCTCAGATAAGGCACACTAACTCAGATAAGGCACAGTAACCTCAGATAAAGCACACTAACCTCAGATAAGGCACACTAACCTCAGATAAGGCACACTAACCTCAGATAGGGCACACTAACCTCAGAAAAGGCACACTAACTCAGACAAGGCACACTAACCTCAGATAAGGCACACTAACCTCAGATAAGGCACACTAACCTCAGATAAGGCACACTAACCTCAGATAAGACACACTAACTTAGATAAGGCACACTAACTCAGATAAGGCACACTAACTCAGATAAGGCACAGTAACCTCAGATAAGGCACACTAACCTCAGAAAAGGCACACTAACCTCAGATAAGACACACTAACTCAGATAAGGCACACTAACCTCAGATAAGGCACACTAACCTCAGATAAGGCACACTAACCTCAGATAAGACACACTAACTCAGATAAGGCACACTAACCTCAGATAAGGCACACTAACCTCAGATAAGGCACACTAACCTCAGATAAGGCACACTTACAACTGTAACATTGCCCACTTGAGCCATAGGGAAACATGGACATTACCTGGTACATCAGTTTTCCTCTCAGCTATAACTGACAGCAACTGATATTTTACTGACAGCAACTGATATATTTCAGATCTGACAAAATATTGTCAGAACTGGAAGGGATCACTGTAAGAAGAAAACGATGAGCTTCTGAGAGGAACTGATGGCAAGGTAACTATGTAATGTTCCTTTACAGTTACCTCATGTGTTTATTTTAAATATTTTTACTCAATAAAGGTTCTCTTTAAAGAAATACATTCTTCCAGCGTGAACTGCACTATAAATTACTGTCATATTTTTACCACTTACTGTAACTGACAGCAACATGAGAATACAAAGTTTTGAAATGTACAGATTTATTTCAAAATCACGATGAGGGGCCTCCAGTCTATGAAATTTGTGCGACAAACCTCTAGAACCGGGATAGGAAAAAGGAAACAGAAAACATCAGGAGTGCCACATAGTGTATTATTTCCAGGCAATGAAATAATGTGTAAAATAAATACTATTTGCATTGCATTGCATTGCCATTAGGCTACCACAGTATTAGGCAGGAGGAGAATTATGTCTACATAGGGACTGGGTATCCTCTCCAGAATAGCTTGCCTCGTAGTTCATAAAAAGGACCACTGGGTAGTAATCTCAGGGCACAACCCTGGGGGGAAGGGACAACTATACACAAAATGGGAGGAGGTGCCCCAATGTAGTATGCAATTCAGGAAACATGGGTAATGAACAGTCTTACCTCAGGTAGGAGGCTAAGGGATATTAATCTTATTAGACAAAGAAAAGGACGATGCCTTTCGTGGGACCTGCCAGCTTCTGCAGTACTGTCTTTTGCGCCTGCATGCACAGACCGGGAGTGCCTAGTAACTTATTTTACCCTGGAAAGATGCATCAGAAACACTGGTTCACATGACAGCCGGGGGCCCCAGACTCTCTCACTGGCTGGGCCCCTACACCACCATGCAATACCCAGAGGAAAGTGCAGGTGGGCCCTGAACCTCTCACCACCAGGGAATTCACCCCCCCCCCCTTCAGGCAGGTCTCTGACACGGTCCCCTACCTAACTACTTACCTGTCAAACGCATCCTGGAAGCCGTAAGAAATTTTAAATCACAAACACTGGTTCGCATGACAGCTGGGGGCAGGGCCGGCCCGCCCATGAGGCGGGGTGAAACGTTTGCCTCAGGCGGCGCTTCTGAGGGGGCGACACCCGCCCGTCCGTGGGTGTGGAGTGCCGCCCGAGCTGGAGGTAATAGCGGGCAGGAAGGGGGTATTGGGGCTAGCGGCGGGGAGGGGGGTCGGACCCCCCCTCCCTCGCCTGGGTCCCCCGTCCTCCGCTCCGCTCCAGCTTGTTATGCGCGCTGGCTGGCTGGCTGCGGCTGTAAGAGGCAACGGGCGGGGATCACTCACCTCTTCCTCGTTCCAACGTGCGCTCCACTGACGTCACTTCCTGCGGCGTAGCAGGAAGTGACGTCAGTGGAGCGCAGGCTGAACGAGGAAGAGGTGAGTGATCCCCGCCTGTTGCCTCTTACAGCCGCAGCCAGCCAGCCAGCGCGCATAACAAGCTGGAGGGGAGCGGAGGACGGGGGACCTAGGCGAGGGAGGGGGGGGTCCGACCCCCCTCCCCGCCGCTAGCCCCAATACCCCCTTCCTGCCTGCTATCCCCTCCAGCTCGGGCGGCCCCACCCACACCCACGGGGGGGGGGGCGCAGCGGCGATTTCTTTAAAGTTTGCCTCAGGCGGCAAATGGTCTAGGGCCGGGCCTGGCTGGGGGCCCTGGGCTCTCTCACTGGCCGGGGCCCCTACACCACTATGCGATACCCAGAGGAAAGTGCAGGTGGGCCCTGGACCTCTCACCACCAGGGAATTCACCCCCACTGAATGCTAATTGCAACACACACAAATGCTCACTCCCAGCCAAAGCACTCCCGGCTGTCGTGCGAACCAGTGTTTGGGATTTTACATTTCTTTTTTGCAGCTTCCAGGATGAGGTTGACAGGTGAGTGGTTAGGGAGGGGACCGTGTGGGAGATCTGCCTGCATGGGGGGCGTCCCTGCTAGCGACGTAATCTACGATTACGTCCAACCGAAGCCTCCCACCTGAATGCTACCTAATTTATGCAATTCCTGCTAGATTTGGTATGGCAAGCAAAGGGTGTATGACAGTACACCTGATTGGCTGACTGGCGCCTGCTGACCAAATAAAGGTAAGAAATTACTTTAGCTGGGAGTGAGCATTTGTTGATGTTGCAAAGATGTATCAGGACAGATTTATTCCAAAATCATGACCAATCGGAACCAAACTGCTAATGTTAAAATTAATGGACATATGGACATCATGCTAAACGTATAAAATACTCAGGCCCCGTTTCCACTATCGCGATTCCGCATGCGTCTTGCGTATGCGGATTCGCATAGACAATAAAATGAATGGGCCTGTTTCCACTTATGCGTCTGCGGGAGTGTTTTATTGTGCGGAGAAAATCTGCACTGAACACCCTGCAGAATTCGCCTGCGTGTGAAATGCAGGCGAATCACACACAATGTATTTAATAGGGAAATTGCATGCGTTTTCCCCATGCGTTTTTTGCCGCGAATTCGCATGCGAATTCGCATAGGTACCAATCTAAATTCACACAGGCAGCGACATGGTTAAACTCGCATATACCCTCACCTATGCGAATTCACGGCAAAAAACGCATGCGGAATCGCATCCGCATGCGATTTCATCAGCGGTGGAATCCAGGCGATTCTGCACCGCAATAGTGGAAACGAGCCCTCATATCTGGATGTCCCTGTGTTCTGTATCAGTGTCTCTTCATCTGGTCCTGCATGTCTGTTTACTGATCCTTTTTAATATTTGCTGTTCTTGTGTCTATATAAGTTTGTACTTTTTTACAAAACTTATTCTAGGAAGTTTTACTGGTATTTAGTAGAAATCATTTCCTCCCATCTTTCCCCACTTCCAGCGCTGGGACCACAGAAGATCTGCCAACAAGGGTTTGTCAGCAGTGCGCGGCGTTCCGATGGGCTCCAGCGGAAATGGCTGAGCCCAATAGAATTCAATCTACTGTGCAGGCGCAAGCTATTTTAATGCAGACTGGATTGGGCTCAGCTATTTCCGCCATGCATACAAAAATAAATATTATTGACGGTTTGTGCTCCGGGCTGCCAGAGCTGGATTGGGCTGGTGGGGCAGATGGTGAATCCCCCTTGGGATCCAGAGGCTTCCCCATCCCAAGATAAGTACCCACTAGGGGCACTTTTTTACTTTTTTATTGACATGTTATGAAAATATCACCAAGGAGAAAACTCGGGAGATGATAAGTGTCACATATACACGGTAGAGTGTTTTACAAGGAATAAAAAAACAGGGCTGCAACAAAAGGTTCAGCCACTTGGGGGAGACAGCACTCCTGGTTTAACAAGGACAGATCGAAATATATGAACTATTAGGTTGAAAGTCCATACAACCCCCCACTAAGAGTTTGTTCCCATTACAGATTACAGTAAAGCATTGGATTGAGAGTAACTTGGTTTAACCACTTGACGCCCACAGTGCTACCCCCCCTAAAGACCAGGCCATTTTATGCAGTACTGGGCTGTGCAGGCTTTTCAGCCTCCTGCACAGCCCAGCTAAGGTGCCCAGCGATCAGACTCACCTCCTTTTTTTGTCCCTAAGGGGACATGTCGCTGGAGGGGTCCGATCGTTGCGGCCGTTTGTTTATTTTTTTTTTCCCCCAGCCTCTATGATGCTCTCTCTCTCCCTCTTTCCCTCCTCCCCTCCGTGAACATAATTGGAACAGGACAGCGATCCGTCCTGTTCCACTTCTCATAGGCATCAGCCTATGAGAGGACGGCAATCCCCGGCCAATCAGTGGCCAGGGGTCGCCGATCTCGTACAGCGCTGCCGGGGGCCGCAGCGCCGTACGCTTGTAAACAAAGTGGATTTCTTTACCCTTTCGTTTACAAACAGCCTGCTAGCCGCGATCGCCGGCTAGAAGGCTAATCACGGAACTCTGTTCCATGAAGCGACAGGGAACGATCGCGCGTACGCACGGCTGTTCCTTGGGAAACTGCAGCCCCAGGACTTGACGCCAATTGGCGTGAGGCGGTCTTTAAGTAGTTAAGAACGCTTTGCAAGACAATCAAACATTTTTGTGAAATGTTGACTTGATATACAAGCAATGTCTTAATATATATAAGCAACGTGTTGATATACAATACAGCAAAAAAAAAGTATACATTTGTCATGTCATCACAACTGAGCCGATAGTTCTTCTCCCTTTGGCGCTGCAGGATTGTACTTAATTGTACTTAATCTGAGTGTAGAGACTGTGCAAAGTCACATTTCCATGAAATTCCCAAAAGTAACTATCATTGGACAAGTTCCTTGTTAAAGCCATACCAAAAAAGAAAAAAAAAGAAAAAAGGTTGGGGTGAGCCAACAGATGGCAATGATTTTGTTAGTTATACTGAAAGTCTTATATAGTAAAACTTTATCAGCACCAATAATAGCCAGACAAATTGCAGCCGCTGAGAAAGGACAATGTCCAAAGTCCATAAATATAAATATGATACAAAGTCAGCGCAAATTCCAGAGGTAAATTGATGTAGCGTACACTCTTTAAAGAGACACTGAAGCGAAAAAAAATATATGATATAATGAATTGGTTGTGTACTATGAATAATTACTAGAAGATTAGCAGCAAAGAAATATTCTCATATTTTTATTTTCAGGTATATAGTGTGTTTTCTAACATTGCATCATTCTCTAATATGTGCAGATTACACAACACTCTGCATTCAAAATGATTCTTTCAGAGCAGTCTGTGAAGTAATGAACTCTCCTCTGGCAGATAAAAAGAGAACAGTTCACTTACAGTTGAGATAATAAAAGTCAGAAGACAGCCCTCTCCACGACTTTTAAAGTCGTAGAGATTAATGGCTTTTTTGCATAGAGACAACAACTGGAGTTTCTTAACTCTTCCTGTACTGGAAACAATTACACTGATGTATCTGATCTTAATGTTTTATATCTTAGCTGTGCTACACATACAAATCATAATATCATTTTTTTTTCCGCTTCAGTGTCACTTTAAGACTTCACCATGGTGATGCTCAAATTTTATATGCTCCTGTGGTCACCATCACCCAAATAATAAGAGAGGCTTACCAGCTGCAAGTAACCCACATTATAAGGTTGTATATCTTGCATTTCATGGCAGAAGAAACCAGCAGCAATCCATCAAGGATCCACTCATGCAGCAGTCCCTCAGCCCAAAAAGGTATGGTAACCAAGATGATAACCTATAAAGGAAAACAAATGGCAACTCTAAGTGTAACCCGTTTATTAAAAGGCCAACATAATAAAGCATAACAATTAAGATAAGAAACTTACATACGGGGCCCAAGACATGGCAACCCCGACAAAAGTTGCACGTGTGTGTTGGACAACAACATAAGACAATTAGAAGGTGCCACCTGTTTATGCAGATCCCTCTGACAGCATGTTTTTGAGGAGGAGGAGCAAAGCCGCCTGAACATGGGGAGAAACTCCATGCACATAAATTCAAACCTAAAGCTGAGATGTCACTTAGTGGTGTATTTATACTTACCTGCAGGGGCCTAGCAATAGGGGGTGCAGAGGTTGCGACTACATCGGGAACCTTGGGCCCCTAAGGGCCTTGCCTCAACTGCAGTATTAGCTCTCTATTGGTCCTGTGCTCATAATAATCACTTCTATAGATACTTTGAATAGTAGTGTTCCCCACGCCCTTCTTGCACCACATTGACACTGTAGTTGTCATTGGGAGGTTCATATCAATTGTTATGTATAGAGTGCTTGGAGGGCCCCAATGTAAAACTTGCATCGGGGCCCACAGCTCCTTAGCTACTCCACTGCTTACCTGGGGCTTCCTCCAGCTCCATGAGGTGTGTTTGCCCCCTCACCATCCTCTCCAGCTCCATTATCTTCTAATTCCACTCGGTAATCCGGCTGACCGCACTCATCTGCACATGGACTGTTTGGCCACGCATACACCCTCCACTGCACTCCCACAGCTAGGAGTCTTCTGCACCTGCGCAATGCTCCTGGGCGCGGGAGCACGACTGGCCAGAACACTGGGGGATATAGTAAGAGAACGGAGCGGCTGGACTGTGAGGGAGCCCACACACCTCGTGGGGCTGGAGAAAGCCCCAGGTAAGTATACATGAACCGCTAAGCAACATCTCAGGTCAGTGCCGGGACAAGGTCCTCCAGCACTCAAGACTGAGACACCAAAGTGCGCCCCTCCATCCCTCCCACCCCAGCCGTCACACACTCATTGCTATTAGACTAAGAGGCGCCCCAGGGTCCCAACAACCACCCCCACCCCACCCCCACCTTAATC
The DNA here is from genome assembly GCF_040937935.1 of Hyperolius riggenbachi. Lineage (NCBI taxonomy): Eukaryota > Metazoa > Chordata > Amphibia > Anura > Hyperoliidae > Hyperolius > Hyperolius riggenbachi. The sequence continues at coordinate 58,640,470 of NC_090646.1, forward strand.
TCTAGTTATCTGGCTTGCAGTCACTGCCGTGTATCCCCTTTCTTATTTATCTATGCTTCAAACACAATAGGGGAATGATAGCTGAGAGAGTTCTGAGCCCCCTCCTACACTGCGCCCTGAGACAGGAGCCTCTCTCACCTCTGCCTCAGCCCAGCCCTGTCTCAGGTACACTTTAAGTGATGAGAAAGTGCTATCCGAATATTCATTTCAAATGGTGTTTCTGTGAAGGACATACTGTCTGAAATAAATGCATTGTCATTGCATTTGTACATGTTTTAATGCATTTTCTATGTACTGTATTTCATAGTTGAGATGCAAAATTCCAGAAACAAATGCAAGGCATGATTAGGAACACTGCAATGGGCTTGGGTCATAATCAATAGTACCCCCAATATAGGGTGCTATGTGTAGTGACTCCCCTGTCCCAGCTGGCATGCTCTTCTTTTAGTCTGTGGCTCTGTGCTTCCCTGACTTTTACCTTCGCAGGGGTGGTTCTCCTCCGTGTCTCCCTGCACATTTTTATGTAAACCAGCAGAGACAGGTGAGTTGCTACACTGCCAAAAACTGTGCAGGGGCCCGGGAAGCACAAGTTGTGGAAAGACCTGTGGCTGGGAGGGAAAAGGGGGGAGGTGGTTGGCAGCTGGCTTGGGACCCTGAGGCCATAGCCCAGGTTGTACCTATGTAAGTGCTGGCCCTGCGTGTCCCCACTAAGGGCCTAGTACGGTGGTGTAGTGAATAGCACTCTTGCTTTGCAGCGCTGGGTCCCCAGTTCAAATCCCAGCCAGGGCACTATCTGCAAGGAGTTTGTATGTTCTCCCCATGTCTGTGTAGGTTTTCTCCAGGCACTCCGGTTTCCTCCCATATCCCAAAACATACACATAATTTAGTAGGCTTCCCCCTAAAATTAGCCCTATACAAGGATACATACACTACACAATACATACAAAGACATGTAACTATGGTAGGGATTCGATTGTGAGCCCCTCTGAGGCACAGTTAAGTGACAAGACAATATACTCCGTACAGCGCTGCGGAAGATGACGGTGCTATAATAATCTATTGACTAACGTTTGTATTATTTTTGCTGTACACTGATGGGGTGAGGGGATGTGACTATACATTACTAATCGGTATACATTCCTCATCTACTGTATGCACTATTGTGAGATGCAATGAGCAGCATTGTGTCTGCTGATCCAGAGCTTGAGCTGAAGGTTCCATTATGGAGTAAAGGTTCATTATTTCTATGCAGAATTATGTTAGATAAAAAACATATATCATTGTTAGTACTGATATTAGAATAGTAACATTATTCTATATATGAACAATAGTTCACTAGAAACAAAATAGTGGGGCTGCACTACCAAGTTGTGCCAACAGGGGGAAGCATCACACCAGTATTAACAAGAACATGTTCCCACTGTTTAGCTGCACTGCTCTGCAATAGTCAACAAAATATGAAAACACATCCATAACCTTGCCCAGCATCAGTAATAAGAATACCATAACAGCATTTGATGTCAGATAAATATCAGCACTCTTCCACACTCAGAATAGCAATATGCCAGCCTGACAGTCTGACATGATCTACACAAAAAATTAAAGACCGCCCTCATTTGAAAGTAAACCAGTCAAACAGTGGCATAGAGTGACGTAACAACGCAAAGTTGCTTATATGAGGAATGCTCAGCTTCGGACGATGTACTCATCATGCCAAGATAATGTCAAAATAAGTAAGACGAGATGGTGCTAGTATCTCTGAAACTACAAATCTTGTAGGATCTTCTCACCCTACTGTATCTCAGATGTTTAGAGAGTGGCAGTTGACAAAAAAAAACTTAAAGGGAACCAGAGAGGAATGGAGCCTGGAAAATGAAAAAAAGCTTTTATACATACCTGGGGCTTCTTCCAGCCCCATAAGCCTGGATCGCTCCCACGCCGCCATCCTCCGCTTCCTGGAACCGCCGTTACCGGGCCCGTCACTTCCGGCAGACGCGGACAATTGTCCGCATCACAGGGGCTCCCTTTATACCTGTACACATGCGGCTGCGCAGTAGGCAGCCTCATGCGTACTTGTATTGAGGGAGCTCCGTGTGATGCGGCAAATCGGCCGACTCGCGGCAATGACGGGACCCGGTGGCGGTGGATACAGGCATCAGAGGACGGCGGCGTGGGAGCGATCCGTGCGTATGGGGCTGGAGGAAGCCCCAGGTATGTATAAAACCTTTTTTTGAACCCCTCTGGTTCCCTTTAATAAAGGCTTGTGAACGAGAGAGGTAAAGGGTGAGAAGCATGCATAGTCCCAAGCAACAGCAACAGAAGGGCAACAACACAACAAATTACAGCTGAATTCAATGCAGGTGCATCACAAAGCATATGACAATGCACAACAAGACGCTGTTTGCAAAGGATGGGCTTTAGCAGCAGGAGACCATCAAGAGTGCCTTTGGTACCACAGAAAAAAATGAAAAGATGCCTGTTGTGGGCCCTTGCCACTGTGCTCCATCAGTCTCAAATTGGTTTGAGGAATAGCAAGCAGAGTTTAACCTGCTTCCACGGCCAGCTCAGTCCCCTGACCTCAATCTTACTGAGCATTTGTGGGATGAAATAAAAAAAAAAAACACTTCAAAAAGGTGGACCACTTTAAAGGTGGACCAACTCGTTATTAGGGGGTCTCTAATTTTCTGTCCACCCAGTGTATAAAGGAAGGATGACGATCCCCACCTAACCTTGTCCCCAACACAGGCTTGTTGCAATAGCATGGGTGACAGGCAGAGGTAGGCAGCATCATTTTTGCCCCAGGAGGAAATGGAGGCGATGACTCCCGGGAAGGGGGGGGTCATGGTAGCATCTGGGAGTCCCCTTTAAGAAGGGGACCCCAGATGCCCGTCCCCTCCCGGGAGAAATTAGTGTAGGGGTACAAAATAGTAATACCCCTTACCAATTTCCACAAAGGGTTAAATGAAAAAAAAAAACACAACAACAAGTAAGTATTTAAATAATCTTAATTAACCAGAAATACTTACCTGTACCTTTTAAAAAAATATTCCCACGCTAATATCCTTGGAAAAAGGTCCCACATCAATATCCCCTATCTAGCAATATTCTTGATACAATAATTGAAGATCTCTGCGCACCGCCGCTACACACTTCACCCCCGCCGCACTGCTCTTTGCTATACTTAGTATAGCTGAGAGCGCGTCCTATGCGGACACTATACCACCAGCTCCTGCTGTTCTCCTTGCCTCCCACACCTGTCACCCCCACCCATGCTGGCACAAAGTGCATCCATGGGTGCACTGGGAGCCAGCATGGGTGAGGATGATAAGTGTGGGCAGGTGGGGAGGACAGCTGGAGCTGGCAGTATAGCGTCTGCATAGGACGCGCTCTCAGCTATACTAAGTATAGCTAAGAGCAAAGCATCTTTAAATTTCCCTCCAATGCTCCCCATTGGTTCCTTATAGACCAATGGGGATACTCCTGATCCCCATTGGTCTGTGAGGAACTAATGGGTAGCCTTGGAAGGAAATTTAAAGATGCTTTGGCTCTCAGCTATGCTTAGTATAGCTGAGAGCAGTTTGGCGGTGTTGCGGCGGTGTGTGGAACAAACAGGTGGATCAGTGGCTGACCCTGCATCAACTGGAGATCGGCAACATGGTGTGTGACAACGGCAGCAATCTCATTTCGGCTTTGAATTTGGGACAGTTGACACATGTACTCTGCATGGCACATGTGCTGAATCTAATAATTAAGAGATTTGTGTCTAAGTACCCAGGCTTACAGGATGTCCCGAGGCAGTCCAGGAAGGTGTGTGGGAATTTTAGGTGGTCTTTCACGCCATGGCACGCTTTGCCGATATTCAGCGGAGAAACAACTTGCCGGTGAGATGCTTGGTTTGCGATAGCCCGACTCGCTGGAATTCAACGCTCCTGATGTTCAACCGCCTGCTACAACAGGAGAAAGCCGTCAAACAGTATCTCTACAACTACAGTCAAAGGACATGCTCTGGGGAGATGGGGATGTTCTGGCCATGGACACTCATGCGAAATGCCTGCAGGCTCATGTGGCCATTTGAGGAGGTGACAAACCTGGTAAGTCGCAGTGAATGCGCCATCAGCGACCTGATCCCATATGCTTTCTTCCTGGAGTGTGCCGTGCGTAGAGTGGTGGATCAAGCTGTGGAGGGGCGTGAATAGAAACAGGAGGAAGAGTTGTGGGATCAATTCTCATCAGAACCAGATGTTTCCTCAACACCTGTGGCAGTACAGAGGGGGGAGGAGGAGGAAGAGTCGTGTGGGGAAGAGGAGTCAGATAAGGAAGGTGTTTTTTTTTTTTTTTGAGGAGGAGGAGGCAGAAGAACAACCGCAGCAGGAGTCGCAGGGGGCTTGTGCTGCTCAACTTTGCCATGGTATTGTTCGTGGCTGGGGGGAGGATGAGAACTTACCTGACATCACTGAGAAAGAGCAAGAGGAGATGGATAATACGTCTGCATCCAAATTTGTGCAGATGGCGGCTTTCATGCTGTCCAGCCTGTTGAGGGACCACCGTATTAAAACACTCAAGGGGAATGAGCTGTACTGGGTGGCCACGCTACTAGACCCTTGGTATAAGCACAAAGTGACTGGCTGCCTGCCCCAAGACTAAGTTGCTCCCCACACAGCATCTCTGCCTGCAGGCCCCTTGACTGCCTTCTCCGCCACCACCAACAGGGTCCAGGACTCCAGGTGGATTCCTGCTATAATAATTTTTCTGGTGCGTGTAAATACCTGCCTTATTTTTCTGGCTGCACTGCAGCTGCAACAACAAAACAAAAGGCATGTACATGTGTCAATTCCCCTTCGTGATTGTTACCTTGCCGCGGTGAAGGGGCTTGCATATCACAATGAAGCAATGACCGACGGCTATATGAGTGTCTCGGGGGGCACACCCAAGATAATAAGGTCGTTGCTTCATTGTGGACAGAACAAATTAGATCAGCTGGACAGTCACTGTTGTTCTGTCATTGAGCTACCTCAGCCCGGCGACCATATGGGCTTGAAAACCGCCATGGTTTGCACTCTGGCCATGGTGCGCACCAGTCCAGCATGGGCGTCACTACACAAACAGCTGTTTGCGGTGCGTTACACAGTGAGTTTGGTTTGTCAGTGTGAAGCAGTACTCTGATTACTCTCCCTGATTGATGTATACACACGCAAGATGGTTTAAAGCACTTTAGGCCTCCAATTTAGCATGCAATGTGATTTCTGCCCTTAAAACGCTGCTGTGCGTCAAATCCAGATTTTCCCCCGGGACTTTTGGCGTGTATCCCATGCAAAAACCCAGATGTTAGACCCCTTAAAACATCTTTTCCATCACTTATGTGACCAGTATAAATGTTTCTAGTTTTCAAAGCTCACCTTCCCATTAAAGTCTATTGTGGTTCGCGAAAGTTTGCGCGAACTGAACCTTTTGTGGAAGTTCGAGGTTCGCGAACTAAAAATCGGAGGTTCGAGCCATCTCTAATCTTTATACCGCCATATTGCGGCTGTATAGCGATCCCTGGCCAAAGCATTGCAACTCCAGTGGGGTTTCCAGGGGCTCCGTACGCACTGCATACGGACCCCCTGGAAACCCTGTCCGGAAATTCATTGCTCTTTCTTTTGCTATATGTAAAATTACACTACCGTTAGGTTTGCTACATTAAGTGTTATTTACCGCATTTCAATGTATACTTTTTTACTTTGCAACTTTAAAGATTTTCTTGAAAATCTTTTTTCCTCTTGTTCCCACTGTTCTTCTCAACATATCTGGCAAATTTGGTGTTTCTAGCATGTAAGGGGGCTTTGCTATTAACCGCTAAAGTTGGCGGGTTTTCAGGTGATAATCACGAGCCGGATTTGGACCACAATCACGGGTGCATTCGGAACTGAAATTGGAACCCTACCTTATGCAGTGATCAGGATAAACAGCCTTGTAATGAGCAACACTGCTAATTAGGTGAAAATGCAAAATCTACACATCAAAAATTTGTTCAAAGAGACCTAGTGGTTTTAATGAAAATCAGTTTAAAAAAATTCCAATACATTTTTCTAAACTTTGAATGACATTTTGCTGCAGTGCCCTTTGATGGTGCAGAGTGGTCCGTACACGCAGATAGGCACCCAGTATAACAAGTTAGAACTCTTTACTGAAGAAAATGTGCAGAGATAAATCACACACCACCATCAGGAAATGCAGCTTACTGAGAACAAAGAGGAACACAGAATGAAAACAGGAAATCACAATACCATAGAGGTCATTGCAGGACTTTACATATACAGTGACATCTTGTGGCTGCTTTACTACATTGCAATTTAGGTAATTCTGTTGATACTTCCAACACACTTTACTATATAGTGAGTTCCGAGCTCTGCATACACATTTTAAAGAAACCTGTGATCCAGCACTGGGTCCCTCTGGAAGTTTCTAACTGCATTCCCATCTGTGAACAGACAGGAACACCTGCAGTAGCATCTGGGCTATACCACGTAGCTGCTCAGGCTGAGCTTTTTCCACCGAGCCTGAGCGGCACCATGGTAATGTGCACCCGTGTGGGGCATCCTATGCCCAGTGGCGTATCTAGAGGGGTGCAGGCTTGTTTCGTGTGGTGTAAATAAAGACAGCACAAATGACTACTGTGCAAGAGCCATGTTATTAGCAGTTCATGGTGCTGTGGCATTCATGCTGCACTGCCATACTGGTGGATGCATCACTACCTATACTGGGGGCTAGTTATACTGGTGGGGGACACCTTACCACCTATAATGGGGGGGGGCTTCTTATTTTGGAAGACACCTCTCACCACCTAAACTAGGGAGCTTAGCTAGTTATATTGGGGGACCGCACTCACTACCTATACTGGGAGGTTAATTATACTGGGGGGACACCAATCCCTACCTATTCTGGAAGGGAGGGGGGGGGGTACTTATACTGGGAAACACCTCTCACTACCTAAACTGAAGGGACACCTTTCACCACTTATGCTGGGGTACACCTCCCCCCCACCTAAACTGTGGGGGTTATTTATACTGAAGGACACCTCATTACCTATACAGGGAAGGAGGGGTGGGTGGATGCTACTTGTATATCTTAAAGTAAGTGGATGCTAAATTATTTAATCTAGATGCTTGTAACTTTTTAACTTTTTATTGGTGGGCATGTGACTATTTGATTCTTTTATATGGAAGTATGTGACTTTATTTCTTTAATTTTGAGGTGCCTAATTCTAAAATCTAGGGAGCCATGGGACCAATTTAATCTAGGGATCATAATAATTCTGTTTGCCATAGGTGATACATTACCCAGATACGCCCCTGCCTGTGCCTGCAAAGTGCAGTGCGCTTGTTCATTGATGGGAGTGTTGTCATGATCGTGAACCTCCAGAGGGTCCCAGCGCAGTAATGTCAAGGAGGACGTGGGAAGCGTACGAGAGAGAACGGCTCCGGAGACTTGGGCGCAGGACACAGCCAGTATATGGCTGATCCTGCGGCCGCACAAGTCCGGACCGTGTTAATTACTATTCCCCCTCCAGGCCGACATGGATAGTGGGGGAATGAAATAATTCGGCTTCCAGCAATCGCTGGAATCCGAATTATTGTTTTAAAAGCAACTTCAGGTCCGTCTTCTGACGGCGCTGAAGTTACTCCGTGCCTGCGATAGCCGTAGTTCCTATTACGGCCTATGGTGGCGCCGGCTGCGCCCAAGTCTCCTGCGCTGCTGCGCCCAAGTCTCCAGCGCTGGATCCCCCGTGTTTGCGTGGGAAGCCTCTTTTGAAAGTAACAGGTTGGATTTTTCTGTGGTCACGTTCATTAAAATGTGCAAAATTTATGATTGGATAATGCAAAATCAATTCAATTTGTAAATCATAATGACTTATAATTGTAATTGCAACAGCGTAATTAGTAAATTAGCACATTACCACAATTAGCACTTAACAGTTATGACTATGCCTACATCTTCTGTGGTGGTCGCTGTACATTGAGGAGATGAGGGGAAGTGGCTGCACACTTCCCTTCATCTCCTGTCTCGCTGTTGTGCACTGCTGATCCCAACATGTCCATCCCAACATATCCATCAAGAGCTTATTGGATATTAGGGGTGGCTCCAGGAATTTTTTTAAACAGGGTGTTATGCAGGTGCTGAATTCACTGTTAAGGTAGCATAGATACATGCAGCGCACACAATGAAAAGTGGGTGTGACCATACACAAGAAAGTGGGCGTGTTCATTATTGGTCATGGGCAGGCAAAAATAGACATAAAATAAGTTGCTAAAATAAGTTGCTATGTTCAAATACAATGGGCCTTCCCCGCAAAACTACCTTTTAATAAAAAGTAATGCTCTAGCCACCATACACATGGCAGGGTTTAGATCCTCTTAATTAGAATGAATGGGGGTGCTTTTCTAGGGCTATGATGCAACTTTGGGGTGGTCCAGTCCCAGAAAGTCCAACACCCACCTCCCCCCACGCCCCCCGGATCCACCCCTGTTGGAACAATAGCCACCGTCAGGGGGCGTAACTAAAGTTGGCCGGGCCAAAGTATGTCAATGGACCAATTCCCCCACCCCGGCTTCAGTCCTCGCATGGTGTTTGGCTGGCTGCACGGCACTTGCCAGGAAGTGTATAAAGCTTCCATTGCGCATTCTGCCTAATTACATTATTAGACACAGCACTGACATTCAGATCCGGTCCCCCCTCTTACTGTAGTGGCAGCGGGGGCAATTGTTACGTCACTGGCCCTCACAACCCATGCTATAGTGTAGTAACAGCTCCAGTGACTATGCAACATGCTCAAGACAAAATTGCAGAAATGGTATACAAATCAAAGCAGGGCCGGTTCTAGACTTTTTGCTGTCTGAGGAAAACTTGTGAGGAAGTGCCCCCCGATTTGGAATGATCATACGGCACCCGTCAACTTACTCTGTTCATTTAGGCTACTTACACACTAAGACGTTGCGTTAGGTGCTACGTTAAGGTCGCATAACGTGAACCTAACACAACGCATGGTGGTGCGGGAGAGGACGGTAGAGTGAGCCGCGTTAGGCGGCTGTATCCGCATAAGGTCTACCAGAGTGGCGCTGATTGGCCGGCGGGACCTCGTGATGCGGAGTGAGACACTCCGCATCACGTGGTCCCGCCGGCCAATAAACAGCCGCCAGTGCAGTGCATATTAAGTAGCCATGTGCGCAGCTACTGTAGCGGCATCTCCCCGCCTCCTCTCGCCCCCCACTGAGCATGTGCAAACAGTCTAACGCGGCTTAAGCCGCTCAGAACGCACAGTAAGCTGCACTTTGCCTGAACGTGCAGCGTTACTGTGTAACGCAACGTGGGCAGTGTGAACAGCCTCATTGACTTTGTAGTGCTGTGCGGTAGGCTGCGTTACAGGCTGCACTAACGTGCGCCTGTAACATCCTAGTGTGTAAGTAGCCTTAATGTTATCACATGACATGCTGCAGCTCAACACAATAGCACCCTGGCTGGCTGTGAGTCTGTGAGTCTCGCTTCTCCTTCTACTCTGACTGCATGCTGTTAGTGTAAACACAGTACAAACATGCAGCTGCTGTGATCTCTGTGCCTGATGCAAATGTTTCACCTTGCTTCATGAGAGAACCGGCCCTGAATGCAAGACAAGAAAAACAAAAAACATTTGGCACTATTGAGCGTTTTATTCTCCAATTAAGTGCTTGTGCAATAACATCAATGCATATGGTAAACGCAAGTTGCAAGGAACAATACTTATCGTGCTGTTGGCACTGGCTGCAGAGGTGTGGCAGTAAGTGACAGCCTCAGAAGAAGCAACGGTTCTAGCAAAACGGTTGTCAGGCCATGCAGCCCAGGCGCCCACTGCCACACCTCCTCACCCAGTCCAGTGCCATCAGCACGATAAGTATAGTTCGTTGGAATTTGTGTTTACAACAATATACATTGATGTTATACCCAGGACCACCACTTCCATGCTACAACACAGAGGGTAGAGTGGGCAGCCTTCCCCACTGCCCTCACCATGTGCAGTGGGGAAGGCTGCCATGGGCGTCCATGTGCAATAACCTTTTCTCCTGTGATTTCTATTATAAACAGCACAAATAGGATGAAAAGGTGCCCAAAGGATAATAAAATGAATTAAAATCTATAAAATAAATAAGGTTTGAGGTGGCTTACCCCAATGAAGGCAAATTCATATGTAAATGAATAATCTTTAAAAGCACTGGCAATGCGTTTTGTAGGTGTCCGCCAACTTCTTCAGGTCAAATCAAGTGCCACACTATGTTCAGAGGCAGGAAAAGAGCGTTTTTTTTCTTCATTTAGGGTGACAACTCACTCCCCTTTTTATCTATTATAAACAGAGCTGAATCATCCACAAGGCAAGTCTAAGCAGTTGCCTGGGCCTGGAGAGAGTCTAGGGGCCTGGTGGATGCTAGCACCCACCAAATCTTACTAAAATAGCCAGGTAACCGTCATCGTTGGACAAAAACTGCCATCTTGCCTGGGGCCTCATTTCATCTTAAAGCGGAACTGTAAATAAAAAAATAAAAAAACAATCAGTTTCACTTACCTGGGGATTCCCCAAGCCCCCAGCAGCTGTCCTGTCCCGTGCCGGTCCTGCATGATCCTTCATTCTCCCACCGCGGTGCAGTTTTGTTACCTTGACTTTTAAATCAACGACAATTGCGCCTATGCGCCACGGGCTAAGCAAAGCTTTCTTTGCGTTCCAGCCCGCAATAGCGTCCTGCGCTAATAGCGCAGAATGGAAGATCGTGCAGGACCGGCGTGGGACAGGATGGCTGCTGGGGGCTTGAGGAAGCCCTAGGTAAGTGAAACTGCTTGTTTTTTTTCTTCGAATATACAGTTCCGCTTTAATCCTTTTCTGGGTATTAACCAAAAATATAAACGTATTTTGAAACTCGCAAGGTAGCTTTAGAAATTATTTATTTGACCCCAGCCAATCAAGGGCTGTCTACCCAGACAAAAAAAATGATCTGCTGAGTTCTACACAGAAGTAGGAACATTTTGGCACCTGCGTTCGGCCTTTGAAAATCCAGCAGGACGTGTAATTGCAGCCTTGCTTCTGTGCCGTAGCCGCAGGCTGCTGATCTGTTTGAATTAATATGTTCCAAGTGCCCCAGGAAATGCCAAGACAGAGTCCAGAGTTTGATGAATCCACAGGAGAAAATTAGCCATTCAACAGGCGGATTATTAGGGATATTACAAAATGAATTTCCATAATGCTGTCAGAGGATGGCGAGAATGGAAGAGGTCTTTGTGTATGTCAAGCTTTTCTGCCTCAAAGCCCGCTGCGCTTACAGGGCAGCCTGCACCACTTATGGCATGTTCACCGCTGACAGGGGCCGATTATATTAGAGATTAGTGAATGGAAAAGCATTATGTCCACCTTGACAATGGGAACATGAGAGATCCATTAGGTTCACCTTCCTCCTGGGCAATAATTATTTGCCAATGCCATTTGAATCTCTAAGCCCTACAGGTTAAAGAGAACCACTTGTCATGGGATTTATGTCTACACTACCTTGGGGTCCAATGTTTACACCCCTTCTCTTGCCTCCCCTTGGTGCTCTTCATGGCCTTGGGGCCCGTCTCACAAGCGTCATCAGTCACTGTAGGGGAGGTCTGGGGCTGGAGAGAGGAGGAGGAGGTGGAAGAGGACGCTGAATGTGGCCTGCAGTGTCACATCTCGAACAGCGGCTCATCCCTCTCTCCGCCTCGGGGCTGCAGGCAGGGTGAATGCACAGCACCAGGAAGCTTTCTGCTGCAGCTGGCTGGAAGTTACAGCGAGGAGAGCGGTGGCTGCCCGGGGGCGACAGGTGACCTAAGCCAGGTCATCTCCATTGATGAATACCTTCTGATGTTTTGATGCTGGAGCAGACACCACTTGAGAACTTTCCAAACTACTTGAGAACTTTCCAAACTATCACGTTATGGAAGCTTTTTGCTTTTGAGGTTGCTATACTACTATACATAAGGAAGCACAAGGGACTGGGACCCTGATGATACGGTGGATCCCGTAATAGCGCTACTGACCAACATAACGGTGGTCAGGGCCGGATTTACAGCTCAGGAGCCTATAGGCACTGAAGTATTGGCGCCCTAAGCCCCACCCCTCACTACAGGCCACACCCCCAAGTCACATCATCTTTTCTTATAAAATAAAACCATGCAAGGTAATACAGATTTTACCAAAGACAAGTAGAGAATGCCAACATTATGCAGATATTGCCAATGACATGCTAAATTAACCAAATATAGACTGATAGTACCAACAAGTAGATAATACAAATCACAAAAAAAATGATACTAATAACACAAAAATTGTGATAGTTTCTAAACACAGGGAGGCAATAATATAATAGGTAGATTTTAGTGATCGGTAGATTCTAGTAAAAGGAAGATGGTGATAGGGAATATGGATGATTAGTGATTTGATGTAAATACGATTAGCCTGTAGATTGAAAGTGAACCCAATCAAAATCAGCTGCAATGGCATTTGATTGGTCAATTTCAATCTGTTGTTGGAGGAGAGGTCTTAGCATTGGGCTACACCTGTACACACTAGTTTTTCACCTAACATCATCAACCAATGATCATTTCAACTAAGAAAAATCAAAACCACACAGTTTTAGCAGGGGCTGTACCACTACTTTGCACATGGCAAATCAGATTCAGTCAGCTTATACCTACTAACCTGACTTGAGTACCTTGATTAATCAGCTATTCTAATGGCCAGCTGGTAGTGATCTGTTGAGTCTAGTGGCAAACATGCAGACTCTAGTGGCACGCAGGCAGTGATCGGTCAATTCTAGTGGAAGTTAGACAGTGATCAGTAGATTTTAATGCTAAGCAGGCAACAATCTCACCCCTGCCTCTATAAACTATAGGGTAGTGTACAAAAGACCGGCCCAGCTGTCTGTCCTGAATGCAAGTATACAGGTAAACGCTGGCCTGTGCCCATTCTGGCCTGTCGCCCATGTTATTGAGTTCTCAGTAGAAATAGTTGGAAAGTGGGGAGAAGCAGAGAGATGGCTCTCCCTGCACTAGACAATGCAGGGATCCCTTATGCTGAAGAGGATGGGAAGTCTCTTTAGGATCTAGAGCAGTGGTCAAACTAAAGCCTGCGGGCCGAATGGGGCCCCCTGAGGCTTTTTCACCAGCCCCCAAACACAAAATGTATTACTTATAGATGCCGCCTGCTGCATCTTTAAATATTGGTGGCGCATATATAGCATAGCAGTGCTGGCACCAACCTTCCACGTGGAAGCCAGAAAGCCGTGTTGGGGGGCATACTATCTACACATGCCATGTTGGTGGAATAATATTGGCACTGGATAAATGGAAGACATGAGGGCTGCCCATGTTAATAGTCACTGTCTACAATACCTAGGCTCAATGTAAAGGTTTTTTTTTTCTTACATCATTTTATATACTCTCCGGCCCCCCAGTGGTCTGAAATATGTTGACCCGGACCTTGATTGAAAAAGTTTGGGGACCGTCTGATCTAGAGGCTTCCCCCTCCTGAGATAGTACCCCCCCAGGGGCACTTTTTTCCCTTCAAGGAACATTTTAAAGAAATACTTAACGGACAACTGAGGTGAAAGGTATATGGAGGCCGCCATTTGTTTTCTTTTAAGCAATACCAGTTGCCTGGTAGCCCTGGTGATCTATTTGGCTGCAGTAGTGTCTGGATCACACCAGAAACTTGTTCTGGGTCTATGGATAAAAGTATTAGAGGCAGAAGATCGGTAGGACTGGCATTGCTTAAAAAGATAGAAATTTGGCAGCCTTCATATCACTCTCGCTTCAATTGTCTTTTAAGCTAAAAATAAAAATGATTTAAACTTACCTGGGACTTCTTTCAGCCCCTGGACTCATCCTGTGCCCGCAACATCCTCCAGGTCCCCTCTGGCCAGCTGTGGTGAACTGTGCAAAGTTGGCTGGTTGCTAAGAGTCAGCGGCTACTGCGCAAGAGCAGGCACGAGCCGCGTACACCCTGACTGCGCTCCTGTGGCCGGGAGCATTCTGTGCATGTGCAGTACACCGAAACCACTACATGTGCAGAATGCTCCCGGGAGTATAATCAGGGTGCGTGCGGCTCGGGGCCACACATGTGCAGTAGCCACCGACTGTTGGCGACCAGCCAGCATTGCGGTGTTTGCCGCAGCTAGCTGGAGGGGAGCAGGAGAACATTGTGGGCACAGGACGAGTCTAGGGGGTTGGAAGAAACCCCAGGTAAGTTAAAATCATTTTTAATTTTTGCCTAGATATACCTTTAACCACAGACCCCCCCCCCCCCCCCCCCCAATTAAAAAAAGCAATGAATACAACCACAGAGCACCTTCAAAACACACATTCACTGTACACACACACTCTACACACATACACTCACTGTACACACACTCACTGTACACACACACACACTCACTGTACACACACTCACTGTACACACATACACTCACTGTACACACATACACTCACTGTACACACATACACTCACTGTACACACACACTCTACACACATAGACTCACTGTACACACACACTCTACACACATACACTCACTGTACACACACACTTTACACACATACACTCACTGTACACACACTCTACACACATACACTCACTGTACACACACACACTGTACACACATACACTCACTGTACACACACACACTCTACACACATACACTCACTGTACACACACACACTCTACACACACACACACTCACTGTACACACACACTCACTGTACACACACACTCTACACACATACACTCACTGTACACACACACTCTACACACACACACTCACTGTACACACACACTCACTGTACACACACACTCTACACACACACACTCACTGTACACACACACTCACTGTACACACACTCTACACACACACACTCACTGTACACACACTCTACACACACACACTCACTGTACACACACACTCACTGTAAACACACATACACTCACTGTACACACACACATACACTCACTGTACACACACTCACTGTACACACACACTCTCTCCCCCCTCCCCCTAGCAAAGTGGCAAAATTGAATGCAAACTTTCTGCTCAGCCATCTAACGACCCCAACCCCCCCAAGGAGCAGGAAACTAAATCATGAAAGCACACAAGGCAGCCAAATCCTCCCCCTCCTCCTTCCCACAGTAGCTATATTTACACACAATACAGCTCAGCCCGGTACAGCCAGTCCATCGCGGTTCGCGGGTGGTGTGACTAAACATGCTGTCTCTGTGTGAGGAGTAGTCGCAGCATGAATGAAGCCCCGCTGTAGAGAAGCCAGCAACAGCAGCACGTGTCTCAAGCCAGCAACACACAGGGGACGGAGCTATAGCATATACAGAGAGCAGGGCTATCTCTCCTACAGGCCAGGCTGTTTCCTCCGCCCCCCTCCCCACCTGTCACTTCAATATACATCTTGTCTGGCTGCTTTTCTGTATTGTACAGCGGGGGGGGGGGGGGGAGGAGACTTTTTGCCTACCTCTGCTCACTAGTTGTCTCTCTAGCACCCTCGTTCAGGGCTCTGAGCAGTGAGCACAGACAGACAAGATGCTACATTCACTGCCCACCTCCCCCTGGCCGCCCACGTGTTTTTTTTTCTTTTTTCTGAGTCCCGAGCCGGCAGCAGAAGCTGACAAGCGCGCCGCCCCCTGCCTCCTATGCACGCAGCTCCTGCTCACTTGCAAGTTGCAGTGCTGCGTGCGGGCATAATTACGGCGGCCAGTGAGTGGGGAAAGCGGGATGGACCGACTGTGACTATGTGACTAGCCGCCCGCCCCCTCACTATAGTTGCGGCCGCTGCATCATGACGCTAGTGGGCGGGGCGAGCGGCGCTGTTATGGACGCTTGCCTTCTAAAGGTTTTTAATTGTGACGGGGACATTATTAAACCCCGCCTTTGCCCAATCAGGCGCCTGTAGGCACGTGCCTAGTGTGCCTTATGGTAAATCCGGCCCTGACGGTGGTCCTTCATCTTTGGTGAGTTTGTTCCCCAAAGGGTGTCCTGGTGATGGTGGATGATCTATCCCATAGCATTGGTTTTATGACAGAGCAACATTAATATTTTATTAAGAACTGAAGCTGCTGAACAGTAGTGGTTTGCGCTTGAAACTTTTTCTTTTGCATATTAACCATACTCCCCAACCGTCCCATTTTCGTTGGGACTATCACGATTTGGGGGGCTCCTCCCGCCATCCCGCGCTGTTCCCCCTTCTGTCCCGGCCGCTGGGCAGAGAGGGGAGAAAAAAAACGGATTGAGGCACCAGCCCCGGGGATGCTGTATGCTATGCGGGATGGGTGGCCGCTATTTCTCCCTCCCTCTCCCTCCTAATGTGCCCCCAGTGTCTCCCCCTGCCTGCAGAGTTAAATGTGCAGCGGAGCGGGCTGTAAATCTTACCATTGCCTCTCCGTGCGTACTGGGATCTCATCTGGTCTTCTCGCTTCCTGTAACGTCACAGGAAGCCGGAAGCCGAGAAGAGCCAGATCCCGGTACAAACGGAGAGGCACATTTAACTCTGCAGGCAGGGGGAGACACTGGGGGCACATTAGGAGGGAGAGGGGGGGAGAAATAGCGGCCACCCATCCCGCATAGCATACGGCATCCCCGGGGCTAGTGCCTCGATCAGTTTTTTTTCTCCCCTCCTCCCCACCCACGGGCACGCTCCCCCCACCTGCCCTTTCGGGAGTAATATTATTATTAAAGCGGACCCAAACCAAACATTTTTTTTAAATTAAAAGTATTTAGTTGCACCACTCTAACACATACAAAGATAAATAAACACTCCTTCGAACCTATGAGCATTTCAGTGCATGCTTTTCACCCTTCTCTTTTTATAACTAGGGTTATACTGG
Organism: Hyperolius riggenbachi; assembly: GCF_040937935.1. NCBI lineage: Eukaryota > Metazoa > Chordata > Amphibia > Anura > Hyperoliidae > Hyperolius > Hyperolius riggenbachi. The sequence continues at coordinate 58,657,368 of NC_090646.1, forward strand.
GGGCAGCCATTAGCAATTCCTCCATTGCTGGACACCACCTACTCCACCAGTTTGCCGGATTTTGTCCGGCAATTTGAAAGGAAGGGAGGGGTTCCTACAATAAATGTAAAATATTTTATATTTGTCATCATGCAACAGAAAAAAGGCTGCTATTTATTATTATAATTTAGAAAATAGATTGTATTTCTGAAATCTTGTATTTTTAATTTGGGTCCACTTTAATAATATTATAAAATAAAAATATTTCTTTAAAAAAAATGGTGGGCGTGACTAGGGGATGTTGTGGGTGTGGTTAGGGGTGTGGCCTAAGTGTCCCATTTTCGTTAATTAAAATGTTGGGAGGTATCATATTAACATTGGGGACCAGTCAGGTTGCAGCGCATTCACTAGGGTTCAAATTTTAACTTCAACAATTGTGGACACTGGAGCGCTTTTATTCATTAAATAACATAAAACAAGTGTGGCCATCATGATCTTCCAGGGCCGGTTTAAGCAACAATGGGGCCCCAGGGCAAAATAAACCTGGGGGGCCCCCCCAACATATACCTCGGAACAAAAATCGGCATTAGGGGACCTTTTTTGCAGCTGGTATAGTCACGGTGTGAAGTCCCAATCAGTCGGAGCCAGTGGTGCTGAGCAGAGCTCGAATATTCGAGTAGCTCGAATATTCGAGCTCTTTCTCAGCTATTCGAGCTCGGTATTCGAGCTCCGAATAGCTAGAGCTATTCGAATGGGGTATTCGAGTACACTCGAATAGCCCATTCACTATTCGAGCTATTCGAGCAAACGGCGCTATTCGAGCTCGGTACCGAGCTCGAATAGCGTCATAGCCCAGATTGATGTCCTTAGAGCCAATCAGAGGGCTCCCAGGCCCTCTGACGGCAGCCAATCACAGAGGGGGACCCTGGCCCGCCCCTACCCTATAAATAGCGGCCGCCATGTTAGGTTTCTCCGTGCTTGCCTGAGACTTGCATAGAGAGAGAGTTGCTCCTTTATGCTTTGGCTTAGCAAGAGCTCTATTGTGTTCATTTACCTATCGTTTTTGCTCACATACACCTCCTATATACACCTATATTGTTGTTAGTTAGATAGACATTGTATTTTAGTTAGTAGCTTTTGTGTTACATAGACAGAGGCACAGCTGCTGCAGGCTTACAGCTTTAGGCCTCAGGGCCTGCCTGTGTGGGCAGCTGTTCTCTCCTGTCCTCTGTTAGTATATTTCTCTCATCTATACCAGTATTTCTGCTGCTGTCCTTTACTACTGATTGATTCTGTATTTAGTATTGTAGTTAGGCTAGGACACTCACTGTCACTGTTCATAGGCTAAGGCTAAGGCTACTAGCTCCTGCGTGTGTGTACTCACTGTCTTGTACACACACACTCTATTTCCTTCTGATTAGTGATTGATTATTGTAATTAGTTAGTTACTTACTGTTACTACTTGTTACTCTTACTGTACTAGGAGTCTAGGACACTCAGTCACTGTTCATAGGCTACTAGCTCCTGCGTGTGTGCACTCACTGTCTGTGTACACACTACACACACTCTATTTCCTTCTGATTACTGATTGATTATTGTAATTAGTTAGTTACTTACTGTTACTACTTGTTACTCTTACTGTACTAGGAGTCTAGGACACTCAGTCACCGTTCATAGGCTACTAGCTCCTGCGTGTGTGCACTCACTGTCTGTGTACACACTACACACACTCTATTTCCTTCTGATTAGTGATTGATTATTGTAATTAGTTAGTTACTTACTGTTACTACTTGTTACTCTTACTGTACTAGGAGTCTAGGACACTCAGTCACTGTTCATAGGCTACTAGCTCCTGCGTGTGTGCACTCACTGTCTGTGTACACACTACACACACTCTATTTCCTTCTGATTACTGATTGATTATTGTAATTAGTTAGTTACTTACTGTTACTACTTGTTACTCTTACTGTACTAGGAGTCTAGGACACTCAGTCACTGTTCATAGGCTACTAGCTCCTGCGTGTGTGCACTCACTGTCTGTGTACACACTACACACACTCTATTTCCTTCTGATTAGTGATTGATTATTGTAATTAGTTAGTTACTTACTGTTACTACTTGTTACTCTTACTGTACTAGGAGTCTAGGACACTCAGTCACTGTTCATAGGCTACTAGCTCCTGCGTGTGTGCACTCACTGTCTGTGTACACACTACACACACTCTATTTCCTTCTGATTACTGATTGATTATTGTAATTAGTTAGTTACTTACTGTTACTACTTGTTACTCTTACTGTACTAGGAGTCTAGGACACTCAGTCACTGTTCATAGGCTACTAGCTCCTGCGTGTGTGCACTCACTGTCTGTGTACACACTACACACACTCTATTTCCTTCTGATTAGTGATTGATTATTGTAATTAGTTAGTTACTTACTGTTACTACTTGTTACTCTTACTGTACTAGGAGTCTAGGACACTCAGTCACTGTTCATAGGCTACTAGCTCCTGCGTGTGTGCACTCACTGTCTGTGTACACACTACACACACTCTATTTCCTTCTGATTACTGATTGATTATTGTAATTAGTTAGTTACTTACTGTTACTACTTGTTACTCTTACTGTACTAGGAGTCTAGGACACTCAGTCACTGTTCATAGGCTACTAGCTCCTGCATGTGTGCACTCACTGTCTGTGTACACAGTCACTACACACACTCTATTTCCTTCTGATTACTGATTGATTATTGTAATTAGTTAGTTGTACTTACTGTTACTACTTGTTACTCTTACTGTACTAGGAGTCTAGGACACTCAGTCACTGTTCATAGGCTACTAGCTCCTGCGTGTGTGCACTTACTGTCTGAGTACACACTACACACACTCTATTTCCTTCTGATTACTGATTGATTATTGTAATTAGTTAGTTGTACTTACTGTTACTACTTGTTACTCTTACTGTACTAGGAGTCTAGGACACTCAGTCACTGTTCATAGGCTACTAGCTCCTGCGTGTGTGCACTCACTGTCTGTGTACACACAACACACACTCTATTTCCTTCTGATTACTGATTGATTATTGTAACTGCTAGTTGTACTTCCTGACTGTTACTACTTACTTACTGTACTAGGGACACTCACTCAGTCACCTCACCCACCAACCCACTCCATTAAAGTACCCCACTTTTCACCCGCCCTTTTAAAAAACTTTTGTCTATACGCCCAAAACATCGAAGGTGTCTGGAAGTGGCAGCCAGCGCGGTTTGGGCAAGGGGAAGGGCAGCAAGGGAATCAGGAGGAGAGGGAGCAGCATTGTGGCAGGCCGCGGCCGCGCCACCATGCACAGTTCCGCAGCAGCAGCAGCAGCGTCAGTGGCTAACATTCCTCCCATAGCCACTGGCCGTGGACGCCTTGGGCGCCGCCCAGCAGGAGCATCTGCAACTCACGCTGCAGAGACACAGCAGCAGCAGCGTGTAGCACCTGCTCCGATTTTCCTCCAGCCGGGTCGGAAACGTCCCATTGAGGAAAAGGATGCAGACACTGTGGTGCAACTCATGACGGAGGATGAGCAGCCCGCCATCAGCTCTGCATCCGAGGCCTCCACCCTCACCACCACCACCACCACCACCCCTGTTCGCAGCAGCCGCCCAGCAGGGCCTGGGGGGGAGGAGGAGGCCAGTTCACCGTCACAAGTTGGCGACTTGTCACTCAGCAGTATTTTTACCCCAGGCACCATCAGGGTATTGTCTGCTGTTGTTGGCGATTTTGAGGAGGAGATGCTGATGGGCACTTTGGGGGATGAGGGATTGGACAGCAAGACTGTGGCGACAGTCAAGCAGCCAATCCATGCATCAGGAGAGGAGTTTGGGGGGTCATCATCCCAGCAGGACATGTTTCAGGAGGGGGAGGATGATGATGACACGGTGACAGACAGAGACTGGGTGCCACCACCTCCAGGGGATGTCGTCCTCAGCAGCTCTGAGGAGGAGGAGGAGGATGCGCTTGTGGGCCTTGCAAGGAGGCGCATCATTGCAAGCATTGGCAGCAGTAGGCCGGTCCCACAGCCTGCTGGTGTCTCAGGCTCAGCAGCAGCAGCATCTGCCAGTACCACCACCAGCCGCACCCAAGCCCCCCCCCCCCCCCAACCACCACAGGGAGACAGGCAGCAGCGGTTCCATGCCGTAGGGGGTCGTTTTTGTCACCAATCTGGCGTTTTTTCACCATGCCCACAGTGTACAGCAAGTACGCCACTTGCAACCACTGTCAGCGGAAGTTGAGCAGAGGTGCAGACCCCTTAAAGTTCAGCACCAGCTCGCTCATCAACCACCTTGCTGCGAAACATTTCCACCAGCATGAGGAGTTCCAGAGGCTGAAGGCATCTGGTGCTGGCAGTGGCACCACACCCATCACTGCACAGCCTTCAGCAGCAGCAGCAGCAGCAACAGCAGCCACCCGCCCTCCTGCTCCTCCAGCAGCACCAGCAGGAGTGCGGAAACGCACTGCTCCTCCCCCCTCTGCAACTCCAGCCGCCGACACTGAGGCCTGTTCTGGCAGCCAGTCCTCCTCAGTGGCCTCCTCCGCTGTGTCTGCTGATTCCCGTGCCAGCAAAAGGCCACGCCAGAGCCTTTTGAGCGAGTCCTTCCAGGGGGTGGTTAGGGCTCTGCCTCCCAGCAGCCGTCGCGTGCGGCAGCTGAACGGCTTGCTGGCACGGGCCATGTGCTCCCAACTCCTGCCGTACACGCTCGTGCAGGAGGGGAGCGACATTCGTGCGCTGCTTGCTTGCGCAGCCCCAGACTGGCAGCTCCCCAGCAGACACTTCTTTGCCCGCAAGGCCATTCCTGCACTGCACCGCTTTGTGATGGCCAATGTGGAGCGAGGGCTGGAGCACGCGGTTGGTGAAAGGGTCCACGTCACCATGGACTCCTGGAGCAGCCGCTTCGGGACAGGCCGCTACCTGTCCTTCACTGTCCACTGGGTCAGCTTGGTGGAAGGGGGTGAGGATGGGAGAGCAGCAGCGGGCACAGCAGCAGCAGCAACACAGTGGGTGTTGCCACCCCGCAGGGTCAGGGGAACTGCAGCAGGTTCCTCCGATCCTCTGCCATCCTCCGGCACACCTGGCCAAACCCCCCGCCTCAGCAGCAGCGTGAAGGCCCGCCACTGCCAAGCGCTGCTGCACTTGGTCAGCCTTGGGAAGACCAAGCTGACGGCAACCCATGTGTTGGCCAAACTCCAGGAGCAGGAGAGGATTTGGCTGACCCCCAGAGGCCTCAGAGTCGGAGAGGTGGTGGCCGACAATGGGGCCAATCTGGTTGCCGCAATAGACAGGGGAAACCTGACCCACATCCCCTGTCTTGCCCACGTGCTGAACCTGGTGGTGCAGAAGTTCCTGCGCACCTACCAGGGGATGGGCGAACTGCTGGAAACGGCAAGGAACGTTGTGCGTCACTTCCGGCGCTCGGCTGCAGCCTGTGCGAGCCTGGAAGACGTGCAAAAGGAGCTGGATCTGCCACGCCATCGGCTGATCATTGACGTTCCGACTCGCTGGAACTCCACCCTGGCGATGTTGGAGCGTCTGGTTGAACAGAAGCACGCTGTCAACCAGTACCTTGCCCTGGCCACTGTTTCCGCCGCTCAGAGAAGGGACAAGACCAGCAACATCCCGTCCATCGTCCCCGATGATGACTGGAGGCACATGCAGCAGGTGTGCTTAGTGCTGGCTCCCTTTCTGCAGGCCACCAACATGGTGAGCAGGGACCATGCTATGGTCTGCGAGTGGGTGCCCCTGGTTTGTCTGCTGAACAGGGCCCTCGATGCTTTGCTGGAACAGGGAGCGGCAGCCTTGGACCAGCAGGAGCGGCAAGCAGCTGCACAGTCCACCTCTGAGGGGGAGGAGGAGGAGGACTTGGTGGAGGTCCCTGACCTTGCTGCTGATGAGGGGGAGCAGCACAGTGCAGCTGAGTTGGTGCGGGGGTGGAGAGAGGATGAGGCTGACGAGGCAGAGGAGGAGGATGAGGACAGCAGCACTGCCGTCGATGTGCCAGCAGACGTGGCCCGCCTCTTCCCAATGGCAGCGCACATGCTGACGTGCCTGCGCAGGGACCCCAGGGTGATCCAGATGAAGCAGAGGGAGGACATCTGGATCAGCATGATGTTGGACCCACGCCTCAAGGGGAAGTTGAGCCAGTTCCTGCCGCCTGCAGGAGGAGACCCAGCGCAACAAATAAGGAGCTTGCAGTAGGCCCTTGTTGAGCGCTTGGAGGAAGCCTTCCCCCAGCCTTCCACCCCCACTGTCCAGCAGCCAGCACAGAGGCAGCAGCAGGTGCCTGCATCCAGCAGCAGCAAGCGCCCCACAGACCTGCTGTCTCTCAGCCACGAGCTCTACAGGACTGTAGAGGCTCCGGCAGCAGTGACTAGAGAGGAGGTGCATGCAGCAGCATCCTCCTCCGGTCACAGCCAGCGCCTGACCCACATGGTGGCTGACTACATGGGGTCCTACAGCGGGCTTGACAGTGATGCCCCTGTTGATCCCATGGAGTATTGGGTCAAGCGCCTGGAGATCTGGAGTGAGCTGGCGCAGTACGCCCTGGAAGTGCTGTCCTGCCCCCCTTCCAGCGTGCTGTCCGAGCGCTGCTTCAGTGCAGCTGGTGGCGTGGTCACCGAGAAACGCTCACGTCTGTCTCACAAGTCTGTGGACAGACTGACGTTTCTCAAGATGAACCAGGCGTGGGTGGAAGGCGAGTTCCTGGCCCCTGTTGTCGGCGAGAGGGGGACATGAACTGGCTAAGAACCATCGTTAATGTGCCTTACCACCCTTTACCACCTCCTGGCTCCTGCTCACTAAGCCAGCCTGGTTCACTTTGACTATTACGTCGCCTGCAGCCACACATTTTACACCTACAGTGGGCTGCTGTGTGCTGCTGCTGCTGTCTGTCTGTGTTTCCCACTGCCAGGGTACACAGATTTACCTTCTGCTGCCACTCTGCCACCAGCTATTATGTCAAACAATAGCTATATATCTGTGTAATTTCTTTTACAAACAAAACCAAAAAACCATTAAAAAAAAAAGGTTTAATTTTTCTGAGGTGCCCGGGTTGAAAACTGTGTTGTCCCAGTTGTGTATTGGACACAATGTGGGCTGCACGACCGCTGTCTGGGACCTCCTGTTGTGTTTATTTACGGCCTGGTATCACCGCTAGGTACCAGGGCTATTATGTCACGCTGCCTACCTGCTGCCACACTCACACTACTCCTCCATTCCTCCTGCTGCTGCTGTCTGTCTGTGTTTCCCACTGCTAGGGTACACAGAATTACCTTCTGCTGCCACACTGGCACCAGCTATTACGTCAAACAATAGCTGCTCACAATACTCCTCCATTCCTCCTGCTGCTGCTGCTGTCTGTCTGTGTTTCCCACTGCCAGGGTACACAGATTTACCTTCTGCTGCCACTCTGCCACCAGCTATTACGTCAAACAATAGCTATATATCTGTGTAATTTCTTTTACAAACAAAACCAAAAAACCATTAAAAAAAAAAAGGTTTAATTTTTCTGAGGTGCCCGGGTTGAAAACTGTGTTGTCCCAGTTGTGTATTGGACACAATGTGGGCTGCACGACCGCTGTCTGGGACCTCCTGTTGTGTTTATTTACGGCCTGGTATCACTGCTAGGTACCAGGGCTATTATGTCACGCTGCCTACCTGCTGCCACACTCACACTACTCCTCCATTCCTCCTGCTGCTGCTGTCTGTCTGTGTTTCCCACTGCTAGGGTACACAGAATTACCTTCTGCTGCCACACTGCCACCAGCTATTACGTCAAACAATAGCTGCTCACAATACTCCTCCATTCCTCCTGCTGCTGCTGCTGCTGTCTGTCTGTGTTTCCCACTGCCAGGGTACACAGATTTACCTTCTGCTGCCACTCTGCCACCAGCTATTACGTCAAACAATAGCTATATATCTGTGTAATTTCTTTTACAAACAAAACCAAAAAACCATTAAAAAAAAAAAAAAGGTTTAATTTTTCTGAGGTGCCCGGGTTGAAAACTGTGTTGTCCCAGTTGTGTATTGGACACAATGTGGGCTGCACGACCGCTGTCTGGGACCTCCTGTTGTGTTTATTTACGGCCTGGTATCACCGCTAGGTACCAGGGCTATTATGTCACGCTGCCTACCTGCTGCCACACTCACACTACTCCTCCATTCCTCCTGCTGCTGCTGTCTGTCTGTGTTTCCCACTGCTAGGGTACACAGAATTACCTTCTGCTGCCACACTGCCACCAGCTATTACGTCAAACAATAGCTGCTCACAATACTCCTCCATTCCTCCTGCTGCTGCTGCTGTCTGTCTGTGTTTCCCACTGCCAGGGTACACAGATTTACCTTCTGCTGCCACTCTGCCACCAGCTATTACGTCAAACAATAGCTATATATCTGTGTAATTTCTTTTACAAACAAAACCAAAAAACCATTAAAAAAAAAAAAGGTTTAATTTTTCTGAGGTGCCCGGGTTGAAAACTGTGTTGTCCCAGTTGTGTATTGGACACAATGTGGGCTGCACGACCGCTGTCTGGGACCTCCTGTTGTGTTTATTTACGGCCTGGTATCACCGCTAGGTACCAGGGCTATTATGTCACGCTGCCTACCTGCTGCCACACTCACACTACTCCTCCATTCCTCCTGCTGCTGCTGTCTGTCTGTGTTTCCCACTGCTAGGGTACACAGAATTACCTTCTGCTGCCACACTGCCACCAGCTATTACGTCAAACAATAGCTGCTCACAATACTCCTCCATTCCTCCTGCTGCTGCTGCTGTCTGTCTGTGTTTCCCACCGCCAGGGTACACAGATTTACCTTCTGCTGCCACTCTGCCACCAGCTATTACGTCAAAAAATAGCTATATATCTGTGTAATTGGTTGTAAAACCAAAACTACAAAACCATTACAAAAAAAGGTTTAATTTTTCTGAGGTGCCCGGGTTGAAAACTGTGTTGTCCCAGTTGTGTATTGGACACAATGTGGGCTGCACGACCGCTGTCTGGGACCTCCTGTTGTGTTTATTTACAGCCCTGGTATCACCGCTAGGTACCAGGGCTATTATGTCACGCTGCCTGCCTCATTGACTGCATGCTGCCACACACTCATCCCCCTCCTCCTGCTGCTGAATTTACCTCCTGCTGTCTGTGTGTTTCCACTGCCAGGGAGCACATACAATGGCGCTTCCAACATGCGTGCGCCACCAGCTATTTGTTGTTACGCTCAAAAATAGCTGCATTTCTTTAAAAAAAAAAATGAAAAGAGAAATAAGTGAAGAAGAAGACGATATAGAAGAAGATGAAGAAGAAGAAGATGAAGAAGAAGAAGAAGAAGAAGAAGAAGAAGAAGAAGAAGAAGAAGAAGAAGAAGAAGAAGAAGAAGATGAAGAAGATGAAGAAGATGAAGATGAAGAAGATGAAGATGAAGAAGATGAAGAAGATGAAGAAGAAGATGAAGATGAAGAAGATGAAGAAGAAGAAGATGAAGAAGAAGAAGATGAAGAAGATGAAGAAGATGAAGAAGATGAAGAAGAAGAAGATGAAGAAGATGAAGATGAAGAAGATGAAGAAGATGAAGAAGAAGATGAAGAAGATGAAGAAGATGAAGAAGAAGAAGAAGAAGAAGAAGAAGACAATATAGAAGAAGAAGAAGAAGATATAGAAGAAGATATAGAAGAAGAAGAAGAAGATATAGAAGATAAAGAAGAAGAAGAAGAAGAAGAAGAAGTATATACAGTACTGAACAAAATTCTGGACACAACTTCTCTTTTCACCTTTTTTTTTTTAAAGGAACATCCCCACATAATCACTTGCTGTTGTTACTTGGAAAAAAAATATGTTTCTTGCATCATTCACCCTCAAAACAAGTGTTGGGAAGCTATTTAAGGCCAATTCGAATAGTCAGCTCGAATAATGAGCTCGAATACCGACTCGAATAGTGAGCTCGAAGTCCGAGGTCGAATCGAATAGTAAAATTTATTCGACTCGAATATTCGACTGACCTCGAATAATTTACTATTCGAATTCGACCAAACTCGAATTTTAAAAAGGGGTATTTGAGCACCACTGGTCGGAGCTCCACATTCTGGCTATCCCAGCCTGCATGGAGGACAAGGGGTTAAAAAGTTTCAGGAGGGGGGACCCCACATAATTTGAAAAAAAAAAAAAAATTCCCACACTCTAAACATAAAATTTTTGGGGGAAAATAGGAAAAAATGCCAGGGATCTTCATGCAGCCATATTGCAGCTGTATAGCGATCCCTGGCCAAAGCGCTGCGGCTGCGTATAGAACCCCTGGAAACCTCGTCAGGAAATTTATTGCGCTTTCGTTTGATGCATGTAAAATTACACTACCGTTAGGTTTGCTACTAAAAGTGACATTTACCGCATTTAAAAGTATACTTTTTTCCTTCGAAACTTTAAAATCGATTTTCTCAAAAACTTTAAGGTCTTTTTGAAAAATAGTTATTTCCTCTTATTCCTAATGATCTCCTTAACATATCCTGCAAATTTAGGGTTTCTAGCATTTAAGGTGGATTTGCTATCAACCATTAAAGTCGGCAGGTTTTTAAATGTGTATTTTTTTTCCTTTGAAACTTTAAAATTGATTTTCTCAAAAACTATAAGGCCGATTAGAATTTTTTTTTCCTCTTGTAGCCACTGGGGGCCCCTACAAGCTCTGGGGCCCTGGGGCAGCTGCCTCCTTTGCCTCTATGGTAGCGCCGGCCCTGTGATCTTCACACCCATAACAAGTGTAGAAACAAAAACACGTGATCTGAAGTATAGTCCCCTGTATCAGAGGAAAGAAAGGTTAGTATTAGGACTCCCCAAAACTCTGTGCCCCCCTGCTATCGCTGGGGCCACCCCTGCTGCATGATTGTTCAGGGTCTATGTCTAGAAGTATTAGAGAAAGAGAATCAGCAGGACAGCCAGGAAACTGGTAATAAAAAGGAAATAAATATGGCAGCCTCCATATCCCCCTTGTACCCCTTGTATCAGTTGTTCTTGGTACAAACCTCCAATTCTGATTGGCCAGTGATTGGCCAATTGTACCACTTCCATGTGGTATGAGAGTTTACCTGCACAATTCTGTTCATAGTATTCATAGTCTGCTGGCCCTCATACTATATGGAGGTGGTAAAATTGGCCGGTGATTTACCAGTCAAAACTGGATGTGTGCATGCACCTTCATAGGTGCCCATACATTACTCGATTTTCCATCAAATCAAAAACAGGTTGGTCGATCGATAGTAAATCAGCTGGTGGTCTACACGGTGCAAGCGAGAACCTGGTGAGTCTTCTTTACTAAGTGTCACTTGGTTCTTTTTGTACCATGTTTATGTGCGCAGTAAAACAACAAAAATATAGATTCTGTGTCCAGTGAAATCATGTGAACATCAGCCGATTCCGTTTACGATTGACCAATATTTTCCGTCTTGCTGGATCGAGAAATTTTGTCAGTTTGGGCATACTGTATATCGGCCAATTTGCAATGATCGAGCACAATGAAACACAATCAATTCTACTCCAATAAATTTATTACCACGAAAGATCAATTGAACCTGCAACTTATCTCTTGCCAAATCTCATAATCTCATTAAAGGTATTGCCCGGTGACTGTTATCATGTGTATCAATTGGCTAGACTGTGTTGCCTACGAGTAGAAGCCTGTACAGAGTTACAAGGGCTCAATAAGTGTTCAGAATAACTATCCAGCTAAAACTTGCACCATGCCTAAAGCAAGGCCACAGGAGCTCTGTCTTGCCATCTTGATGGTAAATATAGGTAGTGGTGTAGTGGTTTGCACTCTTCACTTGCAGCATTGGGTTCCTAGTTCAAATCCCAGCCAGCTTTGGGGGCTTTGCTAAATAACGGCTGAAGTTGAGGGCCATTAAAACATTTCAGACACTTAGCCCAAGAACTTTAGAATCCATTTTTGAAAAACTATAATGTATTTTTTTTTTTTTTTGCTCTTGTTCCTACTGTCCTTCTTAAAGTGGACCCAAACCAAACATTTTTTTTTATTCAAAATATTTAGTTGCACCACTCTGACACATACAAAGATAAAAAAAACACTCCTTCAAGCCTTTGAGCATTTCAGTGCATGCTTTTCACCCTTCTCTTTTCATAACTAGGGTTATACAGGTGGCAGCCATTAGCAATTCCTCCTTTGCCAGACACCTGCTATTCCACCAGTTTGCCGGTTTCTGTCCCGGCAATATGAAAGGAAGGGAGGGGTTTCTCCATTAAATGCAAAATATTTTATATTTGTCATCATGCAGCTGAAAAAAGGCTAATATTTATTATTATAATTTAGAAAATAGATTTTATTTCTGAAATCTTGTATTTTTAATTTGGGTCCACTTTACCATACCCTGCACATTTCTAGCATGTACGGGGGATTTGCTATTAACTGCTAAAGTTGGTGGCCATTTGCCGGCCATTTAAGTCTATGGCGCCTGCCATGAAAGTCCGCTTTGTGAACATTTGCGGAAAATTTGCGTTTGCAAACACAAAATTTGATGTTTGCTACGTCACTAAAGATGACACGTTTTGTGGAACCTGCCCGATTCTTCAGGTCTAAAGTACAGTGTCTTATGCAGTTGCACTCACGGACTGGGAGCACCTATATCTTTAAAGGGAGCCCGAGATGGACTCATAAAATAATAATTAAAAAAAACAGGCTACCACAGTGGCAGCTGCTAATCAGTGGCTGTTACTGCTGCTGGCATAGTGGTGGCTGCTAATCAGTGGCTTTTACTGCTGCTGGCATAGTGCTGGCTGCTAATCAGTGGCTTTTACTGCATCTGGCCCCTGCATGAGGCACTGTAGCTACAGCCCAGGGGCGTAGCAATCGCCATAGCAACCATAGCGTTGCTATGGGGTCTGCCCGAGCCCTACGTCACGCCGGCCCGCAGCAGGATGCCCTGCTAGCTTCTGGAGGGGTCGCAGCATGAGGGGAGAGCTTGGTGGCATGTCGGTGGGGAGGGGGATGCGCCTCCCCCCCTGCCTCACCTCGGGCTCTCCCCTCTGCGCTCCCCTCCAGCATTGAATACTGCTGGGTATGCAGGCGGCAGGCAGCGGCAGATACATACCTTTCGTGCGCTCCAGCGCGGACGGTTCTCCCTCTAGTGTCTGACGCGACTTCCTGTTTATACAGGAAGTTGCATCAGAAGCTAGAGAGAGGAGCATCCGTGGAGCGCACGGAAGGTATGTATCTGCCGCTGCCCCGCCACCCGCATACCCAGCAGTATTCAATGCTGGAGGGGAGTGCAGAGGGGAGAGCCCGAGGTGAAGGATGGGGGGGCCGTCCCCCCTCCCCAACGACATGCCACCAAGCTCTCCCCTCATGCTGCGACCCCTCCAGCCCCCAAAAACGGCCCTGAGCGGGCCTGGGGGAGGGGTGGCCTAACCTAACCTGGGGGTGCCACCTGTCACTCACTACCTAACCTGGGAGTCCCTGTCACTCACAACCTAGCCTGGGGGTCGCCTGTCACTCACTACCTAACCTGGGGGGCGCCTGTCACTCACAACCTAACCTGGGGGGCACCTGTCACTCACAGCCTAACCTGGTTCTATATTTTTCAGGAGTAGGATGGATGAAATTGTTTATCTTCACAGTTTATTTTCAACTTGGATTTTCCATAATGTTCATGTATGAGTCAAAACGTTTGTACAGTATTTAGTTTGAATTGCTGTTGCCACAAGGGGGCCCAGTGATTTCTAGTTATGCCCCTGACTACTACCTAAACTGGGGACACCTATAGACCTGGCTACGTATACTGTACTTAGAGGGGTGTGGGAATGTTGGGGTGGAGGGTCCTGGAGGAATGTTTGGGTGGGAGGTCCGAGGTCCGTGGGGTTGGAAGGTCATGGGGGGGGGGACGGGGGCGGGGGCATAAAAATGTTTTGCTATGGGGCCCAGTCATTTCTAGCTACACCCCTGCTACAGCCTGCAGGCCACATGGAATAAACAACTGTATAGAGCTTTGGGGGCCACCAGAAATGGCTCGGCAGGCTGCATCTGTTTAGAAGAGCATGTTCTGCATTGTGCTTGTAATGAAAGGACAGAGCAAGCTGATTTATTAATGTTTTATAGCAGTAACTGTGTCATGGAGATTTGGACTATAGAGAAAATATATTACTGGCAATATCCTGAACTTTAAAAAAATTGCTTTATGCAGAATTTTCATAATGCCAGCTAAGCACCAACTATAAATATTGCAACGTAGGCGGCAGCTGTAATTAGCGTGTGCGTGTTATCACTTCTACCTAGGCTTTTACCTTTTATGTCTGTGTTTCAGTCTTTACCCAAAATAGTTTATCCTATATGGTAAAACAATCCATCTACAGCTATAACGTTAATTTCCGGTGATCAAAATCTAAAATTAAGCTTGAGATAAAAGTAGAAAATTTGGTTTAAAAAGTTTGATTGAAGCATCCAAGATGGCCACAATCCCAGAACTACTTCCAGGGCTTTGCGATGTGCGCTCACAGACAGGGCAGCTCACAGACTGGATTACAGGTATAGGAGGTTGAGAATGGGAGCTTTTTTGGCTGCAATGGGCGTGCATTAGGCATCCCCATTGCAGCTAATGCCTCCCCTTCCTGTTTCATCAGCCATTAGAGCGGTATACAGCCCCTGATGAGTCTGATTGAGGGCGAAACGCGTTGGTAAGAGCCTTTTATGTCACAACCCCCCTAAGAAGGAACAAGCTGGGAGAGTGCTAATGAGGAGCGACAGGAGAGCCTTGAATATCCACTGTATAAGCAGAATGCTGGGGATGGTGAGAGTGTCAATTTGTAAGCTTGGAGGTGCCCCTCTCAGTTACCACCAAGGGGTGCTGAAAATAGCTGATGGCCGAGACTGAATCAGGAATAGAGATGTCGCGAACCTCCGATTTTCGTTCCGCGGAAGGTTCGGTTCGCGGAAAAGTTCGCGAACCGCAATAGACTTCAATGGGGAGGCGAATTTTGAAAAGTAGAAAAAACTAGCCGACCCGCGGCATAGCATACGCCGCATAAGAGGGTAGAGGGCAGGAAGAGGGTATTGGGCACAGCAGCGGGGTAGGGGGGTTGGACCCCCCCTCACCTGGATCCCCCATGTGCACTCCCCCTCCAGCTTAAGCTCAACAGGAACCCACCCCCCTCACCTGGGTCCCCCATGTGCGCTCCCCCTCCTGCTTAAGTACAGGAGCAGCCGCCACTAGCTATAAGTGAACATTTGTGGTTACCCACAAAGCACTGCTACTAAATATGCAAATTATCCCTTTTCCCCCTTGGTAAGCCAAGCAAGCATCCAGAGCCGCTGGTGTATAGCAGGCATATAGCTTTAAATTTTACACAGTCATACATGGCAGGGATTGATATGGCTGTATGAGATAGGGCTTGGACCAGTACAACAGAGTAACCAAGCAGCTCAGGGTGACCCAAACCACTCGGAATGTATAGGGGGATAAAAGGGATAAAAGGGACTAAAAAGATCTCTTACTAAAAAAAAAAAGCAAAGCTTGGTGTAATGTGCCTTCCTGAAACAGAAGGAAATATGCAATAATTCAGCTATAAGTAAACATTTGTGGTTACCCACAATGCACCACTACTAAATATGCAAATAATTCCTTTTCACCTTTAGTAAGCCAAGCAAGCATCAAGAACCACTGGTGTATAGCAAGCCTATAGCTTTAAATTTTACATAGCCATATCAAACCCACATGTGACAGCCTGTTTCAGACTTTTGTTCCTCATCTGTACATGGCAGGGATTGATATGGCTGTATGAGATAGGGCTTGGACCGGTACAACAGAGTAACCAAGCAGCTCAGGGTGACCTAAACCACTCGGAATGTATGGATGGATAAAAGGGACCAAAAAGACCTTCTACTAAAAAAATCAAAGCTTGGTGTAATTTGCCTTTTTAAAACAGAAGCAAATCTGCAATAATTCAGCTATAAGTGAACATTTTGTGATTACCCACAATGCACCACTACTAAATATGCAGATTAT
This sequence comes from Hyperolius riggenbachi, assembly GCF_040937935.1. Lineage (NCBI taxonomy): Eukaryota > Metazoa > Chordata > Amphibia > Anura > Hyperoliidae > Hyperolius > Hyperolius riggenbachi. The sequence goes on from NC_090646.1 coordinate 58,673,381, forward strand.
CCCTCTTTGCTCTTGGTTTGATTTGACACTACTTCTTCTTCTTGCTTGGACCAGCCCCTTCTTCTTGCTTGGACCGGCCCTGGGGCCAGGGCGCTACTTCTTCTTCTTGCTTGAAGGTTGAGGCACTTACTCTATTATATATATAGATAGATTAGCTGGCCACAAAAGTGATGGAAAAGATGTTTCAAGGGGTCTAACACCTGGAGGGGGGCATGGCGGAGTGGGATACATGCCCAAAGTCCCGGAGAAAAATCTGGATTTGACGCAAAGCAGCATTTTAAGGGCAGAAATCACATTGAATGCTAAATTGCATGCCTAAAGTGCTTTAAAGCATCTTGCATGGGTATACATCAATCAGGAAGTGTAATTAGAGTTCTGCTTCACACTGACACACCAAACTCACTGTGTAACGCAGCGCAAACAGCTGTTTGCGTAGTGACGGCCGTGCTGGACTGGTGCGCACCGTGGCCAGAGTGTAGGCCGTGGCATTTTTCAAGCCCATATGGTCGCCGAGCTGTGGTAGCTCAATGATAGAACAACAGTGACTGTCCAGCTGATCAAATTTGGTCTAACCACAATGACCTTATTATCTTTTGTGTGCCACCCCCACTCGAGACACTCAAATAGCCGGCGGTCATTGCTTCATTGTGATACGCAAGCCCCTTCACCGCGGCAAGGTAATGATCACGAAGGGGGATGGGCACATGTACATGCCTTTTGTTTTTTTGTTGCAGCCTCCCGCAGTGCAGCCAGAGAAATTAGGCAGGCATGTACACACACCAGAAAAATCAGTGTAGCGGCCGCTGCTAGCAGCGGCCTTAAAAATTCAGGAATCCGCCTAGAGTCCTGGACCCTGCTGGTGGTGGCGGAGAAGGCAGTCAAGTGGCCTGCAGGCAGAGAAGCTGTGTGTGGGGACTGACTTAGTCTTCGGTCGTGCAGTAGCCCTCAGGGATCCATTCCTCATTCATTTTGATAAAGGTCAGGTACTGAACACTGTCGTGACTTAGGCGACTTCTCTTCTCAGTAACTATGCCTCCAGCTGCACTGAAGGTCCTTTCTGACAGGACGCTTGCGGCAGGGAAAGAGAGAAGTTGTATGGCAAATTGGGACAGCTCTGGCCACAGGTCAAGCCTGCGCAACCAGTAGTCCAAGGGTTCATCGTCGCTTTTCGCAGTGTCTACATCCACACTCAAGGCCAGGTAGTCGGCTACATGCCGGTCCAGGCGTTGGTGGAGGGTGGATCCGGAAGGACTATGGCGAGGAGTTGGACTAAAGAACGTCCGCATGTCCGACATCACCCTGAGATCGCTGGAGCATCCTGTTCTTGCCTGCGTGGACTTGGGAGGAGGAGGGTTACTGCCAGTGGTACCTTGATTGCGTTGTGCAGCCACATCACTCTTAAACGCATTGTAAAGCATCATCGACAGCTTGTTCTGCAAGTGCTGCATCCTTTCGGCCTTCTGTTGAGTTGATAACAGGTCCGCCACTTTGTGCCTGTACCGAGGGTCTAGTAGCGTGGCCACCCAGTACAGGTCATTCGCCTTGAGTTTTTTGATACGGGGGTCCCTCAACAGGCTGGACAACATGAAAGAGGACATCTGCACAAAGCTGGATGCAGACGTACTCTCCATCTCCTCTTGCTCTTCCTCAGTGACGGGACGCAACTTCTCTTCCTCCCCCCAGCCACGAACAATAACACAGGAACGTGGAGCAGCAGAAGCCCCCTGTGATGGCTGCCGCGGTTGTTCTCCTTCCGCCGCCTCTTCCTCCTCCACAGAAACACCTTCCTCATCATCACCATCATCAGAGTCTGACTCCTCTCCTTCCCCACACGACTTTTCTTCTTCCTCCTCCTCCTCCTCTCCCCTCTGTGCTGCCGCAGGTGTTGTGGAAACATCGGGTTCGTGTGTAAATGGCTCCCATGACTCCTGCTGCCGTAACTCTTCTTGTTCACGCTCCTCCACAGCTGTATCCACCACTCTACGCACGGCACGCTCCAGGAAGTAGGCGTAGGGGATCAAATCGCTGATGGTGCCCTCATTGCGACTCACCAGTTTGGTCACCTCCTCAAAGGGCTCCATGACCCTGCATGCATTTCGCATCAGTGTCCAGTTGTTGGGCCACAACATCCCCATCCTCTCAGATTGTGTCCTTGTACTGTAATTATACAGGTACTGGGTGACGGCTTTCTCCTGGTCTAGCAGGCGAGAGAACATCAGCAGGGTGGAATTCCAGCGAGTTGGGCTATCGCCCATTTAGGCGTCTCACCGGCAAGTTGTTTCTACGCTGAATGTCCGCAAAGCGTGCCATGGCCTTGTAAGAGCGCCTGAAATGCCCACACAACTTCCTGGCCAGCTTCAGGACTTCCTCTAAGCCTGGGTACTTTGAGACAAATCTTTGCAATACCAGATTAAGCACATGTGCCATGCAGGGTATGTGTGTCAGCTTTCCCAAATTCAACGCAGCAATGAGATTGCTGCCGTTGTGTCACACACCACGTTGCCGATCTCAAGCTTGTGCAGGGTCAGCCATTGCTCCACCTGTTTGTTAAGAGCAGCCAGGAGAGCTGCTCCAGTGTGACTCTCCGCTTTCAGACAAGACATGTCTAACACTGCGTGACACCGTCGTACCTGGCATGCAGCATAAGCCCTGGGGTGCTGGGGCTGTGTAGCTGGAGAGGAGATCGCGGCACCAGCCAAGGAGGAGGAGGAGGAGGATGATGACAGCGAAGCGGTGATAGCAGGTGGAGAGGAGGTGGCTGGAGGCCTGCCTGCAAGCCGTAGAGGTGTGACAAGTCGGTCCGCTGTGCAGCCACGTACTCCCTGCTTGCTGCCATCGGTCACCAGGTTGACCCAATGGGCTGCCTCTCAACTGCACGGTAGAGTTTGGGTATGGCCTTAATTGCGGCCTGGTATCTTCCACTGCGGTGTACCAATGGCCACAAACTTACGGAAAAGCCTCCGACTCCACCAGCTTGTATGGTAATAGCTGGCGAGCTAATAGTTCCGCCACGCCAGCTGTCAGACGCCGGGCAAGAGGGTGACTGGCGGACATTTGCTTCTTACGCTCAAATACTTCCTTCACGGACAGCTGGGTACTGCTGTGGGCAGAGGAGAAGGAACTGCTGAAGGGAAGAGGCGGTGTGGAGGAGGGTGGCTGTGAAGGTGCAAGGGAGAAAGTGGATGAAGACGATACACCTGAAGGAGGAAGAGGAGAAGGAGGGTGGCTTGTCTTTTGAGGGGTGCTGCTTTTGCTCAGGTGTTCTTGCCATAGCTGTTTGTGCCTTCTCTCCAGGTGCCTTCGTAAGGCACTTGTCCCTACGTGAGAGTTGGCCGTTCCATGGCTCAATTTTCGCTGGCAGAGACAACAGATGGCTTTGCTCCGATCTGAGACACACACGTGAAAAAATTTCCAAACCGCTGAGCCCCCCTGGGGTGATGGCGCTACGGTGGCATCAGCAGCTGACGTTGAAGGGCATGTTGGCTGGCTGGCCATAGCTGGCGATACATGGCGTCGGACACTGCCCCCAGCTGTTTCTAAGGACGAGCTCCCTCTGCTTCTATCATGGAGTCGTCTCCTCCTACTCCTCTCTGACTCCTCCTCTGAACTGTCACCCTGGTCATCTCCTCTACCGGGAACATATGTGGTATCCGTATAATCGTCATCATAATCCTCCTGGCCAGCTTCGCTTTCCTCAGACACCTCCTCAACTGCACCAACTTCAGGTGGTTCATCATCCCACTCCTCACACATTACGTCCATACTATCGCCACCTAACTCAGACGTATGAGGTGGTGTACCTGCGCCTTCTTCTTGTTGTTGCAGTAGTGGCTGGGAATCAGTGATTTCACCACCACCACCAAATAACTCCTGCGAAGTGTCAAATGCAGCGGATGTGGTGCTTGTTGTAGCGCTGGTGGCTGCGGGAGATGAGGTGTTCTGTGTTAAATACTCAAGCACCTCCTCACGATTTTGGGAAGTGATGGCACGTGCCTTCTTCTGAGCACTGTATTTTGGGCCAGGTACGCACAAAATCACAGCAACACCACCTCGCACAGACCTGCCGGTGCCTGGTGGCCTTCCTCTGGGTCTACCTCTTCCTCTACCTGGTTTGTCCATTTTGTCCATCTCGGGGGGATGCTAGGTATATGCAGTGAGGTGGGTTCACTCAACACAACAGGTAGTTGGATGCAGTGAGCTGGGTTCACTGAACAATAAAGGTACTTAGATGCAGTGAGCTGGGTTCACTGAACACAACAGGTAGTAAGATGCAGTGAGCTGGGTTCACTGAACAGTAAAGGTACTTAGATGCAGTGAGGTGGGTTCACTCAACACAACAGGTAGTAAGATGCAGTGAGCTGGGTTCACTGAACAATAAAGGTACTTAGATGCAGTGAGCTGGGTTCACTCAACACAACAGGTAGTAAGATGCAGTGAGCTGGGTTCACTGAACACAACAGGTAGTAAGATGCAGTGAGCTGGGTTCACTGAACAGTAAAGGTACTTAAGATGCAGTGAGGTGGGTTCTCACTCAACACAACAGGTAGTAAGATGCAGTGAGCTGGGTTCACTGAACAGTAAAGGTACTTAAGATGCAGTGAGGTGGGTTCTCACTCAACACAACAGGTAGTTAGATGCAGTGAGGTGGCCAGGTGGGTTCACTCAACACAACAGGTAGTTAGATGCAGTGAGCTGGGTTCACTCAACACAAAGCTAGGTATATGCAGTAATGAGGTGGGTTAAGTAAACACAACAGGTACTGGGTAGTTAGATGCAGTGAGCTGGGTTCACTAAACAGTAAAGGTACTTAAGATGCAGTGAGGTGGGTTCTCACTCAACACAACAGGTAGTTAGATGCAGTGAGGTGGCCAGGTGGGTTCACTCAACACAACAGGTAGTTAGATGCAGTGAGCTGGGTTCACTCAACACAAAGCTAGGTATATGCAGTAATGAGGCGGGTTAAGTAAACACAACAGGTACTGGGTAGTTAGATGCAGTGAGCTGGGTTCACTGAACAGTAAAGGTACTTAAGATGCAGTGAGGTGGGTTCTCACTCAACACAACAGGTAGTTAGATGCAGTGAGGTGGCCAGGTGGGTTCACTCAACACAACAGGTAGTTAGATGCAGTGAGCTGGGTTCACTCAACACAAAGCTAGGTATATGCAGTGATGAGGTGGGTTAACCACTTAAGGACCAGGGCTTTTTTCAGTGATCAGTGCTGCGTGGGCTCTCCAGCCCGCAGCACCGATCAGCAGTGAGCCTTAGCGATCAGACTTCCCCCCTTTTTTCCCCACTAGGGGGATGTCCTGCTGGGGGGGTCTGATCGCCGCCGGCTACCCGCGCTTTCCGGGGGGGGGGCTCTTCAAAGCCCCCCTCCGCAGCGCTTTCTGCCCTCCCCGGCTTTCCCTACCTCTCCCTTAGCATCTGAGCGGCGCAGGACGGATATCCGTCCTGCGCCTGATAGGATAGGCTTCAGCCTATCATATGCCGGCGATCCCCGGCCAATCAGAGGCCGGGGATCGCTGATCTACGTCACGGCGCCGCTGCGCAGCAGCGCCGTATGATGTAAACAGCTGGGATTTCTTCCCCGTCTGTTTACATTTCGCCAGCGAGCCACGATTGGCGGCTCTCCGGCTGTTCACGGAGACACACTCTGTGAACTGGCATGGAAAGGCCACTCAATCAAGCGGCCGTTTCCATGCTATACCACTAAGGACCCGCCGACGCCTATCGGCGTTAGGCGGTCGTTTAAGTAAACCCAACAGGTACTGAGTAGTTAGATGCAGTGAGCTGGGTTCACTGAACAGTAAAGGTACTTAAGATGCAGTGAGGTGGGTTCTCACTCAACACAACAGGTAGTAAGATGCAGTGAGCTGGGTTCACTGAACAGTAAAGGTACTTAAGATGCAGTGAGGTGGGTTCTCACTCAACACAACAGGTAGTTAGATGCAGTGAGGTGGCCAGGTGGGTTCACTCAACACAACAGGTAGTTAGATGCAGTGAGCTGGGTTCACTCAACACAAAGCTAGGTATATGCAGTGATGAGGTGGGTTAAGTAAACACAACAGGTACTGGGGTATATGCAGTACTGGGTAGTACAATGTGCAGCTCCCTGTCACACACACAGGTAGTCACTGAATGTGCTGGGCTGCTGGCAGTGGCACACACACTATCAATTAGCAAGGCTGTGCATGCAACAAAAGTGTCAGTTTGAAACACAGAAAAAAAAATATGTACAGGATGAGCTCTGAAAAGAGCTGTTGCTGTTGATGGGTGCTTTAAAAGCAATAATAATAATCAGTCAGGAGCAAGCAAAGCAGCCTAGAACCTAACTAATCTGTCCCTAGGAGAAAAAGTCTGCAGCAGCTGTCCCTTTCCTCTCTCTAGCAGGCACACGACTGAGTGTAATGGCCACCGGACCCTGCCTTATATAAGGGGGGGGGGGCTCCAGGGCTTAGTGTAGCCTGAATGGCTACAATGTGCCTGCTGACTGTGATGCAGAGGGTCAAAGTTGACCCTCATAGTGCATTATGGGGCGAATCGAACTTCCGCAAAAGTTCGCTTGGTCCAGGCGAACGCGAACCCCCAAAGTTCGCCTGGAACCGTTCACCGGCGAACCGTTCGCTACATCTCTAATCAGGAACAGTCCGAGTAGATTGTCATGTAAACTGTTTTCTTTACACAACCTGGAGTGGTGCAATAATGGAGTGGCCCATGGATATGTTAAATAATTGCAATTCTACTACTTTTTACGAGTAGAGGCAATTTGAAAGGTAAGCAGTTTGTTATAGTAGTATGAATTGGGACCATGTAGTGCAATCTGAATTTAGAAGTCTTTCCCGCAGGCTCATACAAAGCCCTGTTACATGTGTTACATGTGCAGCGCAACACAGTATATTCCACCTTTTGCTACACTTCCTTAACCTCCTGAGCGGTATGGACGAGCTCAGCTCGTCCATCACCGCCAGAGGCTGCCGCTCAGGCCCTGCTGGGCCGATTTGCTTCAAATAAAAAGCAGCACACGCAGCCGGCACTTTGCCAGCCGCGTGTGCTGCCTGATCGCCGCCGCTCTGCGGCGATCCGCCGCGAGTAGCGGCGAAAGAGGGTCCCCCCAGCCGCCCGAGCCCTGCGCAGCCGGACCAATCAGTTCCGGCCAGCGCTAAGGGCTGGATCGGAGGCGGCTGACGTCAGGACGTCGGCTGACGTCCATGACGTCACTCCGCTCGTCGCCATGGCGACGAGGAAAGCCAAACAAGGAAGGCTGCTCATTGCGGCCTTCCTTGTTTGTTCTGGGCGCCGGAGGCGATCGGAAGAATGCCTCCGGAGCGCCCTCTAGTGGGCTTTCATGCAGCCAACTTTCAGTTGGCTGCATGAAATAGGTTTTTTTTAATTGAAAAAAAACCCTCCCGCAACCTCCCTGGCGATCTCAATAGAACGCCGGGGAGGTTAAAGAGGAACTTCAGTGAAAATAATGTAATAAAAAAGTGCTTCTTTTTTACAATAATTATGTATAAATGATTTAGTCAGTGTTTGTTCATTGTAAAATCATTTAAATCCCTGATTTACATTCTGACATTTATTACATGGTGACATTTTTACTGTTGGCAGGTGATGTAGCTGCTGCATGCTTTTTTGGCAGTTGGAAACAGCTGTAAACAGCTATTTCCCACAACGCAGCAAGGTTCCCAGACAGGAAACAGCCAGGAGTATGTACTCAGAGTTTCTTGTGGGAGGAGTTTCACCACAATATCAGTCATACAGCGCCCCCTGATGGTCTGTTTGTGAAAAGGAATAGATTTCTCATGTAAAAGGGGGTATCAGCTACTGATTGGGATAAAGTTCAATTCTTGGTCGGAGTTTCTCTTTAAAGTGGCAACTACTGTGGAGCCTGACAGGAAAAGCCCAATAAAGAAGATCAGCTCTCTAGTCGCTGAGGGACCTGCACCCCAGTAGATATACTGTATAATTGTGAGTAAATACAGAAAGAACATAAAATGTCTAGGCAGATAGTGTCTGGCCAAGGTTAAATCCTATGACTCTAACACAGTCAGCAAGTCAAGACACTAAGTCACTCAATCACCATACCTAATAGACATAACCTTCCTATCACTTGGAGATAGGTTCTGTCTATGCTGGCAAGTGTCCTGAATAGAGATTAATTATTTTTCTAAAAACGACTGTTAATTCTATGGATTCAGGTAGTCCATGACAACCAATCACAAGTACAGAAAGGTAGGGAAAATCTCTCCAAAAGGAGACACAGACAACAACAGAATACAGGCCCAGGCCGAGGCAGAGGCTAGAGAGGCTCCAGCCTCAGGGCGCAGTGTAGGAGGGGGTGCACAACTCACTCAGCTATCATTCCCCTGTTGTGTTTGAAGCAGAGATAAATAAGAAAAGGTGATACATGGCATTGTTGACTACAATACATATAACTAAAGATTAAGGTGTTGGGGGGGGGTCTGGGGCACCTCTTAGTCTAATAGCATTCAGTGTGTGACGGCTGGAGTGGGCAGGATGGAGGAGCGCACTTTGTTGTCTCAGCCTTGGGTGCTGGAGGATCTTGTCCCGACTCTGACTGGATCCTTACAGACCATGTAACTACCCGCTGTACAATACAAATTGAAACAAGTTTGGCTAGACTTTCACTTTCATGCCAGGGGTGTAGGTACAAATCATTCATAACATTGATGAGACCCCCTCACTCCGTAGTTCCATCCTAGTACCGTTTCTTCTCGCTCGCTCACTCGCCCAAACAATGTAAAACATACTGTAGATCCTACACAAAGTTGCCATTGCTTGCTAAACTGCCCGGGAACATACACATAGCTGCAGATCATTAGCGGTGTCTTTCTAATCACAGTGATGCGCCTTGTAATTCAAATACAGGAAATGAGCAGTGATGTCACTTCCTATATACGGCATGTCACTGGGCACTGTTTGCTCTCATTACTGTGATGAGAGAGAGGCCGCTAATGATCTGTAGCTATGTCTAATCTCCCAGGCAGCGCAGCGATCCACGTCAACTTTGTGGGGGGGGGGAGGATCTATATTTTACATTGTGCAGGCAAGTGAGCGAGTACTAGAAGAACACAAGCTGGGTGGCCACACAGACTTGCAATTGAAACAGCTAATCTGCCAGCTGCAAGTTGCAACCGTGCCCCAGCCATGCTGCTGCCCTAGTCCATGGCCTTTGTGGCCTGCCCACAGATCCTTCCAGCCATGGACATAAGCACGTGTGCGCCACGCTGCGCTGCTCTCATTAACAGGGCCCGGAGGTCACAGTGGCAGGCAACACATAGGGGGCGGGTGGGGCGGTAGAATTTTCTGAGCATTGCGGTGCAACAAAGTTATTGCGGGGGGGGAGGGGGTTGCCTGGTTCCACCCTAGCTATGCCCCTGCATGTGTCCTTAGTGTAGTCCTTCTGAAAATAACAACAAAAACAATACAACCTGCATGTATAAAGTACTAGGTATAGAGGCAGCAGGAAACCTATTTTGTTCGCAGGCTGTAATTCTTTTAATAACACAGCAATTCTGACTTGTGTGTATATATTTTTTACAACACACTTGAATCTCAATATCACTGGGTAACGTCTATTTATATTTTGTTTGTAACTAGAAGCAAATTAAATCTAAAAAGTTGATTGCTACCCAATTATAGCTCATTAGTATGCTAATGTAATGTTTCAAATGACTTATCCAATTAAGAAGGACTCTTTCACAGGAAATCTCAATCACTTTAGTTCTGTGCTGTACTGTAAAAAAAAACAAAATGCTTCCTTTTGGGGTGCAGGTCTGCAGATACGGGCTTGTGAAGGGGGTGTTTTCAGAAGCAGGTGGTACAGAGAGAGTTGACCAGATGAACGAACACTTACTGAGGCCTGGTGCACACCAAAACCCGCTAGCAGATCCGCAAAATGCTAGCAGATTTTGAAACGCTTTTTCTTATTTTTCTGTAGCGTTTCAGCTAGCATTTTACGGTTTTGGGAAGCGTTTTTGGTGTAGTAGATTTCATATATTGTTACAGTAAAGCTGTTACTGAACAGCTACTGTAACAAAAACGCCTGCAAAACCGCTCTGAACTGCTGTTTTTCAGAGCGGTTTGCGTTTTTTCTATACTTTACATTGGAGACAGAAACGCCTCCGCAATCCAAAATCTGCCTCACCCCGGGAGTATGCGTTTCTGCAAAATGCCTCCCGCTCTGGTGTGCACCAGCCCATTGAGATACATTGACCAAGCGTATCCGCAGCCGCAAGCGGCTGCAAAAATGCAAAAAAACCCGCTCGGTGTGCACCAGCCCTGATAGTGGCAAGGAAAGTGCTATACTTGTGCTATATGAATGTAGAATACATATTTGTGCTTCCTTTTAAGAAGAACCTAAAGAACAAAATAAGCGATGTATTTTTCGGACTGAAAGATGCTCCTGACCATAAGATGCACCTAGGTTTAGAGGACAAGAATCAGGGAAAAAAATGTACTAAATTTGGTGCATCAACAGTGCAGAGACGTCTTGTGGTTGTTATCCCCTCAAATAGTATAGTATAGTATATACTGGGCACTATGCTAGCTATATACTGGGCACTATGCTAGCTATATACTGGGCACTATGCTAGCTACATATATACTGGCCACTATGCTAGCTATATACTGGGCACTATACTAGCTATATACTGGCCACTATACTAGCTATATACTGGGCACTATGCCTGCTATATACTGGGCATTGTACCTGCTATATACTGGGCACTATACTAGCTATATACTGGGCACTATACTAGGTATATACTGGGCACAATACTAGCTATACTGGGCACTATACTAGCTATATACTGGGCACTATACCTGCTATATACTGGGCACTATACCTGCTATATACTGGGCACTATACTAGCTATATACTGGGCACTATACCTGCTATATACTGGGCACTATACTAGCTATACTGGGCACTATACTAGCTATATACTGGGCACTATACTAGCTATACTGGGCACTATACTAGCTATACACTGGGCACTATACTAGCTATACACTGGGCAATATACTAGCTATATACGGGGCACTATACTAGCTATATACTGGGCACTATACTAGCTATATACTGGGCACTATGCTAGCTATATACTGGGCACTATACTAGCTATATCCTGGACTCTATACTAGCACTATACTGGGCACTATACTAGCTATATACTGGGCCCTATACTAGCTATATACTGGGCACTATGCAGGGCCGGCCCGCCCATGAGGCGGGGTGATGCTGCTTCCTCAGGCGGCAGAAGTGGGGGAGGCGGCGCCAGGCCAGAAGCAGGAAGTATAGAGTGCACCTGGCCGACTCTCGGATTACCGCCGCTTGCTTGGACACCATGACAACCCTTGTACTCTGCCGCACCTGACGATGATGCAATGGTGACCCGGCAGGTGGAAGCTTCAACCGCCGCCTGACAGAACATAATGTTTCTCCCGTGAGCAGCTTCCGATCCCCACATGCTCATGCCTCCCATACACTCCCCCTCTGAGTCTGCCCCCTGGCAGCGGCCCAGCCAATAGGCAGCTGGGAAAGCTCACTGCTCTCCAAACTCTAAGCAGCCACAGGCGAAGCTTTTAACTTTGTGTAGACCTGCTTCTAGCCCAGCTCCCCGTCAGTCAAACCAGGAATTCGGGCATGAGGATGGACGCTGCTGACCCCCTTGACCTTTGAGGATTTCCAGACGATGCTCCCTGCATCCCATTTGACGCGATGAGAAAGCAGAGAGAGGTGGGCAGGTGGCTAAGCTGCACGTGCAGGGGAGAAAAGATAACACACGGGCTGCCAGACGAAGTTATGAGGCAGTAACACTGTGACGAGGAGAGACTTATCCTGGACCTAAACGGCTGTCCTGTTAGAGCAATAGGTACTGTTAGTGACACTGACTGTCCTGTGATGCATACAGCAACAATCCTCGTGCAGCATTGCTGCTGAGCTGACTTTCACTAATTTGAAAATAAAACTTGCAGTTTCTTTTTGCCTTTTTTCTCCTATAGGTGATCTATATACATGGGTGGTGGGAATTTCTGGAGTCATACATCGTGGCATGATATTGATAAACTGCCTGACTGTTTATCAACATCATGCTATGACCCCAGAAATTGCCTCTCCCTCAGTGGGACACCCATGTATATAGTAAACACTGAAAAAACTTTTTTTAATTTTCAAATCAGCAGTTTGCATCAGCAGAATGCATCTTTACTATATGCCTATATCGATAGTAAAGTAGCTGCAGGCAGTGTGTGCTGATCTCTGCTACTTCCAGTATGTACAGTATAAGCTGTTACACTGCGCCTGTACTGATCCGAAACCAGCTGCAGTGTGTGCGATCTCTGTTGCCTCCAGTATGTACAGTATGAGTTGTTACTCTGTGCCTGTATTGATCCGAAACTAGCTGCAGTGTGTGCTGATCTCTGCTGCCTCCAGTATGTACAGTATGAGTTGTTACTCTGTGCCTGTATTGATCCGAAACTAGCTGCAGTGTGTGCTGATCTCTGTTGCTTTCAGTATGTACAGCTGTTACTCCGAGCTGGGCCCTCATTGTCGCAGTGGTCACATGGGCTATTGTAAAGCCGAGGGGGGATGGGGTGGCACCACGAGTTACAGCACCAGGTGACACCAATGCTAGTGACACCACTGCTGTGCTGTGACTTCTGTCAATCAGGCATAATGCTTGCAGCAACGCAGCCGCAGGGAGGATCAGGATGGTGGCTGGAGGAGGAGTGACTGTGAGAGTGACAACATTCAGGCCTGGGGTGACTTGGTAGTCAGTGACTGAGGGGGTCAGGGCAATTATACTACCTATACTGGGGGCAACGATACTAGCTACCTATACTGGGGGCAACTATACTACTACACTGGGATTACTATACTGACTACCTATATTGGGGGCAACTATATTAGCTAATTATGCTGGGGCAACTATACTGGCTACCTATACAGGGGGCACTTTTACCTGGATACCTGCCTACCTATACTGAGGGTGTTTTTCTCTTGGTCGCACCTCATCTGTAATGTGCGGTGAAAATTGGCGGGGGGGGCGCATCCTCACAAGTTTGCCTCAGGCAGCAAAAAGTCTAGGACCGGCCCTGGCACTATGCTAGCTATATACTGGGCACTATGCTAGCTATACTGGAGTAGTTATACTAGCAATACTGGGGAAACTAAACCCCCTATACTGTGGCAACTATACTAGCTATGCCGCCGCACCCCAGCCCCCCCCTCCCCCCGTAACCCACTGCGCACGACACTGTCCACTAGGTCGCACACACACATCCCACCCCGGGCCGGAAAAGGTTGGGGACCCCTGCTCTAGAGGATCCAGAGTCTCTCTTCTTGTTAGGTAAGTACCTCATTTTTTTGCTTTTGGTTCGCCTCAGGTACACCTTAAAAACCAACGCTGGACGGGTTTGTTTATCTGATGCGCATTCACACGTGAAACTGCACCCATTGAAACTGCCAGGTGCTTGCAAAGACAGTGGTACAGTATGGTGTTGGTGCTGTCCAGGCACATCTGAGCAGGTGGCAGCTGTCCACTGGACATTACTTACAGTGGCTCCCCACAGTACTGTCAACCACTCACACACTGGTGATCGGGGCGTAACTACAAATCATGGGGCCCCAAGCCAGGGGCGTAACTAGAACTCACGGGGCCCCCCTGCTAAACTTTGGATGGGGCCCCCTCCTGCCTATACTCCGTGTCCAGACTCCTCCAGCATAATTGTAGCAGGTAGAAAGAGGGGGGATCTATTTATTTTTATTTTTATATTATTACCTGGTCAGCAGCTTTAAATAGAGGCGCTGCAGACACAGGTTTGTTAAGTAAGGGCATTTTTCCCTTAGTTGTAATGTGTAATGTGTGGGTAGGCAGAGCTGATGGCTGAGGGAAGGTTGCTAAGCAACCAGACACACAAGCAGGGGAGCCGTTAGGGAAGATATAACAGCTTTCTGAGGGGTTGAGTTGGCAGTTGGAGCAGACAGGAGAAGGGGAAAGATGCAGCAGGCACAGCTGAAAAGAAGCAGGCCAGACGATGCGATAGCTGACATTTTGGGAGAAAATTACTGAGCCATGATGATTCTTCAATCCTCCATAATATAAGCCAGCCATCAGTCCTATAAAGCTGACAAGGAGTGGGAAAGCCAGGAGAGAGATTTCAGACAGAGGAAAGAGAGCCAGACAGATGATAGCCAGTGATTCTTGATACTGAAGTGCTGGAAAAGAAATCGTTCAAGATGACACGTATGAAATGTGATCAATGTGTTGATAAATCAGCATGCCACAAGAAAGATTTTTAAACATTTTTAATTACAGTAAATTTGGCTCTGGTAATATCCCCCACTTCTGAAGTGTAGTGTTAGGAGGCTGAGAATTGAGAATTATCCTCCCTACTGTGATGAATATAATCTCACTTGTATTTTATTTTGATTTTTATAAGTGGCCTGAATGGTTGCTGTAATAGGAAAACAGTTGTGTTATGGAAGACAGAAACTGCATATTACCCATATACTAGGCCTGAGACTAAGAGATAGTGAGATTGTGAGGAAAGTGAATCTGCTTAAGGAAATGAGCTACTGTCCTGTCCGCTAGAGGCCTATCTTAACCTCTTATAGCTTACTGACTTTACCAAAGTAATAAATGCAAGAAGCCATTTTGTTTTGGTTATTTTATGTGTGGTGCACAAGATAGTGCGAAGTTATATTGGAAGAAATACTTACCTATGGGAAGAGTGGTCCGACTGGATTCCTGTGAAAGAAAGGAGAAATGATTAATATGTCCATTTACCAGTAGTGTTGTAAGATTTAGAAGAAGTACCTGTTAATAGACTGTTTTTTTGGCAATAGACTGGTCCTGCAAAAGAACAGAAGAGATTACATACAGGAGCGGCAGAAGCTGAGATTTATAAAGAAACTGTTGTGTTTTTATTTTTCTGCTGTTTTTTGGGCAAGCATATTGAGTAGTTTTGCTCATAGGAACAAGTGACGGAGTTATTTTCTTCTTCTTATTTAATTCTAGTAACCTTATTAATTTACTAAGAATTTAGTAATTCACTAACCAATTTTATTTCTTTTATTATTTATTATTAACTTATTAACCAACCAATTTATTAACTTCTAAACATCTAACTTATACATTTATTATTCTGGCTTTTCCTAAGAAACGGCTGAACTATTGAATAAGAAAAATAGCCAGAATAATTGATCAGACTGAGAAAAAAAAAAACAAGAGTACTCTATTTACTATTGAGGTATGAAAGATTTTGCTGATCAGCAAACTTAGAGGTTACAGTACTATATAATGGTCTTGTCAGTAAAGCATTAAACTGAAATTACTTTAGTACTCAGGGTTTAGGAAATCCAAATAAGGTCCATTTTTCATTTAAGTGGGTGGGAACGCTGAGAAAATACTTACCGGGTGGGAAGGTTATGTGTTATTGTTAACCAGTTGTTTTCCTCCTAGCTTCCGGAAGTGTTCTATAGAAAGAAGACCAGAAGATGATAAGAAGACTGTGATATTAGAGATTGTGTTGTTTGTAATTCTCATTGGTTACATGGAGTAGAAAGTGTATTTTTATCTTTTATTTTGAATAAAACTTTTTAATTTTACAACCTGCATTGGTGTTTGTGAAGTTCTCCTTCAGTTGGCGGTTTGAAACCGTTTACATAATTTTGGCGTAGTCGGCAGGATGGAGGCGGAGTTACAGTCAGAGGGCCAAGGCCCCACTCCAGGAACCAGTGCCGCTGCGGGGGAAAGATCCCACTTAACACTCTCTGTTTATCAGATGACACCTGTTGGGCTCCTGGCCACCTATTTACCTAAATTTAATGGCCATAATATGTTGCTAAGAGATTGGATTGAACGAATACGTAGTGCTGTTAAGGCTTATAAGGTTACAGTTGAGATCCAACGAGAAATTGCTATTCTAGCGTTGGAAGGGGATGCACGGAAGACTGTAGTGACATCTGAATTTCCTGAACCTACCCCATTGAAGGCTATTGTTGAGATTCTAGAGGAGATATATGGCGACCCAGCTGACTTACACATCTTGCGTAAGCGATTTATTGACCGGATACAAAAGAGAGAAGAGACTATTCCTCAATTCACAAATGCCCTCAAAGAGCTGATGAATGCCCTGATTCAGAAAGAAATGGAAGAAGATGAGATTTCTCATGTGGATGCCGAGGCTTGGTTGGTACACCAGTTTTTGTTGGGTTTGAGGAGTGGAACCACTCGACAACATCTTAAGGAAAAATTGGAAAGGGAAGGGAAAATTGGATTTCATAAATTGCAAAATTTAGCTGTGAAATACCAGCAGGAAGAGGAGGCTATGCAGGTGAATCACTTCCAGATGAATGTACAAGTACCTAACCTTCAAAACAAAGAACAGAAAAAAAACCCTACAAAAGTGAGATAGAGACTTTGACTGAGGTAGTCCAACAACTGACAAGGGAGATAAAGAAGTTGAAAGAAGAAAAACGATCCTTGTCTAGTAAAAACTTTCCTTCGAGAGTAGAAAACGAACGAGAACCACCATTTGTCTGCTGGAATTGCGGAAGAGAAGGACACTTGACTAGAAACTGTACTGACCGTAGGTGGATGGAGAGAAGACCATATTTAAACTGAATGATCCTGCAGCCGAGGGTCAGACTGCAGGATATATCCAACAGACCCAATATAGAAGTAAATCACCCTTGATGAAAAGTATAAAGACACAGACCCATAGGAATTTCGGAAAAAATTGGAGTAATGGCTCCTTTAAGAAAAAGAACATAATTGTATTTAAGAAAATGATAGGTGTAGTGAAGTGGTTCAACGATAAAAAAGGTTATGGTTTTATATCTCCTGGACACAAGGAAAGAGATGTGTTTGTACACTGGACGGCCATAGGGAAGAATAACTCCAGGAACCAGTTTCGCAGTTTGAGGAATGGGGAGACGGTCGAATTTGATCTTGTAAAAGGAAATAGAGGTATGGAGGCTGCCAATGTAACTGGTTTGAATGGTACTCCAGTTCAAGGCAGCAAGTATGTGAAGCATTTGAGACCCCGCAGGCATTGTGCGATAGATCTTGATTACTATCAGAAGAAGTCTCTGTTGTATCAGAAACTGGGAGAAGCAAGGTATCCTGAACCATCCGCACTTCACAAAGAGTTTAAACAGAGGTGTGATTCAGTTTCATCTGATACTCAATCCGGTAAGGTGAGGGAACCTAGAGATACCGGAGACAAAAAAGATAAGCAAATTCAGGATAAGCCAGTTATTTATGCACAAAGGGAAACTGTAAAAGACTTAAGTACACAGAAAATTGAAATATGTGAACCGAGAAAAGAAACAGACATTTCTTCAAGAAAGGACTGGGAAGATTACTGGAATCCAGTGCCTAAACCTCAACGACACAGACGTAGTCGAAAAAGATATGGTTTATCCGAAACCCCTCGGATGCAATCCATCAAGGAGGTAGATCTTGATTACCTGGCCAGGACCTCTCCAGATGACCAAATAAGAAGAGTAGAAACAGGGCCTGAATTGGAGTCTACCATTGTTTCTCAAATTGAGATCCACGATGAAGTAAAGTGGCCTGAGTTTGATAGTAGACGTAAAGAAGAACAAGTGTTAATACCACAGGAAACTGTGGTTCAAATTCAAAATGGGGAAAATAGTTCTGAATTGAGTAAAACAGCTCTGACATTTAATAAAGAAGCATCTGAAAGTTTAGATTCACAGCCTCAATGATACAGGAGGAAAAAGAAAGGACAGTGTTGGATGGAAACGCTTCAGGTGATAAATGAGCAGTTACAGGAAGCTTATCTGAGGAAGCAATTGTCTGATGCTTCAGCAGATAAACCATCCTTCAAGATGGATATGGTTGTCTTATAGCGATGATATATCGCTTTACCAAGGTTGCGGAATTGGTGTGTCTCAGGTGAATGAAATTGCGGAAGTATGGTGGACTCCCCCAAGGAATGCATGGTGTTCTGCCCCAGGGATTTTGGCTGATGACTGTAGCTTCGCCTCCTGTTCCGATACTGCTTATGATTCTCCTGAGAGTATCCCAAATTTTGAACAAGAGGAGGTAAACGCTGCTTTGACTGGGGAGAGTTCCATAGACCTCGATGAGGTGGGGGTGGAAAATTTAGAATGTATTAGAAAATCTACTCAAACTAACCAAGGAAAATTACCTGATAGGTATATGCAAGAGGAATTCCTTTGGTATTGATGTATGATTTTAGTGTATAATTGTAGAGGACTACAATATTTAAAGAAGGGGGGAATTGTAGCAGGTAGAAAGAGGGGGGATCTATTTATTTTTATTTTTATATTATTACCTGGTCAGCAGCTTTAAATAGAGGCGCTGCTGACACAGGTTTGTTAAGTAAGGGCATTTTTCCCTTAGTTGTAATGTGTAATGTGTGGGTAGGCAGAGCTGATGGCTGAGGGAAGGTTGCTAAGCAACCAGACACACAAGCAGGGGAGCCGTTAGGGAAGATATAACAGCTTTCTGAGGGGTTGAGTTGGCAGTTGGAGCAGACAGGAGAAGGGGAAAGATGCAGCAGGCACAGCTGAAGAGAAGCAGGCCAGACGATGCGATAGCTGACATTTTGGGAGAAAATGACTGAGCCATGATGATTCTTCAATCCTCCATAATATAAGCCAGCCATCAGTCCTATAAAGCTGACAAGGAGTGGGAAAGCCAGGAGAGAGATTTCAGACAGAGGAAAGAGAGCCAGACAGATGATAGCCAGTGATTCTTGATACTGAAGTGCTGGAAAAGAAATCGTTCAAGATGACACGTATGAAATGTGATCAATGTGTTGATAAATCAGCATGCCACAAGAAAGATTTTTAAACATTTTTAATTACAGTAAATTTGGCTCTGGTAATATCCCCCACTTCTGAAGTGTAGTGTTAGGAGGCTGAGAATTGAGAATTATCCTCCCTACTGTGATGAATATAATCTCACTTGTATTTTATTTTGATTTTTGTAAGTGGCCTGAATGGTTGCTGTAATGGGAAAACAGTTGTGTTATGGAAGACAGAAACTGCATATTACCCATATACTAGGCCTGAGACTAAGAGATAGTGAGATTGTGAGGAAAGTGAATCTGCTTAAGGAAATGAACTACTGTCCTGTCTGCTAGAGGCCTATCTTAACCTGCTGAGCGGTCTGGACGAGCTCAGCTCGTCCAACACCGCCAGAGGCTGCCGCTCAGGCCCTGCTGGGCCGATTTTAATGAAATAAAAAGCAGCACACGCAGCCGGCACTTTGCCAGCCGCGTGTGCTGCCTGATCGCCGCTGCAGCGCGGCGATCCGCCGCGTGCAGCGGCGAAAGAGGGTCCCCCCAGCCGCCCGAGCCCAGCGTAGCCGGAACAAACAGTTCCGGCCAGCGCTAAGGGCTGGATCGGAGGCGGCTGACGTCAGGACGTCGGCTGACGTCCATGATGTCACTCCGCTCGTCGCCATGGCGACGAGGTAAGCGAAACACGGAAGGCCGCTTATTGCGGCCTTCCGTGTTACTTCTGGCCGCCGGAGGCGATCGGAAGAACGCCTCCGGAGCGCCCTCTAGTGGGCTTTCATGCAGCCAACTTTCAGTTGGCTGCATGAAATAGTTTTTTTTTTATTTAAAAAAAACCCTCCCGCAGCCACCCTGGCGATTTAATCAGAACGCCAGGGTGGTTAACCTCTTATAGCTTACTGACTTTACCAAAGTAATAAATGCAAGAAGCCATTTTGTTTTGGTTATTTTATGTGTGGTGCACAAGATAGTGCGAAGTTATATTGGAAGAAATACTTACCTATGGGAAGAGTGGTCCGACTGGATTCCTGTGAAAGAAAGGAGAAATGATTAATATGTCCATTTACCAGTAGTGTTGAAAGATTTAGAAGAAGTACCTGTTAATAGACTGTTTTTTTGGCAATAGACTGGTTCTGCAAAAGAACAGAAGAGATTACATACAGGAGCGGCAGAAGCTGAGATTTATAAAGAAACTGTTGTGTTTTTATTTTTCTGCTGTTTTTTGGGCAAGCATATTGAGTAGTTTTGCTTATAAGAACAAGTGACGGAGTTATTTTCTTCTTATTATTTAATTCTAGTAACCTTATTAATTTACTAAGAATTTAGTAATTCACTAACCAATTTTATTTCTTTTATTATTTATTATTAACTTATTAACCAACCAATTTATTAACTTCTAAACATCTAACTTATACATTTATTATTCTGGCTTTTCCTAAGAAACGGCTGAACTATTGAATAAGAAAAATAGCCAGAATAATTGATCAGACTGAGAAAAAAAAAAAAACAAGAGTACTCTATTTACTATTGAGTTATGAAAGATTTTGCTGATCAGCAAACTTAGAGGTTACAGTACTATATAATGGTCTTGTCAGTGAAGCATTAAACTGAAATTACTTTAGTACTCAGGGTTTAGGAAATCCAAATAAGGTCAATTTTTCATTCAAGTGGGTGGGAACGCTGAGAAAATACTTACCGGGTGGGAAGGTTATGTGTTATTGTTAACCAGTTGTTTTCCTCCTAGCTTCCGGAAGTGTTCTATAGAAAGAAGACCAGAAGATGATAAGAAGACTGTGATATTAGAGATGGTGTTGTTTGTAATTCTCATTGGTTACATGGAGTAGAAAGTGTATTTTTATCTTTTATTTTGAATAAAACTTTTGAATTTTACAACCTGCATTGGTGTTTGTGGAGTTCTCCTTCAGTTGGCGGTTTGAAACCGTTTACATTACTACAGTACATAGCACTTGGGGAGGGGTAGAAAGGCTGGAGGTAGAACAGGCTGTGCAGAAGACCGTGCTTCACACTGAATAGGGACTGTCCATAAATCTTGGTCTGCAAAACTTTGTATGATTCCTTATCAGTGGCTGAGCAGATGCAGTCATTAGAACAACTGAGCAAAGAGCAGAAAGTTTTTTTTCTCTCCTTGCCCTTAGTTGTCAGTCTGCCAGGATGGGGCCCCCTGTGGCTTCTGGGCCCACTGCAGCTGCATCCCTTGCAGGGTCTATTGTTACGCCCCTGCCCCCCCAGCAAAACTTTTATGGGGCCACTTAATGTTCACACTCTTTCCTTTGCTTACCCCTGTTGACCCTCACTGTTTGGGGTCCCATCTTGCAAGGGTCATAAAACAAATTTGGGCATCATAATTGTCACAGCTGACACGTATAGCCACAAAAACACCTGATCTGAAGGATGGACCCCTCTATCAGAAGGAGTGAAGCAGTAGTTGGGGCCCCCTTACATCTCCAGCCCCCCTGTGGTCACAGGAGCTGCTTCCCTGTAGTTACCCCCCTGCTTGTGAAACAACCACTGCCACTCAGTGGCATTACACATCAATTGTGTGGCCCTTTTTCCCCAGCAGATTGGCAGCTGAAGTGCCCAGCAGACAAGTGGTTCACCGACCCCTGTCAATAGACCTGCACTGTTCTCATGAAGTTTAAAGGGACACTTAAGCCAGGAATAAAAAAAAATCAGTTTTACTCACCTGGGGCTTCTACCCGTCTTGCGCGGTCACTCACAGATCCTCCGGTCCCCCGCCGCCAGCTAGTTTTGTTTTTACTGACAGGCCCAACAGGCCTGGCCACGCATATTCTTATTTGCGTTCCCATCGGCAATAGCGTCCTGCGCCTGTGCAGGATGCTATTGAGGACGGGAACATGAAGAAGGATACTCGTGGCCAAGCGAAGAAAGTCAGCCGACTCCCTGTCAGGGCCTGTCAGCTGAAATTGAAACTAGCTGGAGGTGGGGGAATGGAGGATCCGCGAGTGACTGCGAGGGCATGGGCCGGCTGCAGGGGGCTGGTAGAAGAAGCGCCAGGCAAGTAAAACTGATTTTTTATTTCTGGCCTTAGTATCCCTTTAAATGATCAGTCTGTGAAAGACCTCCCACTCTTCCATGTACAGCAATCCCCCTTTTCCATGAACAACCTTTCCATATAAAACAGATTCCCCCTTTCTATGTGCAGAAGCCCCACCCACCACATACAGTAACATCCCCTCAACCCCATTCACTTGTTCAGCCATTCTATTATGTTTTCATCCATTCCTTGCCAAGTACACCAGTTTGTCCCCGCCCCTCCCTGCCCCATCAATGTGCAGAATCTCACCACCTCACATAACATTAGCAGCCTTTCCCATATCATGTGCAGCTCTCCACATGCGGCTGGAGGCCTCTTCCTTGTGCAGTAGTACTCCACCCCATCCACCAGTACAGCTTCTCTATTACATTTGCAGCCCTTTTCTGCTATATACAGCAGACCCTTACTATGACCAGTCAACGTCTCTGTTCTGCTTGTGTACTGCATAAAATGATCTAGACTGTTGTGGGTTGGTGTTTCCTGTTCTGCCTGGCTAGGAACATGAAGAAGCGAATTTTTGCGTGAAAACGATATCGATTTTGCTCGAAAATTCGCGTTTGCGCGCGAAAACGTTATTGTTGCGCGCGAAAATTCACAATCGCGCACAATGCGAAAATTCACGCGAAAACGCCCGTGCTAAGAGTTAGCACTCTTTTGTGAATCAAGCCCAAACTTTCTACCAATCTCTCTAAGCATTGTCTTCTCTTCATGTTCCTCTTTTGTGAATCAAGCCCTTTGTGTTTAATGTAATTTTGCCTTCCTAAAACATAAGGTATTGGGATACTTCTACCATGAGAAACTGTGGTTTCCCATGATGCATCATTCTAGAACAATGTTTCTCAACATTTTATTGGTATGTACCCCTTTTAAAACCCTGTACTCACCAAGTACCCCCTAGCATAGGAAACATTATCACAAGTACCCCTTGACAAATATACAGTATATTTAATCATAGTACATGACAATTGATTCTAAACAATTTCCAAGTATTTACTATTGCTTATAACTAACTAAAATACTAAATTTGTGTTGTTTAGATAAGATTTATCATTTTCTAAAACTCTAAATATGTTATTCTTGGTTAAGCATATCAAGCCCGAGTACCCCCTGCAACCATCAGAAGTACCCCCTGGGGTACGCGTACCACATGTTGAGAACCTAGGTTCTAGAATATGCAAATCATCACTTTATGCCCTTGAAATCAAGGCGGCACATCCAGAACTATGTACCGTACCGCATTGGTGATATGCGCCTATTTATTGCCTGAGGAAGTGGGATATACCCGCGAAACGCGTTGCACCTTGTTCGGAGTATGTAAATAAACTGATTTTTGCTTAAAGGGATACTGTAGGGGGGTCAGGGGAAAATGAGTTGAACTTACCCGGGGCTTCTAACGGTCCCCCGCAGACATCCTGTGTTGGCGCAGCCACTCACCGATGCTCCGGCCCCGCCTCCGGTTCACTTCTGGAATTTCAGACTTTAAAGTCTGAAAACCACTACGCATGCGTTGCCGTGTCCTCGATCCCGCTGATGTCATCAAGAGCGCACAGCGCAGGCCCAGTATGGTCTGTGTCTGCGCAGTACACTCCTGGTGACATCAGCGGGAGCGAGGACACGGGCGTGCAGGCGCAGTGGTTTTCTGACTTTAAAGTCAGAAATTCCAGAAGTGAATTGGAGGCGGGCCGGAGCATCGGTGAGTGGCTGCGCCAACACAGGATGTCTGCGGGGGACCATTAGAAGCCCCGGGTAAGTTCAGCTCATTTTCCCCCGACCCCCTACAGTATCCCTTTAAAACAGTAATTTTTGTGTCTGTTTTAGAGGGGTAAGTCCACCGCTACCTACTTCATTTTAACCATTTTAAAGAAATATTGTTTTTACCCTGTTGGCGCCTCTGTACTACTTTTTCTGGTGTATGTGAGCTTGTAGGTGATACATTTTATAGAGTCACACCAATCCAACATGCATGCAGCCTGTTTCGAACTTTCTGGTCCTCATCAGTGCATGGTATGTATGCTGGTAGGCTAGTAGAATATTGCTACAATTAAAATAGCGATATTCTACTGCTGGATTCCGATAGTAAAATATCAGTAATGTGTACCAATATTTTACTTAGGCAAAACCTAACCCTACTCTCACACAGAACCCTCCCTCTACTGATGCAACCCCCCCCCCTCCTTGTTGTGTCTACCCCTAAGACCTCCCCTGGTGGTGCCTAAGCCTATGACTCCCTGATGCCTAAATCTACCCCCCTGGGGGGTGCTTAAGCCTACCCCTCTAAAGCTTAAAACCCCCCCCCCCCTCTACCACAAAGCTGTGATAAGCAGCAAGGAAGAAAAATTTTGACTCCCCGAGTCGCTTACTTAACAGCAATGAAAGTAAAATTTAGCACCCAATAGCATCACGGCTCAAGAAACTTACGGAAATGCTAGGTGGGGATTCTGGGGAACCAATATAAAAGCTGCGATTTGCAGCAAAGAAGGTACATTTCAGCCCTGAGAGTCACCCGATAGCGGGCACACACGTGCACCCACATTTCTGTCCTTTGCCGCAGCGCCTATGGCAGCTCTGTTTTTCTGTAAGGGCTCCTGTACATTTTCTCCCATTTTGCTTACAGAGACTCAGGCCCAAGTTCACCCACTATTCAAGAAGTGATTTACTGAGAGGCATTATGAGCAATTGTAGCATCTGTAAAACAGAGCTATTCCTCTGGACAAATATTCACGCCACTTACATTTCCGTCTGACCTTTATGGTGTTCAGCCACTTGTGTCCAACTTGGCCTTTCCTTACAGCAGGAGGAAATGGATTTCTGCGTAAGATGGGCGCTCTTCAGCACTCCAACACGGGATGCTAAAATAAAGCAGTCTTTATCCCTGAAAGCCTTCAGAAGATTCTCGTGATTGCCAGGCTCTTACCTGCTTG
Source organism: Hyperolius riggenbachi (assembly GCF_040937935.1). NCBI lineage: Eukaryota > Metazoa > Chordata > Amphibia > Anura > Hyperoliidae > Hyperolius > Hyperolius riggenbachi. Next base: position 58,698,201 of record NC_090646.1, read on the forward strand.
TCAAAACATTTCGAAAATGGGGCTAGACTACAGCATGCAAAACATTCCACCTTTTACGTGGGTATTATTCGGGGGAGACAGCTGAATGCTCTCATTAAAAGACAGAAAATACAGAAGTAATATGGTGGAAATTTGCCAGGCGGAATGAAAAACTATATTAAGCAGCTCAATGTAGCAATTTTATATCGCTGATTTGCATATTAAAGATGTCTTTAAAAATACATTTTGGCTATTGCGTCTTTAACGTCTTGAAAGCTATCTTCTTTGATAGATGGCTGTGAGTCACTGCGGGATGCTGCAGACTCTGCTGGAGGCTTGATTTATTCCTTTGGCCTAGTATGGACCACCAAATGTGATTGCCAGGGCCGGTGCTTCCATAGTGTCAAGCTGGGCAATTGCCCCAGGGCCCCTGAGCCAGAAACGGGGTCCCCTTGGTCTCCCCTCAAGTTTATTTTGGTCCCCGGGGCCCCTGCAGAGATTTTGGCAGTGTAGTGACTCACCCTGTCCCTGCTGGCTTGCTCCTCTGTTAGTCTGTGCTTTCCCATTCTTATCCTCACTGGCCACATCTTCTTTTAGTATAATTAGATTTTATTATTATTAAAGATACACAAAATAATAATATATAACAAAAAATATATAAATCAACATACTTAAATGAAACAAAAATAAACCAAATGATCTAAATATAAACAAAATCATAACAACAAAATCAAAATCAAACATCTTCCTCCTCAGAAAACAATAACTCTTTGTACTCATCAGTATTCATAAATCCCACCCAACCTGACCATTTTATACAACAACTCTCCCATCTATCTAATTGTAATGCTATCTGTTCCTTAACCACCTGTTCCTTAACCACCTGGGCGTTACGGACGAGCTCAGCTCGTTCAGTAATGCCGCAGTGGATTGCTCAGGCCATGGTGGGCCGATTTGCATAACTTTTTTTTAAAACATGCATATAGCACTTTGCTAGCTGCGTGTTTTCCCAATCGCCACCGCTTGCCGCCGATCCGCCACGAAAGAGGCCCCCCCCGCAGACCCCTTGCGCAGCCTGTCCAATCACCGCCAGGCTGCGCTATGGGGTGGATCGGGACTCCCCCTGATGTCAATGGCGTCGATGACATCAGTCAAATTGTCGCCATGGTGACAGGGAAGCCCTACAGGAAATCCTGTTCAGAACGGGATTTCCTGATGGGTATTAACGTCGGCGGTGAATGGAAGGGTGGAAGGGAGAGAGCAGGAAGGGTGAAAAAAAATAGGTAAAAAAAAACCTCCCGCGGCCGTGCGCTGCACGTAATCAAAACGCCAGGGAGGTTAAAGGATACCCGAAGTGACATCTGACATGATGAGATAGACATGTGTATGTACAGTGCCTAGCACACAAATAACTATGCTGTGTTCCTTTTTCTTTCCCTCTCTGCCTGAAAGAGTTGAATATCAGGTATGTAAGTGGCTGACTTAGTCCTGACTCAGACAGGAAGTGACTACAGCGTGACCCTCACTGATAAGAAATTCCAACTATAAAACACTTTCCTAGCAGAAAATGGCTTCTGAGAGTAAGAAAGAGGTAAAAAGAGGGTCACACTGTAGTCATATTTAACATATTTAACTCTTTCAGGCAGAGAAAAAAAAGGAACACAGCATAGTTATTTGTGTGCTAGGCACTGTACATACATATGTCTATCTCATCATGTCACATGTCACTTCGGGTATCCTTTAACCTGATATACACTAATCTTATTTATATACAATATAACTCCCTCCCAAAACGATCTAATTTAGGGACAGCTCCAAAAAATATGTACCATAGTTCCCTTCTCCCCACATCCCCTCCAACACATCTCTTCAGCTCATGGAAATATTAAAGCCAACCTAGCAGAAGTCCTGTACCATCTAGATGGTATTTTAAAATTGTTTTCCTTAGCCCCGGCACTAACAGATGTTGCATGAGACAATATACATATTTTAGATCTTTGCTGTTGATCCATTGAGACGCCCAAATCCTCCTCCCATTTCTGGAAATATTCTGGAAAGCCATTATCCCTTACCTCCATTAGCATTTTATAAAACAAAGAGACCTTGGCCTCGATTCATAAAGCATTTCCGCATGCGGAAATGCTGAAAACGGCTCACTTTACCGACCACACAGCAAAATCTGTATTAATAAAGGCTTTTTCCGCATGAAAAGCCGACATTCGCGAGCAGAGGGATATATCACCGCCTTGCGCGGTGATTATCTTAACAAAAGTAACAAATGTCAATTCATAAAGATTAGAGGTAGCGGTATGCAGACGGGGATTACCGCTACCTCTGATGTGGCGAGAAGCGTGCGGAATACATTGCAGTGAATGGGACAGACCTCCCAAGCAGCTGCAGAGAGAACACCGCACGGAGGGACTCGGCCAGCTTCTCCTGTTTCCGCATGCGTACGACAGCCTAACGCTAGCCTACAGCGGAATATCTCCGCACTCCTATCACAAATAGAAACATTTTTTATGAATGACCACCCTGAAGGCTGAAATACCGACAGCGGTGTTTCCCCGCACGGATTTACCTTACAGACAGCACTTTTATGAATCGAGGCCCTTATGAATATCTGAATAGGAGTTTCCTCAGCAGCCAAATAGACCAGCAGAAGGGCTGCCAGGCAACTGGTATTGTTTATAAGGAAGTAAATAAGGCAGCCTCCATATTCTTCTCATTACAATAGCCCTTTAAAGGGTCTTATTATGCTTCACTTAAAATTATAGATGTAAAAAGGCTAAATTTAAACTGCAACTGCAGTAAAAACTTTGAATAGAACTGTGAAAACCCTGGTTGGATTTTTATTTCTATTTCCGTTCCTGATGAGAAGATATTTCTTCATGTCTTTATCGATAAAAGCATTATTTTCTTACAAGAACAAAATGGTGCACCACCAGAGCCAGGACAAGGTCCTCCACCACCCAAGGCTGAGACACCAAAGTGCGCCACCTCAATCCCTCCCACCCCAGCTGTCACACCTGCACACCATCTATTTATTAATGGATTGGGTGCTGCTTGGTTGATGAAAGTTTGGTAGCCCCACCCCCTAACTCACAATTGAACATTCAAAATGGTACATACTGACCATTATGGACATTCTTTTCCCCCAAGTGGTTATCTAAGACAATAGTTTGGCTTCCGTCACTCACAACGTCACAAGGGACCATCTTGATCACTGTAATCTATCTTCCCTAATAATAGTTTTCCTCCTTTAATGGTTAGATTTCCTTTTCTCACAGGAGTTTAACTTGACCAATATTTAGGATCCCTTCTTCTAGTAAAATGTAGGCTTTGTGGCTGCAACACATCAAACAAGAATGTGAAGTCAGTCCTTATTGTAGAATTTCTACAGTTTTGCTTGCTCTCAGTTGAATCCCTCCATTCTACACAAACCAGTTAATGCTGATTCTATGCCACCCCTTGCCCCGATGTCCAATGCTCTCCCCTCATGCTGCAACCCCTCCTGCCCCCCAAGCGGCCCTGAGCAGGCACCCGAGGGGGGGAGGGGCATCCAAATTCTTGGGGGGGGGGGGGGGCCTGGTGACTTCTGGTTACATCCCTGCTTTATTTAACAGTAGTAATGCACAATTATATGAAAATGTGCACAGCATTCACCTTGTATTTATAATAAAAAAAATATATAATTTATAATAAAAAAAAATACATCTCCACAGTGATAAATCAGCAATAACTTTGACTGAGTACCTTTGTTTATGTGCTGTGCCAGAATGAAGAATTCTCCAAGGAGACCGGCGCCACTTAAGCAAGATTGTATTTAAGCTATTTTATTGCATGAAAAAAATGGCAATACAATGACAGTCGCTGTTTCGGGCCTAAAGATGGCTACTGCAATTTGATAAAGGGCTAGGGCCGAAACAGCGACTGTCATTGTATTGCCATTTTTTTCATGCAATAAAAGAGCTTAAATACAATCTTGCTTAAGTGGTGCTGGTCTCCTTGGAGAATTCTGGTGTTCGAACATCCCAAGGGACACTGGGACAAAGACCGTGGCACACTGATTTTTGACATTTTGTGGTGCTCCTCCTGACCTGTCATGTCTACTGTGCCGGAATGAAGGCAGGAAGCAGAATGAGAAAACCCTCCCACCCTTACTAAAAAAGGACAAGGCTATCCTAATTCCTAGGGGCAGGCTCTGCATGATGTGATTCCATTGCATGGATGTGTGGGAATAGTCTATTGGGTGTAAAAAGAAAAGGAAATTGGCAATTGCTCACAAGAAAAAATGGTGAAAGGAAAATTTTGACCTCATGTTCATGGAGAATTCAGCTTTGACGAATTGGCCAGATTCGCTGCGAACTTGACTTTGTTAATTTTCTTCTCATTCTATTTACCACTGTCTCTCCGTACTAGCAGTGGCTGGATAAGGGCTCTGCTTCTGACATAGGAGACCTGGGTTCAAATCTCGACTCTTCCCATTTCAGTAAGCCAGCAGCTATTCAGTATGGATTTCTTGGGTGAAACTCCCTAACACTGCTACTGCCTACTGCATACACTTTAGTGGCTGCCTTGCAATCGCAACCGAGTCCAACAGGAGAAAATCAATATACAAATACTGGAATTATTATTATTACTATCACAGCCACTTTAACCACTGGGTCACGCATCAAGAGCTATGCCTTGAAGAAAGACAAAGCAAACATAAATTTAACCTTTTGCTGAAATATACACCCTGTTTGGGAGCTGTTATTTCTGCCAGGGTGTAGATTTCAACTACTCTCGCCACACGAACTCATCGCTCTGGTCGTTCACACCTCTCTGACATTGTTACAGCCTGATCGCTCTTATGACTGTCCACTTGGCGGGAGTTGATTTCATTAATTTCTGACCTTGTTCCTGCCCTTGTTTTTTTTTTTTTTTTTTTGCAGAAACCCAGAGTATGGAAAAGGTTAAATATGAGTTCCTACTGGATGAAGAGGAAGCACTTCAGGTTAACTGAAGCCTGCCACAAACTCTCTGTCAAAACATCCTACGGTTGGTGGTTACAACAGGATGAAGCACCATGAGTTGAGGAAAAGCTTTTGCATAACAATTAACGCACTGATATAAAGAATAATGATTTTAGGAACATTAGGTTGCTGTGGAAATCCCCATGTGCTGGAGCTTTTCCATGCAGCAAGCAGACGCCTAGCTGAATATTTCCATTAGGATTAGAGCACCTGAGCTTTTAGAAAATGAAAGTTCCTCTCACGCGTAAAACTTTTCCGAGGATATTGCATATGGTAGTTTATGATAACGGGATTATTACAGCATGGTTGGTTTGCACAGCCCTGACTGTATGTCTAAAACCAGCTGATAATTCGCTTCTATTTTTAGCCCCCAAGAAATGAAATCTTTTCAAAGTTCTGAAGCAAAGTAACTTGTCTCTTACGTGAAACCTGTTGCAGCCGTTGGATGGGTAAGCAGGCAATCTATGTCACCAAGGGAGACTTCACATGGATGGTTTTGCTAGAAACAGCTTACTGTACTGTGATGAGGCCAATGTAGGCAGAGGACAAACATGCCCAAAACACAGTTACGGTGAAGTTGTTGTAGGCGGGGATTGTGTAAAGTAGGGATGCCAAAATTTAGTCCTCAAGGGCCGAGGTCTTCACACATTTTTGGCACAGTTCAAATTAACTGATGGGACTACTGAATAATGAAAGGTGTGGTTCATCAAGCAGAACCCAATTTTACATTTGTAAGTTCGTTCTAAACACTGGAATGGATTTGGCCCTCAAGGACTGGAGTTGGCAAGTGTTATGATCATGTCTGCAGCATTTACTGCTGGCTGCAGTGGTATTGTAACCCAAGCAGTTCTGATGTCATTACATGCATTTTCTTGCATAGTTTGGTTTGCACTTAAACTAGTTGCTGATTCCATCTGCAGTCGCTCTGAAGTTAATGACAGTTTAATATGCTTTTGTGTAAACAAACATTGTCTGCTGCAATGGAGGGGCAATCCCTTTCCTGCAGGCTGCATATCATTGTCTGCCTTTTCCTGCTGTCAGCCTGTGATTAATTACCATTCACTTGTGTGGGAATCTGCAGGTCTGCTCCCATTGGATGACCTCAGTATAAAGAACTGCTTCCTGCAATGCTTGATGGGCTACCATAGTCTCAGATTCTGTCTGTTACTCTGCTCGTGCCCCACCTCGTTCCTAGTCCGTGTGGACTGCGCTGACTCCTGCGAAGGGGTCAGCGAGTCCTCCTAGTTCTGCTCTTGTTCTAGAAGTTGTTACTCTGCTTGTCTTGTGTCATATATTGGTTCATCGCCAATATATACGCATACTTGCGCATTTTGTTATTTTCCTTGTATTCGTGTTACGTTGATACATCAGTGTCGCTGATATATACGTACACGAACTGTTTATTTCCTGTGTTCAGTTAGTCAGCCTTCCAGCACGTTTTGGTAGTTTGCGCGTATCATGAGCACCCGTGCTGAGCTAGTATCCTGCTCCTGGGTCTGTTTGTGGATTGCGTTCATCTCTGCGAGGAGATAACGAATCCTTCTGAATCCTGTCCTGTTACCGTTTGTGGATTGCGTTCATGTCTGCGAAGAGATAGCGAATCCTTCTGAGCCCTGTTCCCTGTATTGCTCCAGTGCTAGTCAGTGTTCCTGCTTATGTCATATATCGGTTCATTGCCGATATATACATATGTTAGTCAGACGTTACAAATAGTTTCATTGATAGCTGTAATTGTAATACGCTAGGAAAACATACTTATTGTATATTTGTCTGTGTTACGTTCATCTATCTTGATCCTGCTATTTCCTGACTATCCTGTCCTGTCTTTGTGAGGCACGCCATTGCTGCAAACGCATTGGCTGCCTCATTCCAGTCTGTCTTGTTGTGGACGCTTGCTGTCACTAAGGAGTGGCTAGTTAAGCAAGCGTTCATTCTGTCTACCTGCCCTGATCTCCTCAGTTCTGGTTTATGCGCTTAGCGCTACTTTGCGCTGAGACGTTATTACGAAAGTGTTGTTTGTGGCTGTTCGGATCTGCACCGGCTCTGTGCACCACAATCTCCTATTGGAGTCAGTCCTCTCCTCCACTAAACTGGGGATATCCTGATTCCTTGTGCTGGTGTGTGTACCTCCTTCACGTCAGCTTATGCATCACGTGCTGACCGTGGAGAATACACCTCCAAGCTTAACAGCGAGGCAGACATGAAAGCATGGTTGCTGACGCTTACAGCTAAGTGCCCCACCCCATTTCTAGGTCTCTGCTTTGGGGGTGAAGATGATGAAATTAGTGTATTAATCAGTGTTATAGGTTACAGTTAAGCATCACTTACTGAGGTTAGACACAAGACAAGACAAATAACATTTACTGTATATTGTTCTTTTCTGTTGGCGGACTCAAAGCGCTTGAGCTGCAGGCATTAGGGTGTGCTCGGTAGGCAGTAGCAGTGTTCAGGTCACCTGTGTCAGAGGCGGCTCCCTTAACCATTACACAATCCAGCCACCAAGGTTAATCATAAAATAATTCTGAAGTAAGAAATAAAACAAAAGTTAGATACTTATCTTAATATTTGGAAGCTGTTACAGGATTCACCAACTATCTCACAGTCTTCTTTCCGTGTCTTTAGCCAGGGCAGGACAGGAACCGATGAGCAGCAACCGTATAGATAATCATATGCAGTAACTAAGAAGAATAGTGACATCTACAGGCCAGATGGATGAACACCACATATTCGTCTCTTGTAGCACAAGCTTCTTTAAACAAATGTCAAGTGTGCTAATATCTATTTATAACGTAACGCAATACTATGCATGTTAACTACATCACACAACCCTTAGACCACACAGGTGGTCTTCTAACTCTTTAAGTATGTCTGATTAGTTCTGTATCCTGTTCTCCAGTTTGGTATCATCAGTTTCAATATGACCATATCTTTCATCAAATGAAACGTCTTACAAGTCCTGCCTCACAGGTGCAAGACAACTGGCATTCCGTATACGTCCATCAGACATCAGCTAATGCCCAGAAGATACAGAGGTACCCAACACTGGAATGGTGGACTGTAGGTGGATACAGGAAGTCTCTGGACTACCCTGTAGGCTTTGTTTTATTTTTTACTAAAAAATCAGGGCTGGGTCAAGGCTCTTCAGAACTACAGGTGGAGATTTCAAAGTGAACCCAAAATTGTGCCCTCACCAATCTAGGTTGCAAATATAAGTATACAGTATAAGGAAGACTCCCTGCCTGGTTTAGATATCCAGATGTTCTCTCAGTATTAAGTAGCCCCCCAGTATAAGTAGCCTGATGTGCCCCCAGTATTAGGTAGGTTGCCCTCCAGTATAGGTAGCCAGATGTGCCTCCAGTATAAGGTAGTCTGCAATCACATTATAAGTAGCTAGACATGCCAGATGTGCAACACTGAAAATGCCGCTTGTGCTGACAGATAAGTTGCATGCTCTGCCATATACTCTGCATAGCCAGGCAAGAGGGGGGCACTCGGGGAGGCATGGGCACACCCTCAGGACTCTGCACTCAAAGGCTGGTGCCTTCCAAGCCTCTCCCTAGGCCAACCTCTGACAAAAACGCTTTATGTTAGAGGGAGGTTAGAGTTAGGCATCAGGAGGAGGTTAAGACTAGAGAGGGAGGTTACAGTTAGGTGTCAGTAAGACATTAACCATAGGTGGATGATTAGAGTTAGGCATTAGAAGGAGTTAAGGTTCCAGGTGAGATCAGGGTTTAGGCATTATCAGGAAGAGCCTCTTCCGAAGAGGTTAATGTGGGGTTAAGGTTAGTAATGAGGAAGGAGAAAATTACACTAGGATAAGCAGTTATACTGTAAATTGCCAATTGATGGGAGAGAAGCAACAAGACCACCATCAGTAAATGTGTAAAACAGCCAAACTACCCAAGTATCAAGAAACCCTTTGCCTGTACTGACTCCAAATCTAACTACATGGAATCTAAATGTACTAGAACCAAGTTCCTTAGAACTGGGCAGGCAGGGGTCAGGACTGTAATGGGTCTTAGAACTGGGCAGGCAGGGGTCAGGACTGTAATGGGTCTCAGAACTGGGCAGGCAGGGGTCAGGACTGTAATGGGTCTCAGAACTGGGCAGGCAGGGGTCAGGACTGTAATGGGTCTCAGAACTGGGCAGGCAGGGGTCAGGACTGTAATGGATCTCAGAACTGGGCAGGCAGGGGTCAGGACTGTAATGGGTCTCAGAACTGGGCAGGCAGGGGTCAGGACTGTAATGGGTCTCAGAACTGGGCAGGCAGGGGTCAGGACTGTAATGGGTCTCAGAACTGGGCAGGCAGGGGTCAGGACTGTAATGGATCTCAGAACTGGGCAGGCAGGGGTCAGGACTGTAATGGGTCTCAGAACTGAGCAGGCAGGACTGGCAGAATTGCTAAGTAGGCAGGGTTTTCATAAGTAAGCAGACAGGTAAAAAATAATGGACAAATACAAACTGAAGCCTGGAGACAGATAACCTCGGGAATGGATTAGGGATGCTCAAATCGGAATTCACAGCAATTAAATTTCCGTAGTTCAGATTAGAAATTGGCATTTCCGATCAGAAATCGGCAAAAAAATCTAATTTACATGGAACTTGGTAATTTTAGCCCAATCACAGAACTCAGAAGCATTGGAACAATCAGCAAATGCAAAATTATTGAGCGAAAATTGTATTACGGTGGTAATTTTAGACTAATACTACTGAGTGTTCCTGAGTCTTGTATTTAGCCTAAAATGTAAGTGGTATTTTGATTACCGCAGTAATAATCTGCATTCGCTGATTGGCCCAATACTTCCGAGTCAACTAGGAAGTATTAAGCCAATCAGAGTATGCAAAAAATGGCAAAAAAAAAAAAAAAAAAGATTTTAGGAAATTGGAAAATCTGAATTGGAAAAATCAGAAATCGCACTGGCAGAAATCTGCATTTCCAGCCATTCCTAGAATGAATCTCTATTATTGCTCAGTCACTTAGAAAAGGAACTCATGTAGACAGAGAAGGCAAAGCAATTACCAGAAACTCTGGCAGCTGGGTATTTAGTTAAAGGAAATGTGCTGAAGTACCTTTGGCTGAAGAGTGGTCACTTTCTTCTTTTCTGATGGTTTATTGTTATGGTTTAATGTTGGGCTATGCCTGTGGCCTGCAACAGTAGTGTCACTGGGGTTTAACATTCAGGGTAATAAAAAAGGTTGGTAGGCGACAGTACAGTCCTGGCCAAAAGTTTTGAGACTGTCAAAAATATGGGTTTTCACAAAATTTGCTGCTAAACTGCTTTTAGATCTTTGTTTCAGTTGTTTATGTGATGTAGTGAAATATAATTATAAGCACTTCATAGGTTTCAAAGGCTTTTATTGACAATTACATGAGATTTATGCAAAGAGTCAGTATTTGCAGTGTTGGCCCTTATTTTTCAGGACCTCTGCAATTCGGCTGTGCATGCTCTCAATCAACTTCTGGGCCAAATCCTGACTGATAGCAATCCATTCTTTCATAATCACTTCTTTGAGTTTCTCAGAATTAGTTGGTTTTTGTTTGTTCACCCGCCTCTTAAGGAATGACCACAAGTTCTCAATGGGATTAAGATCTGGGGAGTTTCCAGGCCATTGACCCAAAATGTCAACGTTTTGGTCTCCGAGGCACTCAGTTATCACTTTTGCCTTATGACACGGTGCTCCATCATGCTGGAAAATGCATTGTTCTTCACCAAACTGTTCTTGGATTGTTAGAAGAAGTTGCTAATGGAGGGTGTTTTGGTACCATTCTTTATTCATGGCTGCGTTTTTTGGCAAAATTGTGAGCGAGCCCACACCTTTGGATGAGAAGCAAATCCACACATGAATGGTCTCAGAATGCTTTACTGTTGGCATGACACAGGACTGATGATAGCGCTCACCTTTTCTTCTCCTAACAAGCCTTTTTCCAGATGCCCCAAACAATTAGAGAGGGACTTCATCGGAGAATATGACTTTGCCCCAGTCCTCAGCAGTCCATTCACCATACTTTCTGCAGAAGATCTGCAATCTGTCCCTGATGTTTTTTGGGGAGAGAAGTGGCTTCTTTGCTGCCCTTCTTGACACCAGGCCATCTTCCAAAAGTCTTCACCTCACTGTGCATGCAGATGCGCTCACACCTGCCTGCTGCCATTCCTGAGCAACCTCTGCACTCGTTGCACTTTGATCCCGCAGCTGAATCCTCTTTAGGAGACAATCCTGGCGCTTGCTGGACTTCCTTGGACGCCCCGAAGCCTTCTTAACAAGAATTGAACCTCTTTCCTTGAAGTTCTTGATGATCCTATAAATTGTTGATTTAGGTGCAATCTTAGTAGCCACAATATCCTTGCCTGTGAAGCCATTTTGCTGCAACGCAATGATGGCTGCATGCGTTTCTTTGCTGGTCGCCATGGTTAACAATGGAAGATCAATTATTCCAAGCCTCATCCTCCTTTTAACATGTCAAGTATGCCACTCTAACCCAATCAGCCTGACATAATGATGTACAACCTTGTGCTCGCCAACATTCTCACCTGAGTTAACAAGATGATTACTGAAATTATCTCAGCAGGTCCTTTAATGACAGCAATGAAACGCAATGGGAAGGGTTTTTTTGTGATTCAGTTAATTTTCATGGCAAAGAAGGACTATGCAATTCATCTGAACATTCTTCATAACATTCTGGAGTATATGCAAATTGCTATTATAAAAACTTAAGCACCAACTTTTCTAATTTCCAATATTTTTGACAGTCTCAAAACTTTTGGCCAGGACTGTATGTAGGATCCTGACCACAAACTTCACCAGAAGAGTGTATTATGGTACAAAAAGGATTCCATTTTATTTATATCAAAATAGTAACAAATAATTATTTGGACATCTGAGAATTGAAAAACACCCATTCTTAAAACACATAAAAACAATAGGAGATCTCTACTGACCTAACCATGGTATAGTGTCACACACATGTTATGAGGATCTAAGCAGTGTGATAAGCTGTAGCAATAGTGGTAGGCACAGTGTAATTCAAGATAAAGTTCCAGGATGTATAAAAAGTTCCCTGCAGACAACTGTTATACAACCAAAGTCCCAATCGCAGACTTAAGGATAAGTGCAGGGGAACCGCCAAGCAAGGTAAAAAAAAAAAAAAGAACACTTATATCGCGCTTTTCTCCTGCCGGACTCAAAGCGCCAGAGCTGCAGCCACTAGGACGCACTCTATAGGCAGTAGCAGTGTTAGGGAGACTTGCCCAGGGTCTCCTACTGAATAGGTGCTGACTTACTGAACAGGCAGAGCCGAGATTCGAACCCAGGTCTCCTGTGTCAGAGGCAGAGCCCTTAACCATTACTCCATTCAGCCACTGCTAGTTAGCAGCAGTTGAGATAATATCAGCAGCAGACTTCAAACAGACATGCGCATGCTGCAAAGCCAAAGCCAAGTAGGAAGGTGGCAGTAATGCACAGTTCCAAAGATTGGATCATCAGCTTGAATGGCATTAATGGATAATGGGTGACACTGCACATGAAGCAATTGTAGCCAGCTACTTGCCTTGACAATGTTTATGCTTGCTTTGCCTCAAAGCGTTGTTCATAGAATGATGCTTGTACAGGTCCTTATGATCTGTTTTAAATCTGTGCCATCAGAGAAGGAATACCTGCTCTGGTAACTAACAATTTGAGGAGGAGGCGCCTGGAGATGGCAGCCTCGGCAGCTTGCTCTGTCTTTCTATGTTTGTTTTATGTATTTTTGTTTTTCAACATTGCCTTGTGCAACCCAACCCGGATAACCTTCACCAGTGAACAACTACTGAGCATTCGGAACTTAGCTAAATATAATCTACCTCTGGATATTTCATCTACTCTTGATCTTCTGGGGATTCTGACCAGTGGAGCTACAGTGCTGAACCAGGCAGTGAGGCTTAGAAGAAGAGGCAAACGCTCTGGGATCCAGACTCGCTTTCGACGCAGAGGACTGCGCTCTCCACTACCTGGAATCATACTCTCTAATGTCAGGTCCATATGCAACAAACTAGATGAGCTTCAACTACTGATCAGAACAAAGAAGGACTTTTATCTCTCTGCGGCTATTTGCTTCACAGAAACTTGGCTATCTGAGCTTATTCCAGACAACGCTCTGCCGATTAATGGATTTACACTCTACAGATCTGACCGGGACCCACTTACTTCTGGCAAAACCAAAGGTGGAGGACTCTGCTTCTATATTAATGATAGATGGTGCATGGATGTTACAGTTATTAAGAGGACATGCTCGGCTGGGCTGGAAACACTCTTCATAAACTGCAAACCCTACTATTCACCCCGTGAGTTTTCATCATTTATTTTGGCTGCTGTGTACATCCCTCCACAAACATGTATGCAGCCTGCGCTCCAAGATCTCGCAGATCAAATCACTGAGGTGGAAAGGGAGTACCCAGATTCTTTTTTTATCATACTAGGGGATTTCAACAGTGCTAACCTTTCCAAAGAACTCCCCAAATACAGGCAACACGTCACAAGCGCAACTAGAGAAGGTAAGACACTTGATCACTGTTACACTACGACTAAGGACTCATATCACTCTGTCAGCAGGGCAGCTTTGGGGAACTCTGATCATGCTGTTATACAGCTTATCCCAACATACATCCAAAGACTAAAAACTGCCAAACCTGTAGTGACCACAGTTAAGAAATGGACTAGTGAAGCTGTAGAAAAACTGCAGAGCTGCTTTGATTTAACTGACTGGAATTTATTTAAAGAATCCTCCAGTGACCTAAATGAATACACTGACGCTGTGACATCATATATTACCTTTTGTGAAGAGTCCTGCATCCCCACAAAAAAGTGCACCAGGTACAATAACGATAAACCCTGGTTTACATCACATCTTAGGAAGCTGCGCCTCGACAAAGAAAGGGCACATCGTACAGGCGATAAAGTCCTCTATAAAGCTGCGAAATACAAACTGCAGAGAGCCATTACCGACCAAAAAAAGATTATTCACAAAAACTCGAGGAAAAATTTTCTAACGCCGACTCATCCACAATATGGAAATCTCTACATGAAATTACCAGCTACAGGAGGAAATCTCCTCCCCCCTCACTACATAACCTGCAGCTTGTAAATGAGCTGAATACATTTTATTGCAGGTTTGACACTACCAACAAAAGCCAAACACAACAAGTCAATTTGCATCTCTGCCACAGGCAAACTGAACACTCTTCCTGCCAGCCAACGTCTCCACCCCCTGCGGTGCCTCAGCAACTACACAACACAGGAGGCCAGACACAATCTATTGACCTGTCCCCAGATGTGCATGCTCTAACAATATGCCAATCAGATGTAAACAGACTCTTCAAAAAACAAAACACCAGGAAAGCAATGGGACCAGACGCTGTGTCTGCGAAATGCTTGAATCTCTGTGCCGACCAATTAGCGCCTGTATTTACAGACATATTCAAAGCATCTCTAGAACTCTCAATTGTTCCTGCCTGTTTTAAAAGCGCAACTATTGTACCAATTAAAAAAAAAACAAAACCTGCATGTTTAAATGATTACAGGCCTGTTGCGCTGACATCACTGGTCATGAAAGCATTTGAAAAACTGATAATGACTTATCTGAAATCCATCACAGATCCCCTGCTGGACTCTTTGCAATTTGCCTACAGGCCTAACAGATCCGCAGACGATGCCGTGAACATGTGTATGCATTATGTACTACAGCATTTAGATATCCCAGGAACCTACACCAGGATTTTATTTATAGATTTCAGCTCTGCATTTAATACCATAATTCCATCACTGCTGCACAGCAAGCTCTCCCAGCTACATATACCTGAATCCCTCTGCAAATGGATAACCGACTTCTTAACCGACAGAAGACAGCGTGTTAGACTTGGTAAACTCACATCAAGCTCTCTGACAGTCAGTACTGGTGCACCCCAGGGCTGTGTGCTTTCCCCACTGCTGTACTCACTTTACACCAATGACTGCATCTCCACAGATCCATCTGTTAAGGTTCTGAAGTTTGCAGACGACACAACAGTTGTTGGTCTCATTCAAAACGGGGATGAGTCTGCATACAGGCATGTGGTGGGACAGCTTTCCTCCTGGTGCAGCAGCAACAACTTGGAACTAAATGCTCTCAAAACCATGGAGATGATAATAGACTTTAGGAGATCTCCCCCCCAGCACCTCCCCTTAACCATAAATGGATCCACAATAACCCAAGTAGAGTCATTCAAGTTTCTTGGGTCCACGATCTCAAACGACTTAAAATGGGACAACAACACTGCCACTATTGTCAAGAAAGCACAACAGAGAATGTACCATCTACGGCAGCTGAAAAAGTTTGGCCTACCTCAAAATCTAATGGTGCAGTTCTACACTGCAATCATCGAATCAACCATAACATCATCTATGACTGTATGGTTCGGCTCCTGCTCAGCATTAGAAAAGGGGAGGCTGCAGCGCATCATCCGATCAGCGGAAAGGATAATTGGCTGTAGCTTACCTTCCCTGCAGGATCTTTACACTAGCAGGTGCAGAAAGAGAGCAACCAAAATTGCCTCTGACCCCTCTCACCCAGCTCACTCCATCTTCCAGCGCATGCCTTCAGGAGTAAGATTCCGGTCAATCGCTACCAAAACCTCTAGACACAGGAACAGTTTTTTTCCTCAAGCGGTAGCCATACTTAATGCGGAACCACGTTAGAGCTGCTAGGACTGAAAGTAATCAGCACAGAACTAAACATGAACAATTCTCACATTGCTTACTGCCACTATACTTATAATGTCCTTAACTTGTAATATACACACTGTCTGTCCTTGTATTGTTTTTGTTTGTGTTTGTTAAGCAACTTGCAAGACAAATTCCTTGTAGGCGCAAACTTACTTGGCGAAAATAAATTGATTCTGATTCTGATTCTGATTCTAACAGTGGGCAGCGTGAGCCGCGGGACGCCAAAGCGCCTCCTGAAAGTTCACCAGTCAGCCCTGCCTCATGTGTGTGGCGTTGGGGGTCTCCTAAGCTCTGCCCACCGACTGATTTCGCGCATGCGTGCTTCCTCAGGGTGTTAAACATTCGGGGCACTGGCTCCAAATGTGAGCAGCGATGCTCCAATCCTTCTGCAGGACTAATTAGTCTCAATCTAGATCTTATGTATATAGGGCTCCACTAGATCACTAACATGCCCACTTTTTAGGCCATTACTGGGCAGTAGTGATGAGCATGAATCTTCGCATAATCATAATTCCACATCGTGATTTGCAATTACGATGCAAAATCGTAATGTGAAATTTTGAGAAGCATAATTAATTTTCGTATGTAAACTTAATCGGAAACTGTAATTTTGAATTTTTGTGTAATTTTGTTCCAAATTTAGGAGTTAATAGCAAAGCTCACATACAGGCTATCATCACCAAAATACTCTCTGCTCTTTACTAGTTTCCAACCAATGCATTGTGTATCTACGCCTTTGTGGACTTCACTTCAGCACCAGGGGCGTAGATACACATATAGTGCTGTTTACATAGACACAAATGCATTCACACATACACACACACACACGCACACACACACGTAACGTGGCCCCCCTGTGGCTACCACGACCCCCCATGGCTACTTCAAGCCCCCGCAATCCCCCAACAGTTCCTGAGACATCCCCCCCCCTGCGGCAGAGTACTGATAGGTACCCACCGATCACAGTGATCAATGAGAAGCTGTCTTCATTCACAGCTCTTCACTAGAAGTGCTGTTCAGTACACAGGATAGAATTGGGGCATCTAATGGCCAAAAAGATAAATACACCTAAAAATGTTGACAATAATAATACCAGTTTTAACCCCCCCCCCCCCCCCTACTTTCACCTATCTAAGTAACTATAGTTATTTAAAAAAAAAAAAAAATGCATGAAAAAAACAAACATAAATAGTTACCTTAGGGACCCAGCTTTTTTAATTTATGTCATTAGGGTATATCACTACTACTTTTGCAAATTAGTGCTTGTAACTATTGATTTAGTATAAAGAAACGCAAGTGGAAAAAATACACCTTTATTTTCTGAGTAAAATATTGTTGAGATAAATTGTACTAGGGACACAATTTAAACGTAATAATCGGGACAAATGGGCATATAAAATGTGTCAGTTTTATCTATCACAGCACATTTTATTTTAAAACTATAATGGTTGAAAACTGAAAATGTTTTTTTTCATTTTTTCTTATTACTCCCTTTAACTACTTAAAGACCGCTCCACGCCAATGGGCGTGGCCGCGGCGACAGCCCCAGGACCGCCTAACGCCAATTGGCGTCAAGTCCTGGGGCTCTGTTTTGCAGGAGATTGTGCGCGGGCTGATCATGCATCTCCTGCTTGGGGGGCGGAGCTCTGCTCCCTCTTAAGTCTCCGAGCTGTTAGACGGTGAAACTGCAGTCTTTACACATTGTACAGCGCTGCGATCAGCAGCAGCGCTGTACTGGCTGTCCCCTCCTGACTGTCGGCAGTGATCGGCTGTCATAGGCTGAAGCCTATGAAAACTGATCACATGGATTGGCCATCGGGGGGAGGGAGGGGGGGATATAAACAACAAAAACAGCAGAATTTATTTAAAAAAAAAAAAAAAACATTTAGGCAAAAATAAACAAACAAATAAACAACTTGGAGGGATCAGACCCCGCCAGCAGAGAGCTCTGTTGGTGGGGAGAAAAGGAGGGGGTAATCAATTGTGTGCTGTGTTGTATGGCCCTGCAGCTTGGCCTGAAAGCTGCAGTGGCCATTTTCACAAAAAATTGCCTGGTCTTTAGGGGGGGGGGGGGGGGTTCCACTGTGGCCCTCAAGTGGTTAAAATGCAGCTAAAATAAAATAATTCTTAGCAAAAAGTACCACCCAAAGAAAGCCTAATTTGTGGTGATAAAAAAAAATGTATAGATCAATTTGGGGTCATAAGTGGCGATAAAGGTATTGGTGAATAAATGGGAGGGCCATTAAATGTGAAAATTGGTCTGGTTTTTAAGAGGAAATAACCTGTGCTGGGGAAGCAATTAAAGATAGGCAACAGCATAATAACCTTAAAAGAAAAACATTTCTTTGTTACAGCTGATAAAAAAAACCTGCAATAAATCTGCAGTGTCTACTTCCTGCTTTCATGGAAGCAGACATATTGTTAACATCCTGTGTTTACAAATTTGCAGCTCTGCCATGACTGTGGAGATTCCTGAACTGGCACAGCTGAAGAGATCAAATTACAGTGGCGATTAGTCACAGATGAGGGGAAATTAGACACGCTAAACTCTCTAAATACACGCAGAGTGCATTTCTCAGTTTTCCTTCTGTCCAGTGCAAGAGTTCAGGTCCACTTTAAATTGCCATTTTATCTGAGCTTTAGAAAAACATTTTTTCCTGTGCATTTTTAAAATCAATTTTCTCATTTTTTATTTTTCTTGTTGCCACTACTCCACTTAACATACATAGCAATTTTGGTGACAACAGCATGTGTGGGGGTTTTACTATTACCTACTAAAGTCGGCACACAATATTACATGAAAATTATGCCAAATTACGTATGGATTACACAAAATCAATGGAATTTCCAAATAGCAATCACACATGCTTATGTTGATATGAGCCGGGATTTATGTTAAGTTCCTGGGCATTTGCATGATTATGGATAGGATGCTCTTTACTGTCACTATATATCGAGATTAGTTTCTATGGTGTTTGTAATTTTAAAAGCTAATGTTCTATATATTGCATTTGGGGAGGATACAGGGTTTGTTTACCTGGTGCTGCCTCTAAGTGGTTTCCCTTCCTGGTCTGACGTGGGCTGGTGTTGTGTTCGTCCTCGCCCGCCCCCTCCGGCGGCGTGTCTGGGCGTGGGGGCGGGGCCTGGCGGACGCGCCGTGTGGGTTGCTTGGCGGCCTTCGCGTGGTGTCTGCCTGCCCCGCCCCGCCACCCGGCGGTTGTTCGGGCGGGTGGGCGGTGCTGTGCTGACGCTGCGGGTGGATGAGTTGCGTCTGCCCGCGGCGTCGGCCGGCTCCGCCCTCCCGCCCGGCATTGGCCGCTGGTGGGGGCGGGCGTGGCATGACCTCTCCGTCCATTCCGGACCTTGGGGGGAATAAATAGGAGGCGACACAGGAAGTGTTATACCTCCAGAGGAAGCCGGAAGTCCGGCGAAACCGGTCGAGGACGCATGTGCTGCGTCCCGGCCTCCCCGCACCACGCACCTGGGACCTGCCTGGCCACTACCCTTGCTCCTGGACATCCTGCTCACCCGGCAGCCTCACCTAGCATTCAGCATCTGTCAGCCTCAGCCGGAGACCAACCTACAATGACTGATCAGTCACAGAACATCCAAGCTGCCTAGCGAGTTACTCCTGGCTGACTCCAGTGGAGAACCACAGCACATGTAAGAACGTTTCATGTTGCTTAAAATCTTGTTTGTTTCCTCATGCTGCCAATAACTGGCTAAACTGCGCTGGGGGCCTGCTTGCTGCTTTGCTTATGCTGCTATCCACCTGATTGAACTGTGCTGAATGCCGTCACTAACCTGATTGAACTGGGCTGAAGCTGTGTGTGGCATATACTATACCTTATGAAGGGAAGTTGTACGCCTGGACGCCTCTCCCTGTTGCTTTGATTAGAGGCTTATGCTGCTGTGGCTTACTACTCTTGCTGGGCCCCCTTGCCTATTGTTCCCCATTGGACACAACGATCCTGGCTTATCAATCTGCTAGCCCAATGTTCCTTTCTATGGTGTTCACACTGGGAATACATGAACTAACACAATGATACTTGATGTTATTGCATTGAATTGTCCGTTTGGTCTACAACTGGAACTTTCATATTTTCCACGTGGATTCGGTCTTACGATCCAATATGAATGTGTGGACCAGATAAGATCATAGGCTGATTGGACATTGGGAGTCTGAGCTCAGACGGGTACACCGGTGACTGTGGGCTTGCAGTGGGGCAGATGCATATGCATCACTGCAATTTTGATCATAGGTTAAGTTGGGGCCATTTTTAGTAAGGGAGATTGTAGGCTGCAGGGGAGGGGCTTGTCAGGTGGGGTGGGTGCTTGGTGTGGGAGGTTTGGGAGGCTCACATTTTTAAATGGTTGTGTTTTGATACAGTAATCAATAAAAGTTTTTTGTAGATATTTTCATAAAAAGAATCTGAGTAGATTTTGTTTGGTCTGGTCCATACCCACCTATATACATCTCACAGTGTTTTGATTTATAGCAATCACACATGGCCGTATAACAAATGCAACATTTATCATAATTAGCAGATTACGGTCATCACTACTTGGTAGTGAGAGACTCCGACATAGCAAATTGATTTCATGGTTGGGAAAAGAACTTGCTATCTGATCTTACAGGCCCATTCAGCCAATCATAGCTGGTTGTAAACTGAAAGGGAAAGCTCATTTTTTAATAAAAGTACCTGTATATTACAAAATGACTTTTTATAGTACTGATGTGCATCACAGCACTTTTTAAACAATGGTGAAATAAAACTATTAACACCAATAGTTGATATAACTCGTGAGATATTTTTAATAAGGCATCATGCATGGCTTTATGTTTTCATTGCAGGTGAACTGTACATTTCCATATATTTCTCCTGTATCTCTGCTTTCCATCTCCTGTCCTTCAGTTGCCCTCCAGTTCTCTCGGCACGTATTATGTAACAAGGGTGAGTCTGGAAAGTACATATTTTTTTCTCACCCAATCTCCTTTCTGTTCCCTGAAGCTGATGGCAGCAATAGGGCCAAATTAATAAGAACCTTGTCATAAAATGTGCAGGAGAAGCTGGACAGAGGTGACATCTTAATTGGTTCTCCAAGGTTCTGAGATGCAAGGCGCTAGGACACCAGAGGTCTCCTTTCAGGTGCATCTCCCAACTAATGAACTCAATGCACCATCTGACGTAAAACAACAGCAGAGCCAGCTAATGACAAGGACAACAGAGGGTGAAGAAAAACACCCATTTCATCTTTGTGGATCATAGAAAACTCTACTGAGAGTAGATGTATAACTACATACACATGGCAGAAAGCAGATTCAGGACTAAGTTGGAAGTTATTTTTTAAATCTCTGAGGCTTGCTACATATTTAAAGGGACTCCGAGCAGTGCAGAAACTATGGAAAGACGCATATAATTTTAAAGCTCTCTTTCTCCTCTTTCCAATGATATATAAACCGCCGCCATACGCCTTTTAGTTTTCTATATTTTCGCGATTGAAATTGCCGCGGCCGCAATTTCAATCGCGAAAATAGAGAAAACTAAAAGGTGTAGGGCGACGATTTAGGTGTCGCCAGAAAGAGGAGAAAGAGAGCTTTAAAATGATGTCCATCTTTCCATAGTTACATTGTATTACGCAGGGGGACTTTTTCTGCTGAATGGAGCTGCTGACACTGGGGAAAGTGTCGTCCTGTGTAATACAAGTAACTATAGAAAGATGGATATCATTTTAAAGCTCTCTTTCTGGCGACACCTAAATCGTCGCCCTACGCCTTTTAGTTTTCTCTATTTTCGCGATTGAAATCGCTGCCGCTGCAATTTCAATCGCGAAAATAGCGAAAACTAAAAGGTGTAGGGCGGCAGTTTATACATCATTGGAAAGAGGAGAAAGAGAGCTTTAAAATGATATGCATCTTTCCATAGTTTCTGCACTGCTCGGAGTCCCTTTAAGTGTCCCTACAACAAGCCAGTTTTGGGAGGAAGCCAGATAACTTACCAGTGCACGATTGTGTTGTGTGGTAAACTGATGTAGACGTGAACAAAGTATGCAAATTCCAAGCAGAATGCATCCTCCTGGACGATTTTGTCTCCAAGTACAATTTCTGCATGGAATTTGTATGTTCTCCTCAGGTTTGTGTGGGCCTCCTCCCTAATCCAACATTCCTGTTTCCTCCAACACCCTACAAAAATACTGATGAGTTAGTTAGCGACTCCCAAAACTGTTCTTATACAGTGGTTGGTACTTAATACTAACTATGATGGGGATTTTTGAGGTGCTCGAGACAGATCTTCTTTTGCCATATCGAATTATTGACCTGATGAAATAGGGAATGCCTATAAACCTGCGTTGTCTGATCCTGTTGATTTTATGCATTAAATATTTGTTTTTCTATGAAGTTGTTTTTTGGCTATTAATTTCTACAATAGATAAGCTCTTGTTTTTTAAATTGGTTTTAATAAACTGTTTTTATCTTTTGAGTACTTCCATCCACCAGTTTGTCACTGTTACACCCCTGTTGGGAGGTGAATTTTTAGTATGTCCCCATTAGAAACCAACTATATCATCAGGAACGTGACTGGTGAGGACCCTTGCAAGCCCCTCTTTCCTTCATAGGCCTTCTCGGTGGTTGTGAGGGAAATTCATCTAGTCCACCCTCAGGATCAAGTTAAGAAGATTTATTGCTTATATAAGGAGGCAAGATACAAGTGTCCCTCAATATTTGCCTATTGGTTCTAGTCACCATGACCCACGCATTAGGCCGCTCACACCGTGTCTAGCCTGATAGACTTGTATCTAAGATTTCAGAGACTTGTTTGTCTCTGCTGGCAATAGCCCCTCTATATAAAGAGGTATATTTCCTGACTTAACTCAGCCCCTTGGACCATAATTCGTCAACTGAATGACTGGGCTTGACCTTTATTACCACAATTAAGAAGTAGGCTGGGTGTAGTCCCACAGATTATTTTTAACTAGAAAAAGAAAATAACATGTCTTGATCTTGAAGCCATGTCTAGAAAAGGTGGAGGTTAGTTTAGCTTAGGTAAAACAGAGACAGATTATTAAAACACATAAATGACTATAATACCAGATTACAATTTTTAACAGTGGTTGAAGGTTATTTTCAACCTACCAATACCGTATATACTCGAAGTCGACATCCTGTATAAGTCAACTCCAATATTTGACCCCCTTTAGCTGGAATATTTTATTGGCTCAAGTATAAGTCTACCCAGAAAAGTAAATTATTTCACTTGGGGACCAGAAAGAATTAACAGCTGCACTTGGGGACCAGGAGAGCTTAATGACTGCACTGCATAAAGTATTGCAGCCTCTTGTCCCTTAAGTGCAACTTTTCCAGGCCCCCAAGTGCAGCAAGTATTCAGTCCCCTTCCTGCAGCCCAGTATTTTCTCCCTGCCCTTTCCTTGTTAATTGTTGTGACCAGGACTTTCAGACCTGTGTTTTCTTGGCATTTCCTTTATCAAGTGTCACTTTCTACTGGGTAAATTGCTGCAAATGGGAATGTCACTAAATAGCACACACAATACTCAGAGTGCTCAGTTTTGCCTGTGACTCGTGTATAAGTTGACCCCTATACTTTTATTATGTGAGTCAGACCTAAATTTCTAGACTTATACTCGAGTATATACAGTAAATATTGTGTGCAAGCTTCTTATTTAGGCATTCTTATTTTAGTCATTTAGCCTGCCCGTTAGATAATGGGTGCTAGGGCTGTGATGTCACGGCCGCTTTTCCCACCGTGCGCACTAACTGCCACCCGCCCCTGTCCTCGTCCCTCTCCTGTTGGCTACACATGCGCAGTAGCCGAAAAACACGGACACACGAACAGGAGGAGGATGACGCAGGGACAGTTAGGGTTTATTATGACGTCAGTGCTATATAAATATGTAGCATCTAATGTGTTTACTGTGTACTATGAGACTCTGATATTCATCAGGTGTCAGTAGATGAAGCTCTTTTTTAAAGATGATGTACATGAACAGAGTAAAACAGGGTGAGAGAAAGCAAAGGGAAGAAAGTGAACATAACGAGGCACCTGTGGCAAAACTGAAAGAAAGGAAGTCCTCTGTGTTTTACTCTGCAATGTGGAAAGGGATTATTAGTGTCTAAAACCTCATAAACATGTGCAAGGACTGTTACCCAGCAGGGATCGTTTCTCAATCCCTTAGGCAACCATTCAGGGTTGAGGCTGTACTGCTGTGTCTCTATGGATGGGGAGCAGAGGAACAAGGTATGGCACACAATAGAGGGGTCAGAGTGCAGAAGAGAACAATAGCGTTGTGCTGCAATGTGGCGAGATATCAGGGACACTGTACACACACTTGATTCTTGCTCAAGGTGGTCTTTCTTGGCCAAATGTAATGTAAAGTGTGCATTAACCAAAGGTTATTGCCCTCTTACGGCCTCCTCCACATCTCCTGATGTACTGAGTGGCCTGTCTCCTGGTAACACCTCCATGCTCTGGACACTACGCTGACAGACGCAGCAAACCTTCTTGCCAAAACTCGCTTTGATGGGCCATCCTGGATGAGTTGCACTACCGGAGCCACTTGTCTGTGTTGAGACTCATTTCATGCTACCACTAGAGTGAACGCACCGTCAGCATTAAAAAGTGAACAAAACATCAGCCAGAAAGCATAGGAACTGAGAAGTAGTCGGTGGTCACTACCTGCAGAACCACTACTTTATTGGGGATGTTTTGCTAATTGCCAATCATTTCCACCTGTTCTCTATTGCATTAGCACAGCAGCATGTCAAATTGATTGTCAATCAGTGTTGCTACCTAAGTGGACAGTTTGATTTCACAGAAGTGTGATTGACTTTAAGTTACATCGTGATTTTTTTTTAGCAGTTTATGTAGAGTTAGTCTGTAAAGAATCAACATTTGTTACTTCAACGTTCTTTGAAATGACTCTATAATTAGAGGCTATGAAAGCTGCCATTTCTGATCTCATTAAAAAAACCACAAACATTTGACTGCCTAAACACATTTGTTAATAATGTGAAATGACTCCATGCTGCCCATACTGGCTGAATGCTTGTTCCACATGTATGACTTACACACATGAAATCACCAGGACAGCCGGACAATTAACAGCTTAATGAGGTCATTGATAGCAGTTACTATCTGTTCATATAGGTCCACCTGACCTGAGTTAGCTGTCATCGTTTAAAGGGAATGTCCAAGAAAAATAAAAAAATGAGTTTCACTTACCTGGGGCTTCTACCAGCCCCATGCAGCCATCCTGTGCTCTCGTAGTCACTCACTGCTGCTCCAGTCCCCCTCTGGCAGCTTGCCGACCTCGGAGGTTGGCGGGACGCATTGCGTACATTTTTACGCATTCCCGCTAGTGCAGGAACATTACCATATACATTTTTACGCGTTACTTGTTCAATGCGTAAATTTGTACGCATTGCATTACTAACAAGTAAAATGTATGTGTTAATGTTCCTGCACTGGCGGGAATGCGTAAAAATGTACGCAATGCGTCCCGCCGACCTCCGAGGTCGGCAAGCTGCCAGCGGGGGATGGAGCAGCAGTGAGTGAGTACGAGGGCACAGGATGGCTGCATGGGGCTGGGAGAAGCCCCAGGTAAGTGAAACTCATTTTTTTATTTTGCTTGGACATTCCCTTTAAGGAAATCTGTGGGAGGAGGAATCTGGAGGAGGAACGGTACTTATCCGTTAGCCGGGCGCATCCTCTAGGTGGCGACAAAACTCCGCCAGAGTTACATCTTTCCCTACTATCCATGTCGGCCTGGAGGGGGAATAGTAATTAGCGCCACCTGCCGGATGCGCCCGGCTAACGGATAAGTACCGGAGGAACTACCATTTTTTTATTCCCCTCTAAAATGGTATTTACTTACAAGTTGCACTAACTTCTTCTAATACTTTCTGAATTATTGACCGAGAATAAGAATCACACACCTGAAACAAGCTAATCCAATTAGACGTCAGTCAGAACACCTTATCTGCATGCTGCAGGGTCTATGGTTGAAAATATTGGAGGCAGAGGAACAGCAGGCTAGCCAGGGAATTTATATTGTTTACAAGGAAATACATATGTCAGCTTCTATCCACCCCTCACTTTAGATGTACTTTAACAGGTTCCAGCCAACGATGATTGAAAACTACGCTCTGTTAATGTCCTGTTATTGCTGCCAGGGAGCAGATTTCAAACATCCCTGTTCAATCTGCTGCACCCGCTCACTCTGCTGTCACGCTGACACCAAATCTTAAGCATATTGGTCAAGAGCCAATTTCATTGGCTCTTGACCTCTTGCCAATCACAGCAATCACAGTACGAGATAGGAAGAGAATGGCTTTGGCCCTTAAAGGGACACTTAAGTAAAAAAAAAATGAGTTTTACTCACCTATGGCTTCCAATAGCCCCCTGCAGCTGTCCGGTGCCCTCGCCGTCTCCCTCCGATCCTCCTGGCTGCGCCGGCAGCCACTTCCTGTTTCGGTGACAGGAGCTGACAGGCTGGGGACTCGAGTGATTCTTCGCGTTCCCAGACACATTAGCACCCTCTATGCTGCTATATGGTATATGATATATGCTATAGCAGCATAGATGGCGCTGTTGTGGCCAGGAACGCGAAGAATCACTCGCTTCCCCAGCCTGTCAGCTCCTGTCACCGAAACAGGAAGTGGCTGCCGACGGGGCCAGGAGGATCGGAGGGAGATGGCGAGGGCACCGGACAGCTGCAGCGGGCTATTGAAAGCCCCAGGTGAGTAAAACTCATTTTTTTTGTTTGACTTAAGTGTCCCTTTAAGAAGCCAGAGTCATCCAGTACTAAAGTGGTTCAACTGTACCTGAGATGAACAAAAAAAATTATACCTACTTGGCTGGGGCTTGCTCAAGCCTTCATCAGGCCGATGGCTCCCTCACTGTCCTCCTGCGCCACCTCAATCAGGGCCAGGCCAAGGCAGAGGTGAGAGAGGCTCCTGTCTCAGGGCGCAGTGTAGGAGGGGGTGCAAAATTCACTCAGCTATCATTTTCCTGTTGTGTTTGAAGCAGAGAGAAATAAGAAAAGAGGATACATGACAGTGACTGCAAGCCAGATCATTAGAGATTAACGTGTTGGGGGCCCTGGGGCGCCTCTTAGTCTAATAGCAATCAGTGTGTGATGGCTGGGGTGGGAGGGATGGGGGAGGGGCCTCTTAGTGTAATAGCAATCAGTGTGTGACGGCTGGGGTGGGAGGGATGGAGGGGCGCACTTTGGTGTCTTAGCCTTGGGTACTGGAGAACATTGTTCTGGCTCTGTCCTCGATCCTCCGATAGCCATTGTCCTGCATGGTAAATCCACCACGTTCACATTCGTGTTTGCGCCAGTGCCCCACGCAGCCACTTGAGGCAGACAGCAAGGAATTTATGGAGAGAGATTTATGATCGTGCTGCTTTCAACATTCCTATTAAATAGGCTTGAGATCCCGAACTGGCGATATTTCCATGTCAATGGGGGGAACAAATGAACTGACTACAAACAGGATGCAGTAAATTGACTTCAGCATTCAGGTACCATGTCGTTGTGCTGATGTATCGCACTCTTTTCGTATCTGAAGGCATCTGGCATGTTGTGTTTTATGAGCTTGAATAATGAGAGAGTAAAATGAAATATTATTCATTCTATCTCTGCACAACTGCACAAAAAATGGGAAAGCACCGTCTCTTACAGAAACAAGAAATAAGCGGCAGCGAGGAAATATAAAATAAAAACCTATCATATATGCCCAGAGTGTGCAGAACGGTACAAAATAGCCATGGATTAGCAACAAGGAAAAGAGAACCTCATAAACACCGCACCAGACTGAATAAGGCAAATTATCAATCCATCATTTATTGAACAATTAATTAAAAAAACATTAAGGCTGCTTACACACAGGGACGTTACAGGCGCACGTTAGTGCGCCTGTAACGCTCCTCCAACGCACAGCAATGTAACACAAGTGGGCTGTTCACACAGCCCACTTTGCGTTACATGTAACGCTGCACGTTCTGCCGAAAGTGCAGCATGCTACGGCGTTACAGCGGCTTAAGCCGCGTTAGACTGTTTGCACATGCTCAGTCATGTTGGGGAGGAGCGGAGAGCGGCCAGGCACATGGCTAATTAATATTCACTGCACAGTGTGACGTGCAGTGTTTACTTCCTGGAGCGGCCGCTCTGTGCGGTGATTGGCCGGCGGGACCACGTGATGCCGCATGCGTCCAAGAGTACGCATCACGGCATCACGGACGCCAGAGTGAGCTGTACAACGCGGCTCACTCTGACGAGCACCAGGCGTTGCGTTAGGGGCACGTTATGCGACCTTAACGTGGCACCTAACGCAACGTCTTAGTGTGCAAGTAGCCTAAAAATATCAGCCAAGGAGGTCGGGCATATAAAGTACATAAAAATTGCCATATAATAAATATATCACAGGGTACTAATGGAGGATTCATAAAGTTCAATATATGCCATAAAATGTAACAACCTGCAATATTATACAGATATGCAGTATAAAGTGCTATAGGGAAATAATGAGTACCACAGATGTGCAATAAATCAAAGTGAACGTGCAAAATGTAAAAACATATACATAGAAAAGAGTGGCCACAACACATAGGTAGCATAAATAACTAGAGAACAAGTACAAATCTCCCCAGCAGGGCCGGATTTACCATAAGGCCCTATAGGCACATGCCTACAGGCGCCTGATGATAGAAAGACGGCTCACTCCCCTACCCAAGTGACTCCCTCCCTCCTCTATGCAGAGTCCTGATGAGAGTGTAAATGAGAGGTTACTCACCCAGCTCTCTGCATTCCCTGATGAGATCTCCCTTCAGTCAGGGGCACCTCTAGCTATTTAATACTTAGGTTCCTCTAGCTACCTAATACTTGGGGGCACTTATAGCTACTTAATATTGAGGGTACTTCTGGCGACCTAATACTAAGGGGCACCTGTAGCTACCTATGCTAGGCAAGGGACTTAAAGGAAGCATCAAGCAAATTTTGTTGCTCCATGATATACTTACCAGGGGCTTCCTCCAGCCCCTTGAAGCCGACAAGTCCCATCCATGCAGCATTTCCGCTCGCAGTTGCTGGGCCGGGGTCCCTGCCGGTGCAGAGGCTGGCTGACCTCCTTTGCTGCGCCTGCGCGAGCGCCGCTGTCAATCAAGTCCATGTTGTCTGCACTGTGGACAACGTGGACTTAATTGACAGCGGCGCTTCACGCAGGCACAGTGAGGACAACCTCTAGGTCGGCCTCTGCACTGGCGGGGACCCCGGGACACTGGCTGTGAGCGGAGATGCTGCATGGAACATGCTGGCTCCAAGGGGCTGAAAAAAGCCCCCAGTAAGTATATCATGGAGCAACAAAATTTGCTTAATGTTTCCTTTAAGGGAGGACAGCCAGCACACTCGTGTTTCCGTTTGGCAGGGGTTTGTAGGTTCATGGAGGGTGAAGTCTAAGGGCTCGTTTCCACTGGCCAGCACATTCGGCTGCGAGATGCGTGGTGGCACTTCCTGGTCATCGGGAATGCTGACGAATCCCAGAATCCATGCCATGCACGGCTATGGGATTCGCAGCCTCCTGAACGAAAACTGATGGCAATGTCGGCCGAATCGCTAAGATAAGCGATTTGGCCGTCGGCACCATAGTTTCCTATGGCAGAGTTTCCCTGCGCGGTTCGCCTGCTTTGAAACTCTCCGAATTCGGCCCGGTTTCCGCAGTAGTGGAAACGGGCCCTAAGGTGCCAGGACAACTGTGCCTATAGACTCTTGTGAGATAAATACGGGCCTGCTCCCCAGTATACACCGCTGGCAGGGGCGTAGCAATTCGGGGTGCAGAGATTGAGACATCATCAGGGTCCTTGGGCCAGAGGGGCTCTCCCTCAACTGCAGTTTTAGCTCTGTATTGGTCCTGTGCTCATAATAATCGCCTCTATAGATACCTTGAATATTGGTAATCATTAACAAACTGTTCCCCATTTTCTTCTTGCACGCACCTCTGACACTGTGATTGTCCTTGATTGGTTTTGGTATACCATATCAATTGTTATGTATAGAATGCTTGAAGGCCCCAATGAAAAACT
Organism: Hyperolius riggenbachi; assembly: GCF_040937935.1. Taxonomy (NCBI): domain Eukaryota; kingdom Metazoa; phylum Chordata; class Amphibia; order Anura; family Hyperoliidae; genus Hyperolius; species Hyperolius riggenbachi. The sequence goes on from NC_090646.1 coordinate 58,728,028, forward strand.
TGCATCGGAGCCCACAGCTCCTTAGCTACGCTACTAACTGCTGGGGTACGTGAGAGCAAAGGAGTGCAGGGTTGCAGATGACGCACAAAAGGGAAGAGAATCCATTCAAAGAACAGCACCACTCACCACTTCAGCGCAGGTAAGTGCCCAGGGAGTGGTGCTGTTCTTTGCCTGCATTCTCTCCCCTTTTCTGTGTCATCTGCAGCCCAGTAGCCCAGCCCTCTCTTGCTCTCACTTACCCCAGCTGTGTATATTGGGGAGATTTGCATGATTTTTAGTGATGAGCGGAAATTACGCCTATGTGTAATTACGCATCTTAATTCGCATTTACACTTCGTAATCGTAATGTGACATTTCAAGGGAAAATGTAATTAACTTCAAATGTAATTGTAAGCATTCGTAATTACGTGTGAATTTATGTGTAAATTACGCGTAATTTCGTGCCAACTTTGGCAGTTAATAGCAAAGCCTGCATACAAGCTATTGCTACCAAATTGTTACACATGTTAAAGAGACACTGAAGCGAAAAAAATACATGATATAATGAATTGGTTGTGTACTATGAATAATTACTAGAAGTTTAGCAGCAAAGAAAATATTCTCATATTTTTATTTTCAGGTATATAGTGTTTTTTCTAACATTGCATCATTCTATAATATGTGCAGATTACACAGCACTCAGCATTCAAAATGATTCTTTCAGAGCAGTCTGTGAACTAATGACCTCTCCTCTGGCAGAGGAAAAGTAAAAAATTAACTAACAGTTGAGATAATAAAAGTCAGAAAACAGCCCTCTCCACGACTTTGAAAGTCGTAGAGATAATGGCTTTTTTGTATAGAGATAACAACTGGAGTTTTTTAACTCTTCCTGTACTGGAAACAATTAGACTGATGTATCTGATCTTAATGTTTTATTTCTTAGCTGTACTACACATACAAATCATAATATCATAGTTTTTTTTCAGTGTCTCTTTAAAGGGAATAGATGGTACAAGTCAAAACTGCGCAAGAGGAAGTGTGCTCTTTACGTATCTCTCCTGTGTAGACTGTCCGCGACTGGCAGAAGTTACGGGACCCGGTACCGGAGCTGCAGACAGCGGAGGAGGACGGCGGGGTGGGAGCGATCCATGCCCATGGGGCTGGAGGAAGCCCCAGGTATGTATAAAAAGGTAAGTATCTGTCGTCTCTAGTTTCCTTTAATGGACACACTTGATAAGATTTGCATGCAATGTTCTTACATCGTTCTAGTTTTTATAGCACAGCTCCCATATAGATGTGCCTAACTATTCATTGCAGTACATGTAGCTGTCCCAGATAAGCCCGTGTTTTCAGATCATTTACTCTTTGGGAAATAAAAAATACAAAATGCATTCATGATGACGGGATGTCTTTTATGAATAAGCTCCAGTTTATATTCCATCAGGATCATCAACATAACTAGCGTGAGCCCAATTATAGGCATAATAACGAGTGATAATTAGCATACGGATGAAGCGATTGTATACTGCAGCGTAGTAAATCCTCCAGATTCCTGAGGCTGGCTGTGGAGGTTTCCCTTTTGTATAGGACAGATAACAGCAGCATGAGACTGAGCCTGATCTTGTAAATAAACTAAAGGCATACCCACTTTTAAACTAAGGTCCACACAATAAACTAAAGGCAAGCAAGCAACTTTTTGAGATCAGAAAGGGGGGCACTTAATCCACGCCACTGCCACACCCCTAACCACGCCCCCGGAACAACCCTAGTCACTCAAACCATAAAGTTTTCATCAGAAAAATGTGTTGTTTTCTCATTCAAAACACACTGGTCCTTTCTATCAGGGCCGGATTTGTACTTTTTACCGCCCTAGGCCCGTTATCATCTGCCCCCCCCCCCCTTTCTTCTCTGCCCAACTTTCTAAAACATTTGGTGCCGGTCATTATAATATTTACACTGTGAGCCTCACACAGACGCAGTATCAGCTTCTTGCTCGGGCTCTGGCGGAAATAGATGAGCCAGATTGGATATGTGCGAGCTGCCTGCGCAGTAGAGTAGACCTGATCGGACTTGGCGTTTTCTGCTGGAGCCCAAGCAGAAAGCAGCTGTTTAAAGTTCAGGGCGACCCAGAGGTGGAAGCCATAGTGTGCCTGTGCAGACTTTCCAGGGTGCCAGCGCTGGATCGAGTGCTAAGGAGGACACAGGAAACTTTATTAGTGTCTAGAGACTTCCACGACCAGAGGAATGTACCCCCTAGGGCACTTTTTTTCACTACAGATACTCTTTACTGCAGTGGGGCACTATGCAGCAGGATACTTCTATACAGCACCTGACATGTCACATGACATGCAAGAACACCTGGGAGCTGTACAGAAGTATGCAGCATAAGGCCCAGTTCACATTGACACAAAAAATGGACTGTAAGTAGACAGTGATGGAACAGATCTTAATGGTAATGAATCCAATGTTAACCTTTGGATCTGTTCCCATTGCTCCTTTAGGGCTACAACCCACTAGAACAATTGTTTTGAGTGTTTAGGGAGGTCTTCAAAACGCTAGCAATTTCCCTAAACACTCAGCCAATGTTAATGGATGGGCCAAATTCCACAGTAGCGATTGCGATGACCAAAATGACAAACGCAGGACATGCAGCATTTTTAAGCATCAGCGTTTTTGCAATGTAAAGTATATAAACGCTGGCTTAATCGCTCATGAATCGCTATACAGTGTGATTTGCTAGCATTTTTAAATTACTGCACACTGTAAAAAGAAAATTAATTGAAAGGACCAATCAGAATGAAAAATCGCTATTCGCAAATTGCTACACAATCGCTGGCACAAAGCTTACACTTTTTAAAATCTCTCCCAAAATCGCCAGAAACGCTCATGGAATTGCTTACAAAACACTAATTAAAAACGCTAGCGATTTGTAGAGGGTTCTAGGCCTCAGAATTCATACGTTCCTCAGAACGTAAAGAAAACTTGGGTCTGCAATGATTTTTCCAGATCGAAGGACACGTCGCATTGAACGTGCACTAACCGAATGGATAAAAAACGAATATCTTTAAAAACGTATACGGTTTAGACAGATGCGTTTTTTACATGGATCATTTTTTTTTTATTTACAGTGTGAACCGAGCCTTAAAGTGCCTAGGTGTAATGAAAAACAGAGAGTTTAGATCTTCCCTGCCACTGGAGTAGGTAGAATACCATGCTCTGCTCCTCTGAATATAGGGAGATGGTGTCAGTGGTACACTGGTTTGTAGTTTTATAGCACTGTGTAGCAAATGCATTTGCACCAAGTCCATGTTCTATGAATGGCAGACACATAACTTCTAACCTGTAACTTATTCTCAGCAATGTGCTGCCCTGTCAGTCTGCCCAGAAGGGCTTAAACACACTTTTTTTTTTTTTTGTGGCTGTCTGCACCTCTGCCCTGGGATTCCATTCATCACTCCCACGGCAAAACCTCCCTAGTATTATTACTGAGTGCAGGGGAAGAGCAGACATTAGAGACTGTATACAGCAGATGCCAGTGTAACAACAGAAGGAGAATACTGACCGTGAGACACAGAGCAGGATAAAAGCAGGGGAGTGCAGCATGCAGCTAAATGTTAAAGCCATGTGCAGATTGCATCTATGGCTTGGCAGAGTGATACTATACCGAACGTTTCATGCCGATCTCAGTCATTTCCTGGACCTGCACTATCTTCTGTATCCCCGTCCCTCTGAATTCCGATAGGCAGGAGCAAGGAGGAGGGCGGGGATACAAAGGGTTGCACTGATGCCACTGGCCAGACTTGGTAAAGCCTCTTCCATGGCTTCACAGGCTGATTCTGAAGAGGGGGCGGAGAGACTACAATTGAATGACAGCGGGCAGAGCTGTAATGATGCGGCCAGCCAGCCACTGCTCCTGTCTATTAACAAAGCTGCCCGCTCTGTCCCTGTCTGTAGCTGCCGCTGCTGCACACACAGGCATGCTACTGTGTGCAGAGCAAAGCGAGGGGCAGCTGCAGACAAAGTGACACTGCTACATTGTGGGAGATAGCATGGGCGGCCATTGGGACATTGCTGTCTGTTTCTGAACCCGCCCCCTCCTTGGCTCCGCCCTAGTCCGGGGCCTACGAGGCCTGCCCACAAATCCGGCCCTGCTTTCTATCCTGGTTCAATTTCCTTTATATTTACATTTGAAAATAAGAAATATATCAATGTAAATGGATAGAAATAAAGTTTAGAGTCAATGAAACACATTTTTTCCAGTACAAAAACACAAATATTCACACAGATCTTTAACCACTTTACCCCCGGCGGTACGAATTTCTCCGTCCCTTTTTCCATCCTTTAACCCCCAGGGACGAAGAAATCCGTACCTTCCGCGCTACCACCGCTGTCCGCGCTCCCGCCGCTCGTGCACGCCGCCGCCCGCCCGCTCGGAGATCAATGAACGGGAAAATCCATTCCCGTTCGTTGATCTAAGCCCCCGCAATGATCCGCTGCTTCTATTAGAAACAGCGCGATCATTGTGATTTTCCCAGCCTCCTACTGCTTCCTGTAAGCGTCCTTCCGGACGCTTACAGGTCGCATGTAAACAGACTCACTGTGGCCATCTTGTGGAAAAATAGTAAAACTACACCATAAAGCATTTTACACATACAAATACATTGTATTACACAATAAATTAACTCATTACCTTCCACACTCCCCAATTCTTTTTTTTGTTATTGAAAAAAATAAATAAATACATACAATAAAAAAATAAACAAAATAGTTACCTTAGGGACTGAACTTTTTAAATATTTATGTCAAGAGGGTATAACACTGTTACTTTATAAACTACGGGCTTGTAATTAGGGATGGACGCAAAACTGAAAAAAATGCACCTTTTTTCCAAATAAAATATTGGTGCCAAACATTGTGATAGGGACATAATTTAAATGGTTTTATAACCGGGACAAATGGGCAAATACATTTCATGGGTTTTAATTACAGTAGCATGCATTATTTAAAAACTATAATGGTGAAAACTGAAAAATAATATTTTTTACCACATTTTTTCCTATTTTCCCATTAAAACACATTAAGAATTAAATAATTCTTGGCATAATGTCCCACCTAAAGAAAGCCTAATTGGTGGCGAAAAAAAACAAGATATAGTTCATTTCATTGCGATAAGTAATAATAAAGTTATAGACGAATGAATGGATGGAGCGCTGAAAGGTAAAAATTGCTCTGGTGTTCAGGGGGTAAAACCCCTCAGTGGTGAAGTGGTTAAATTTGTGCTGAAAGAGGGACAAATGATGGAGAAAGGGATATGTGAGGGAGCAGGCTGGAGTTGTACTTTGTACTGGTTGAACTCGATGGACGTATGTCTTTTTTCAACCAAAATAACTATGTAACTATGTAAAGAAGGACAGAGGGACAGGGTTCCCAAAGAGGGGCTGTCCCTCCAAAAGAGGGACAGTTGGGAGCTATGTAAAGGGGCCAATAAACGGTGAGATTTTTAGTGAGCAATCATATTTTTGATAAGATTATTATCATTTAGTATTTGTATAGCGCTGACATCTTCTGTAGCGCTGTATTGAGTAAGTAGTCTTGTCACTTAACTGTCCCTCAGAGGGGCTCACAATCTAATCCCTACCATAGTCATATGTCTATGTATGTACGGTGTAGTGTATGTATCCTAGTCTTGGGTCAATTTAGGGAAAGCCAATTAACTTCTCTGTATGTTTTTGGGATGTGGGGGGAAACCGGAGTGCCTAGAGGAAAACCATGCAGACACAGGGAGAACATACAAACTCTGTGCAGATAGTGCCCTGGCTTGGACCCAGCACTGCAAGGCAAGAGAGATAACCACTACACCACCGTGCGAAGATCTCACCCACAGCAGGGACTTCCCATGCTGCCATGTCTGCCCTGTATGTGACTTTTTATGGTCACTGCTGCCAGTGGCATAACTAGAATTCATCTGTCCCTCCAGTGCAACTTTGATGGGGCCCCCAAATCAGAGGCTGCCTTAGAGTACGCGGGGCCTGGGGCGAGTGTAATATGCGGGGCCTAGAGCCATAAGTGAAGGCCATGTACCACACTACCACAGTCACGGGCTTGTCCACCTCTAAAGCAGTATGCCTTATTATTGTTTAAAAACTAAGCCAACCAATATAGGAACAATTACAATATGTAATGTAATCAAACTGTACCTATCCCTAGCTCCCCAGCCAGCCTCTACCTATCCCTAGCTCCCCATGAAACCTAGCACCAATCCCCAGCCAGTCTGGAAGCTCCAGCCTGAGCCCCCTCTAGCTCCAGTCCATGCTTGACTGACCTAAATGCCCCTGAGGCCCTCAGGCTGAGGCTCTTGCACGTTACCATAATCTGACATTTGGCAAGCTTCATGTCAATGCAGAAATTCATTACAAAAATGCAAACAGCATAGTACAGTAAAGCATGCTGAAGACAAAACCTGAGCAATAAAAGGGGGGTTGGTGCAAAATATAAGGTGTGTAAAACAAAATAGGAAAATCTGAGTATTTGTAAGGCCCCGTTCACATCACAGAATGCGGGCGCGTTCCGTTCAGAACACAACGCACAGGAACGCACGTCATGTGCGTCTCTGTGCGTTGCATGGCTGATCCCATTCACTGAAAGTGAATGGGACAGCCACGCGTTTTTACAAAAAATGCGTGCAGCATGCGTTCCCGGACCGCACAGGTCCGGAACGCATGCAGTGTGAACATCAGACAGTGCACTCTATGCAATGTCTGATGTCGTGCGTGTCGGCCACCTGCACGCGTTTCCAAAACGCGACTGGAAACGCATGCAGTGTGAACGGGGCCTAAATGACACACTGCTCAGAACACAAACAGCTAGACGTCTGTAGACCTTTCCTTCACCACCACCAAAATGAGCATGGTATGGTGGGCATGACATGCGGGGCCCTCTTCATGTGCGGGGCCTGGGGCCCCACTTGCCACCCCCAAAGGCCACCTCTGCCCCAAATGTTATCTCCCCTTTCATTTGCCTCCCCATGGGGCCCTTCACAGCCTTGGGGCCCATCTCACAAGGGTCACACAACAAGTGTGGCCTTCATGATCGTCACACCCATAACAAGTGTAGCCACAAATACACCTGATCTGAAGGATAGTCCCCTGTATGGGAGGAAGGGAAGGTTCGTAGTTGGGGCCCTCCACAGCTCTGAGTCCCCCTGCGATCACAGGTGCTGCTCCCCTCTAGTTACACCGCTGACTGCTGCCTCACTCACGGACCTCAGATCAGCGGTAATGTGAACAAGGGAAAGAGCGGGACAATGACCATGGAGTACTCTTCAGATGCAGAAGAGAGGTCATTATTTCCTGCAGCAGCTGTTCTCTCTTTAGGTCACTGCTGATCTGCAGGTCTGTGAGTGTTCGGAAGGCAGCAGGAAGTAACATACCCCCCACTGACACCTATGCCCTATACAGGAGGCAGAGCTGGGACAAGGTCCTCCAGCACCCAAGGCTGAGACACCAAAGTGCGCCCCTCCATCCCCCCCACCCCAGCCTTCACACAGTGGGCTTGATTCATAAACCGTGATAATTCATATCACGGCCGCTCAAGCGTTTTCGCGCACAATTTCTCGTTTTGGGCACATTTCCGTGCGCAATCGCAAATTTTTGTGCACAATTGCGGACGCAAATTCGCGATTGCACGTAAAACCGCGAAATTGCATGTGAAAATGCTAGAGTGGCCATGATATAAGTTATCACAGTTTTGTGATTCAAGCACACTGATTGCTATTAGACTAAGAGGCGCCCCAAGGCCCCCAACCCCCCCAACACTTTAATCTCTACTTGTCTGGCTTGCAGTCACTGCCATGTATCCCTTTTTCTTACTTCTCTGCTTCAAACACAATAGAGGAATAATAGCTGAGTGTGTTGTGCGCCCCCTTATATACTGGGCCCTGAGGCTGGAGCCTCTCTCACCTCTGCCCAAGGCCGGATTTAGGCCAAGGCCACCTAGGCCACGGCCTAGGGCACCACAGGAGCAAGGGCACCAAAGCAGCAGGCTAAACTGGTGCAGCATTTCCAAGCTTGCAAATGCTGCAATGCAGGGAGATCTGGCGACCGCGGTACTCTGCTGCCAGCCCCCTGCGCAGCAGCCACCTTGCTCTCTTTGCACGTTTGCATTGTGGCCGGCAGCAATGGACTTGGGCAGCATTGGATACAGAAAGGAAAAGGAAGCTTCTGCACTGGAGACAAGTGCTGAAATGAAATGAGTGACACTGATGGCTGCTGCAGTGTGAAGGTGAGCTGGCTTCCTATACTGAAAAGGGGGGGGGGGGAGAAGGGATTATGAGAGTTATCTTGGCGACCTATACTGGAGGGAAAGGGGGAGGGGTTATCTCAATACCTGTACTGAAGGGGGGCGGCTGGTGACAGTAGCCTTGGGCGGTAAAGAGTACAAATCCGGCCCTGCCTCTACCAGGCCCTAACATAGGGCTATCTATACTGGGGGTGGCTACCTATACGCCGAACAATAATAATCCAAACATTTGTATAGCGCTTTTCTCCTGTCGGACTCAAAGCACTGAAGAGCTGCAGCCACTGGGACATGCTCAAGAGGCCACCCTGCAGTGTTAGGGAGTCTTGCCTTGAATCCTTACTAAATAGGAACTGACACTAGACAGGATTCAAACCCTGGCCTCCCATGTCAAAGACAGAGCCCTTAACCAGTACACTATCCAGCTACTATACTGAGGGATGCACTACTGGCTGCCTACCTATACTGAAGGAATACCTATTTTATTTCTATTTAATTGGTGGGGGGAGCACACATTTGGTTTACTGTTAGTCTTGTTCCTGTTAGTCTTGTTCCAAGGCTCACTGCCGTCACTTCCTCCTTCCGGCTTGAAGGAGGAAGTGACGGCAGCGGGGCTTGGAACAAGACTAACAGGGCGCATGGATCTATTTGGAGCGCAGGGAGCACACGCTGATTTATGGGTAAATCACTCTTTCATTCCCCGCCGCACACCTGCTGTAATTAAACCTCATTTGAATCACGAGTAATCACTCGTGATTACTCTTGATTAAGGTTGGTGATCATCCCTGCTCCCTGGGCATTTCTATAACTGCTAATTACATAGGGGCACTCAAATTACCAGGCCTACCTTGAATCCATTTTACCTGCATCGATTGGAAATCCAACTTGTGATCTTACCTAAACCATTTGCGATCGTATCTATGAAATAATCCACCATGCCTATCGACCATTTTGTTTCAGGTTCCCTTTAAGCACATTCCCTCGTCCATATTGTCTACCCAGAGGCCAGAGCACAACAACATTTATCACTTTTGAAGTGTCTTTTACTTGCTCTTTACGTAGTTTGTGCTAGTTCATGAATCCTGGAGAAGTCCGAGGCCTCGCTCTGACTGAGTTCAGCACCTCAATTTCTAAGCTTGATGCAGACGTCAAACAGGAAATGTCCTTCGGAACCTTCGGTGCAGCAACAGGCAGCACATCATTCTGGCTATTTAGTCAGAGCAGCTTCTGAGAGGCAATTTCTGAGCTCCATTCACACGAAAAATATGCGAAAAGCTATTCTCTGTCCGCGCGAAAACATTGATTGAAAAAGCTATTTGCAAATATTTCATATCTATCTTTTATGGTCTTTTGAATGTCAGTGTTGCATCAAATGTATCAAAGGGATTAGACTTGATATACGGTAAAGGTTGTCCATGGGCCAGGTGATGATGGTCTATTTCATGGAAATAAACCAGACTACTTAAAGGAAATCTGGACTGAAAATAAACGTATGATATAATGAATTGTATTTGTAGTGCCTATGGTCCGGGGGGTGGTTAGCGTTAGGCACCACCGGGGCAGGGGGGGTAATTAGGGTTGGACACCAACTGGGGGGTTAAGGTTAGGCGCCACTAGGGGAGTAGTTCGTTTTAGGCACCACCAGGGGAGGGTTCTGTGTGAGAGTAGCGCTGGGTGGTTAAGCTTGTTGAATTACGTCACGATTTTCAACGTTAATATCTTTTTGTTATTATTTCCCGTCTGTTTTAACAATGGTATTTACCGTTAACAACGTTTTACAACGACATTTATCGGTATCAGATCTTGTTATCCACCGGTGCCATTTTGTTATTCAACCAGGCCCTTTTTTTTACTGTGCCTTTTTTCATGCACGCTTTTTTCCTGTTCCCCTCTCCACTCCGACACTGAGCGGAGGGGCTGATCAGAGTAGACCAGGGAGATACAAGCTGCAAGAGAAGTTATGGGAGTGGAGGAGGCACTGAGAGCATCAAGTGCAATATATTGTATTACTTGTATTGTGTTACTTTTGTACTTTCATAATTCTGCCAATAAACATATTAAAAAAGAAGAAGAATGAAAGAAGCCCATTTGCTGCATGTATGAAGGCTTGAAAGTGATAGGTCTACTTCCATAAACGCATGAAGAAATAAATACATCTATGTATAAACATATTGCAGCACACCACGCTATATATAGCATTTCAGTCTCAAAGCAAATCTCAGAGCCACGAGGGAACTTGTCGCTCAGCTTTTGCCGGGGGTAGTGATCAGATCGTTCGTTGGCGGTGGTATTATATTTTGTGGCACACGTCTTGGTCCCATGGCATGAAACAATGATATTACCCTGTCACAATGTGTTGGGATCACCCCTCCGTCTGATAGGCTCTGTCTGCTCCTCTCTGTCACTGTGACATTAACATCAAATCTCTTCTTTTAATCGGAGATGACTCTCTGTATGTCTCACGGCTCGTGCTGCAGATGTTGGGCAGAGCGGCGTGGCCCCGGCATATGTGCCTCTGGCATGTGTTGATGGCTGGGGACTGTGTTTACGTAGGAACATATTCTGAATGCCAGGTCAGTGCAAATTTCAATTCAGAACATACAGAAAATAGAGAAAGAGGCATACTGCGCTGACATGTCATTTAAAGCTCCACTCCGGGCCTAAAGGATTGCCCAGTCCTTAGCAGTCAATCATTTGCAGAAATAGTAGTACAACAGAGGCACCAAGAATGTTAATATACACTAGCAAAGTAGTTTAAAAAGGGAGATAGTGGTAGAGTTACCTCCCCATAGATGACTCGATTTTGTCAATTTCAAATAAAAATCACTTTATTATATATTCCAATTCTTGACGCGTTTCGCAGGTATAACCCGCTTCATCAGGCAAAATCCAGGAGTAACTGACATGAGCTCTGTAGCAAGCCAAGCGCCTCTGTGTGGAGGAGTGTTGCCCCTTTCTTGGAATCTACAGAGAGTGACTTCTTAAAATTAACCAAGCACTATTTTTAGCACAAAGGGCATCTCAATAGCACATTTAATATGCATGCCACCAACACTGTGGCTTACTAATAAAAAAAAACTACAATTTTACCTCTTCTGTTTACATTTAAAAGTTTAGCAGAGGGTTTTATTAGCCTACTACCAAGGCCTGCCCGACTGCAGAAGTTTCAGGCAGATAGAAACTGATGTATATATTTTATTGCACACATTATCAGAGAGCAAGCAGAAGATTTCATCAGCAGGTGTGGGGGTGCATTGTCCTTCAAAGAGTTTAGAGAAGTCACAGATGCTATCCTATAGCTATTAGAAACAAGGAAAAAAATAGTGATGTTTGGTTCCCTTTAACCTGAGTGGGGTCTGGTTCATGTTCCCCACCTGCCTATACCATGTATGCCTATGTGGTAACCTTCCTTTGTGAGTATAATTTAGCACAAAGAACCTATACTCACATTACTTTGACATACCCCACTATTTTGTGCTCTCAATTTCTTCTTTTGTCTTTCTCTAATCAATTTCAAAGCTTGTGTGAAAGCTGCCCAATTAGCTGATGTCAAAAAAGTAATTTGTAAAGTACCAAATCAGGAGCCCAATCATTAGCCTTTTCCTGCGCCACACATATCGAAATCTCTTTCCAAGTTGACCTGGCATCTCCTCCGCTGTTAGGCTCCGCCCTACTAGTTTCGTCACTCAGACTCATCATGCCCTCGATTAGTCTGAGCGACGAAACTAGTAGGGCGGACCCTAACAGCAGAGGAGACGCCGGCTAACTCGGGAAAGATTTTGATTTGCGCATTGAAAGCATTGTTTGTGAGTGCACTCTTTTATCTGCATTTTAAAGAATAAAACGGTATTTTACTATGTCGAGCATTTTCTGGAGCTTTTATTAGGTTGAACACAGCGCTACAAAGAGAGGAGACCTGATGAATAAGTGATTATGCTGGTCTGTGTGGGTCAGCCACAACATTTGGTGAGAGGCTCTCTGTAATATCCATATCACTTGATGGGCGTGCGATGTGTGCTGGGAGCACTGGTGATGCGAGCCATTCAAGAATGTCTGTATGTTGAAGATGCTGGCCGACTGATAAGGATTTAAAAAAGCCTGTGTGCTGGTCCATCTTGGTCAGCCACTCAATCCGGTGAGAGGCTACATTTTTATTTCTCCAAAGTATTGCAGTGGTGTGAAAGTAGGATCCTTTAGCACGGGTGCTTGGAAAAGTGTATATGTGTTCTAAGCAGTATCACACTATTGTTGTACCTTTCAGATTTATCTGAGGTTGGAAGGACACCAAAACCCACCATGTGGAAATAACTGGCTGGGCCAAAAGCAATTTTGCTGATTTGGTATGGTCGGCCAAAGTATCTGGTGAGCGCATTCTTGTCTAGTGGTTTATATGCTGAAGAACTACGAACTGGAAAAGACAATATATTGTGACTGTAATATGGTGTATGTGGTACACTGGGACTAATTACCCTGCAGGGTTTTGAGTATCTTACCTGCTTGTTGAGCGCCACATTTTGTCATTTTTTGCATATTTAAAGAGACTTACACATCTCAAAAAACCAAACAGAACATTATATGACACATTAAGGCTGTAAGCTGTGTGTATACATATATTCCTTTACTACAGGGGTGGTAGAAGCGCATGACTCTGACTAATATATATTAAACATAAAACCTACAAAGACTTTTTCTGGCAACGAAAGTGATGGAAAAGTTGTTTCAAGGGGGTCTAACACCTGCACTGTGACATGTTGGAGTGGCATACATGCCGAAAGTCCCTGGGAAAATGACGTATTTGACGCAGAGCAGGGTTATAATCCCTAAAGGGCAGACATCACATTGCATTCCTAAATTGGAGGCAAAAAGTGCTTGAAAACAACTTGCGTGTGTATACATGGATCAGCAGGTAGTGTAACTACTGTAATAATTCTAGTTTCAATGAACGATGTTTCTGCTCTCCCACCATCTCAGGCAAGGATGTGGCATTCACACTTACAACATATGTGTAATGAACACTGCAAACCTCAGCCCTGACCAGCTACAAATGTTGACTGTCAAATTGTGCCACATGTTTGTGTTAGTTATAACAAAGTAAGAAATACAAATTAATTATTAAAAAAAAATTAAAGGTAATAAATGATTCCTGGGACCATTCGAGTGCCATCACCGTGCAAATATGCCCAGCACAAGCTGGCTTTCCTGTCCGGGCAGGTCCTTCACCATGAGCCTTCCATTCAGCTGTGTGATAAGCTCATCTTTCTTTAAAGAGAACCCGAGGTGTGTTTAAAGAATGTTATCTGCATACAGAGGCTGGATCTGCCTATACAGCCCAGCCTCTGTTGCTATCCCAAACCCCACTAAGGTCCCCCTGCACTCTGCAATCCCTCATAAATCACAGCCGTGCCGTGAGGCTGTATTTACATCTGTAGTGTCAGTCTCAGCTGCTCCCCCACCTCCTGCATAGCTCCGGTCCCTGCCCCCGTCCCTTCCCTCCAATCAGCAGGGAGGGAAGGGATGCAGGCGGGACCGGAGTTCTGCAGGAGGCTGGGAGAGCAGCAGACTGACACTATAGAGATAAACACAGCCAGCTCTGACAAGCTGTTTGTCAGCAGCGTGGCTGTGATTTATGAGGGATTGCAGAGTGCAGGGGGACCTTAGGGGGGTTTGGGATAGCAACAGAGGCTGGGCTGTGTAGGCAGATCCAGCCTCTGTATGCAGATAATATTCTTCAAACCCACCTCAGGTTCTCTTTAAGCGTTGGCAACAATGGGCATAGTTTTTTGCCCATCGCCCACAAAATACCCTTGCTACACGAATAGTGCCTTCGCATAGCAGTTGTCCCTAGTTGGGTGTTGGGCTTCCCACTACTCTGTTTGTTTTGGCAGAGGTTGCAGATGGCATTGCTGGTATCAGAGGCACACAAAAAAAATGCCACACTGGTGAGTTTTGGAATGGCGGCATTCAGGTGGTGGCAACAGCAGGCGTTGAAGGGCGTGTTGGCTGGATGACCCAAGTGTATCACTAACTGCATCATGTGTGAATAACTCCTCTGACACATCAAGTGGAGCAGCTGGGTTGCTAGTTGTAAAAGTGTTACGTTTTTGTGTGAAACCAGAAGCTGAGCAGGAGGAGGATGGTGCATCAAGGAGGTTCTGAGCGGAAGCTGTAGAAGATGTGGTGCGCTATTTAGGCCACTCAACCACGTCCTCAGAATTTTGGGGATTGAGGCAGGTAGGGATGCTCGGATACCCCTTTTTAAAATCCAAATTGATTCGGATCCGGATACCCAGATATCCGGATCCGAATCGGATATCCGAATCTGAACGTTCCAGAATCTGAATAGAATCGGATATCCGAACCCATTATCCCAAAAATCCAAATTGATCTCTCTCTCTCCCTCTCTCTCTCTCCCTCCAATGTGATTTTTGCCATTAAAACCCTCTATTTGGGTATCCAAACTAACTATCCGACCGGATTCCGGATTTCAGATAGATATCCGAGTTCACTCGGATGGTGCTATTCGGATTTACACAGATATCCGGGAACCGAATCAAAGTTCGGATAGTGGAAAAAGTTTGGATTATCTGGGTAGTTCGAGTACCCGAATATTGGATGAGCATCCCTGGAGGCGGGTACGTGCCTTCTGAACACTGTACTTTGGTCGAGGACCGCATTAAATCGTGCCAGCATGACCTTGAAAATACCTGCGGGGTGGCCTGCCTCTGCCTGTTATTTTTCCCATATTGGGGGTATGTGCAGTAGTACTAACAATATTCAATAGTGGTAGACAGTGTGTGTAATCACAAAGAGGCACACAATCAGTGTGAAATACATAGCATCTGTGTGTGTGTGTTTGTGTGTGTGTGTGTGTGCGCATCACTGGGCTGTGTACTTTAACACACACACAGAGATATCCTATATAGTACTTTCAATCACAAATACAGTTGCCAGCTAAGCACTGCTTATGATAGACAGTGTGCTGGCTTGCTTGCAATAGTTAGAAGAATATAGTAGAACTACAGAAGCCAGCAACTGACTGTGGCCTGTATGCAGTGTGTAACCCACACAGATATCAATAACAGATACAGTTGGAAGCTAAGCACAGCTTATGATGATAGACAGTGTGCTGGCTTGTAATAGATATAAGAAGATAGTAAAACTGCAAGGCCCAGCAAATGACTGTGGCCTGCCCTGTATGCAGTGTCTGTCACACACACACACACACACACACACACACACACACACACACACACACACACACACACACACACACACACACACACACACACACACACACACACACACACACACACACACACACACACACACACACACACACACACACACACACACACATAGAATATGAGCCCTCAAAAGGGTTTTTGTTTTGGGGTGGTTTCAGCAATAAAGAACAGCCTAGCTAACTGTCCCTGTCTTTCTGTGGGCTGTATGCAGTGTCATCCACAAAGGGAGCTATGGTATAGTGCGTTCAATCACAGATACAGTGGAAAGGTATGCACTGGTATAATAGAGTGTGCTGTCACACAGGTGCAGAGGAAAGGTATGCACTGGTATAATAGAGTGTGCTGTCACACAGGTACAGAGGAAAGGTATGCACTGGTATAATAGAGTGTGCTGTCACACAGGAACAATGGGAAGGTATGCACTAGTATAATAGAGTGTGCTGTCAGTGGTGGGACTACAAATCCCAGCTGGCCTGGCAACTGTCTGCGGGCTCTATCTATATGCAGTGTTACTCACAAAGACAGCTATGCTTTAGTAAGTTAAATCACAAACCCAGTGAAAAGATATGCAATGGTATTGTAATACAGTGTGCTGCTAGTGGTGGGACTACAATTCCCAGCTGGCCCGGCTGGCAACTGTCTGTGGGCTCTATGTATGCTGCATCACCCACAAAGACAGCTATGCTTTAGTAAGTTAAACCCCAAATACATTGAAAAGATATGCAATTGTATGATAATACAGTGTGCTGCCAGTGGTGGGACTACAAATCCCAGCTGACCTGGCAACTGTCTGTGGGCTCTATCTATGCAGTGTCATCCACAAAGACAGCTATGCTTTAGTAAGTTAAATCACGAATACAGTGAAAAGATATACAATTGTATGGTAATACAGTGTGCTGCCAGTGGTGGGACTACAAATCCCATCTAGCATGGCAACTGTCTGTGGGTTCTATCTATGCAATGTCACCCACATAGAAAGCTATGCTTTAGAAAGTTAAATCACAAATACAGTGAAAAGATATACAATGGTAATACAGACTGTGCTGGGCCTGGCAAAGTACAGCAAGTAGGCCCAGCTGCAACAGGGCTGTATCTATGCCTGTCTGTTGCCCCACACACACACACAAAAAAAAACAGATCAGAAGAATATTAGCTCTCAAAAGAGCTTTGGTGGGGTACTTTCAGCAAAAACATTGAGCGAGGAGCAAGCTAACAACAGCCTAACTGACGCTTTCCCTATCTCCAAATGTCTTTCCCTTCCTCTCACTATAGCAGCATCAGCAGACTAAAAACATGGCCGACGCTGCAGCGTTTTTATAGGGGGGGGGGGGGGAGGTGGGGTACATGGGTGAGTGCAGCCTGATTGGCTGCCATGTGTCTGCTGACTGTGATGTAGAGGGTCAAAGTTTAGCCCAATGACAAGGTGTAGGAGGCGGGTCGAACGTGCTATGTATTCGCTACCTGCCACGGGCGCGGGTAGCTGATATCCGTGTGAACTATCCGCCGGGCGAACCATTCGGGCCATCTCTGCTGAATGTGTTGAGAGATTCAGTCTGTCTGTGCCTTCCCCCTTGCATTTTGAATGGTAAGATGATGCAATCCAAGCAGCAGCTATTATTGCAAAGCCTGAAATTCAGCTTTTGTACTCTGTTCCTTCCAGTCATGTGGATCTGGGTCACACTGAGCTATCTGGGTATTCTGTACCACAGTTAAAATAAGTTAGCTTTTTTTGCATTTTTATTTTTTTATTATTTTTTCTCATTCTCTAGTGCAAAAAAATGACTAATAAAATACATTGCTCTGCAGTGCCGGAAATCAGAATTTCTGTGGAATCAGAAATTAGCATTTTCGACCATCCCTACAGCTGGAGATGTATGAAAATATATTTCAGTGTCACACCAGGCATCTGCCTAGTTATATCTGTGTAACAAAAGTGCTTCCATTTTCCTATATCATAAGTGCACCCATGTCCCTGCATAGCAAGGACAGCCCCCCTTGCCCCCAGATGCTCAAGTTATAGCCACGTAGGGAATTGTTGAAGATATGGTATATCAAACTAATCTATATCAAACTAATCCTCTGGGACCCCTCCGGGCTTCCTTCTCCAGCACATAAAACAAATAATAATAATACTTCCTGCACTGCGCCAAGTTCATTAGGCCAAGAAGGAATGACAGAACCGCTGCACGCTGTGCGACCTTTACAATGATGGCTTCATCAAGACATTGCTTAAAAGTATTTACAGAGCTTCAGTGCCTGCTGTGTGTGATTGTCCACTAATGGATCCCCTGACTGACCCAAACCTCCCACCTAAAGAGACCACAATTATTCCACCAGTAAGTATCTGTCACCTGACACATGTATGATCCCTGCTTGACCTTTTACTGATCTAATACCTCTATGGTTAACGCACAAATCACGGGGAATAGAATGTAACGGGCAGATAATGAGAGATAGGGTAGATACTGTACACCCAGCATGGTGTCAGAACTGCCAATAACATTATAGCAAACTCTCAAGGAGAACATAAAGAGCAGATGGAGCCTTCCCTATGTCCTGGAGGTGTCAACTAGTAAAAACAAAGATATGTTCACCTGACGTAATCATTAAAGGTCCTTGCGGTTGTTTGTGGACCGCGGTGCATTAAATGCAGTGTTTCGTCCGTCAGTGTGAAGTGGACGTAACCCTTACACTACCTGGTGGACATGTACACATGCCAGATGTTTTAAAGCACTTTATTCCACCAATTTAGAAATTTAATGTGATTTCTGCTCTTTAGAGATGAAAACACGACTCTGCTCCTCAGATCAGGGGCAACGTGAACAGAGGGGAGATACATTACATTTCTCTTATGTTGCTATCCCTTACAGTAAGCAGTAAAAATGTGACAAATCTGATTTGGTTTTGGACTAGTCCATCGTTGCATAGGGTATTCTTAGAGTTTTCTTTATTTTCAAAAGGACTTGCTGAATGGCAATTGCTCAGTCCAACTACCAAAATAGTGTGCAAACGAAAAGGCAGGATGGCCGACAACCTTGTATTGATCCTTTCCAGGGAGTGCTTTTGTAAAGAGTAAAAGAATAAAGGTGGTACTAAGAATTCCCCATGAAGAGATGGACTAGTCCAAAACCTGGCAGATCTGACAAATCTTTACTATCTACTAAGTAACTGAAAAATAGGAAAAAAGTAATTGATAGTGCATTTTACTCTGGGACATATGTACATTTGTCATATGCATGTATTTTATATTTGACAATTTTCCTCAATAGAGGTCCTTTAAACACTAGAGAAAACGAATCAGAAAACATTATTTAAAGCGGCCCTGGAGATAGTTAAAAAAAATAGTTTCACTTACCTGGGGCTTCTGCCAGCCCCCTGTAGCCACCCTGTGCCTGCGCCAGTCCTTAACGATCCTCCAGTCCCTGTCAGGGCTGTGCTTATCCTCTTTCAGGAGCATCCTGGGCAGACGCAGTACAAGAAAATCTCTATTGTGTCTGCACAGGATGTTCCCGGCAACAGGAGCATGAACAAGAATGCGCGTTGCCAGGGCCACACAGGTGACGAGGACATCGACTCTACAAAGTGAAACTGTGCCGCTGCGGGCGACCGGAGGATCGTTGAGGATCGGCATGGGACAGAACGACTGCAAGTCCCAGGTAAGTGAAACTCTTTTTTTTTTTTTTTTTTACAGAGAAACCGTGACCAAGAATTGAACTTTATCCCAATCAGTAGCTGATACCCCCTTTCCCATCAGAAATCTATTCCTTTTCTCAAACAGATCATCAGGGGGCTCTGTAAGGCTGATATTTTGGTGAAACTCCTCCCACAGTGTGATGTCAGGACCATGGTCCTGACAGTTTCCTGTCTATGAACCTCATTGCATTGTGGGAAATAACACCTGTTTACAGCTGTTTCCAACTGCCAAAAAAGCAAGCAGCATCTTCTTCCACTGACATCACCTTCCAGCAGTAAAAATGTCACCATGTGATAAATTTCAGAATGTAAATCAGGAAGAGAAAAGATTTTTCAGGGGGCAAACAAATCATAATTATTGTAAAAATTAAGCACTTTTTTATTACATTATTTTCACTGGAGTTCCTCTTTAAAGAACACGCGACACCCATGCTAACCTAGAAATAAAAAACACATAAATAAGTAGATAAATACTATTTCTACTTACATAACAGATGTATTGTGCTATCCACGTAATGATTCCTGTGAATTTTATAAAGGAAAAGCAGAAAACCCTGTTCTAGGCAGTGGCCATCTTGCCAAGCTAATGCTGACATCATATCCTCCCTGACTCTTGTTTTCTTTCTCATTGTGTATTCATTAGCTGCCCTCCTCCCATAGTCTTCAGACACTCCCACTGAGGTCTATACTAACAACTGCACTGTCTTTTTTTTATTTACACATCCAATCACTGAGTCACCTCAGCCTTGCTTGTAAACAGTAATGTAAAAAGTAATCAGAGGGTGTTTCTGATAAGCAGCTAGGAAGGGAAATAAATGGAAGAGGAGGCATATATTATAGATAAAAAGAATCCCCAGCATGCAACTCTTTGGCACTGTTTGGCACTAGGGCCAGTGCTCCTAAAGTATGTGATAACTACAAACCATAACAGCAGAAAACGTTTTGCAAGTTTTGAATGCAGGATTAGCATCTTTATCACTTAATACACTCAGATCAGTTGCTGTTGAAATTTGATTTTTATGGTGACAATACCGCTTTAACTATCTTCAGGTCCGCTTTAAAAAATATAAATATATGGTGAATCCTTATTGTGATTCAGATTTGCATGTCAAGTTCTTTTTATACTTCCCCATCATAACATTTCACTGAAGGTAAAACATCATCAGAAGCAGTAAGCGTTATCTGCTTCAGTTGCAATAAGGCTTCAAAGAGAAGCCCTCCGGGGGATTCATCCTATTGCCATTCCTGGATCGAACTCAAATACGTCAATCAAAATGACTGAGCCACTGATTACGCCATCTGTGCCCAAGCAGGAGTTCACGTATATTCTGTCCTTATGGGAAACAGAGGAAGGGAGCAGCACACAGAGGAAGAGAGCAACATATGCGTCTCCTGCTTAGCAGTCAGAGGGAGCATGAAGGAACTATAGAGTACAGGTCTTATTCAGCAGAGCAATGCAAAATGACCTGACTTCCCATGGCTTTGGAGTCTCATGGGTTGGGAAGGGTCACGTCTCTTTGCATATCTGTTTTCATGCCAAACAAATCCATACGTTGTTCTATTTTGTAAAATACATTATCAGTCTAACCAAAGTATAAATAATATCTTCATTTACACACACGGTGTAAACAGTACAGTGAAGTCCATCGTATTCGGCACCAGTGAGGACCATCTGATGCTGGATACATGTGCTTGCCGGTTGCTTGAGCAACTGGCCGAAAAAGCACAAACTCCCCACCCCACCCTAAATGCTCACTGAGCCTCCATCACGTCTTGTAGCCTTCCTGTTGCTCCTAGTGGCTTTACGGCATCCTCAGTGCATGGAAGGCGTTGTGTCATATGACCCACATCGGTTCATGTACAGGGGCTTTGCTATTAACTGCTAAAGTATATATACAGTATATAATGGAACTCGTAACTCCGATTCATAAGCCGGGTCGAATGTGTATGAAATTATGGATGCATTCGGAATCACCAACCATGATCAAGGCTGATCACGGATGCCGATTCCGTAATTTCTTAAATCCGGTTGCAATTATGGAAAATCCGTAATTACGAGGTCGTTATTATGAGCAACACTAGTTGTTCTTGCCGGGGGAGGACATGGGTGATCATGAAATAGGATTAGAAAGGGTTAAGTTAGTAAATCATGTTTTTTTAATTGATTAGATCCTTCATTTGATAAAAACACAGGAACAAATAAAAATCACGTAAAAACAGGCTTTAAAAAATTAGCTTTGATTGAAATATTGATCAATGTTCACAAAGGCCAATCTAATTATTGTTTTTTTATTTTTTTATTTTTTTTGTAAATCAGAGTTTATTGGCTCAAAAAGGCAAGGCATAGAAAAAAATTACAAAATTCCAGATAGTAACAAAGGCCAAAGCACAAACTCAACATTTGTAGTAATAACAAATGAATGTACAGAACAGTGGTATCCTCTATAATAAAACCCCTGTGTCCCTGCGTCACACTGTCCCTGTGTAGCTGGGTCCGTGCTTAGCCTCACAGAGACAAGAGGACAGGGCCAGGGAGCCAAGTGGGCGGCGTGTGAGTGGGCGGCCGGGTGTGCGACGGGTGCGCGCGCGGCGGACGCGTACGGCGGCAGTGGGTGGGCGCGCATGCGGAGGGTGGCGGGCGCATGCACGCATCGAAAAACACAGACTTAGAGCCTGTTTTTAAATGGGCTTAGGTCCGCTAGTACAGTATAATATATCAGTATTACGAATATCCTACTAATATTATAAAAGTGAAAGTTCGGATGTTTGAATGTTTTTTACTCAATCCTGTAAAATGACTGAACAGATGTGAATGAAATTTAGCACACATAGTACACTACCTGGAATAGGATACTTTTTATTCTCATAACCAAAAATAGGCCAGAGACAAAATACACATTTCACTGGGAAAATGTAAACAGCAACCATTCCTCCACTGTCAGTGGTAGGGTTCTCAAACTGTGCACAGTTGGTCACTAGGTGACTTGGATTATGATTCAGAAAAGTGGGTGGAGCCTACAAAAGCCAATCAAAATTCACCTACTGATTTTCAAGGGAGATATGCAATTGCTGTCATTCTTGCTTTGTTAATGGCACAAGCCAAAAAGCCTGGTACAGTTGGTCATTGGGTGACTGGGGTTCAAATTGAAAAACGGGGGTTTCAGTGGAGATTAGATTGGTTGGCACCAGGTGCTAGCTGACAGCAGACACAACCTGTTCGCCCTTTTTCCTTCGAGTTGTGCTCACAAGATTACGTTAAGTTAGTAGTGAAGAGGAAAGAAGGAGCACTAACTCTGCTTGCTAAGGTTTATTGCAAACTCATGGCGATACAGGCAAACCAGTTAAGGGATAGGTGTGGATACTGGCCTAACAGCCGTTTCGCAGCTCCTGCCGCTTCCTGTTGCCTTTGAGAAAGTGGCAGGAGCCGCGAAACGGCTGTTAGGCCGTATCCACACCCATACTTTAACTGGTTTTCCTGTATCGCCAATGTGTTCGCAATAAACCTTAGCAAGCAGAGTTGGTGCTCCGATTTGTTTCATTCCAATGCAAATTATTGATGCCAAACACCACAAAGCTCACAAACTTGGTAATTGAGTAATTGATTAATTGTGTGTTAGGAAAAGTGGGCACAACCAACACCAGTAAAAAACATAAGCGGGCAACGCCGGGTCATCAGTGGGCGGAGACAAATACACATTTTACTGGGAAAATGTAAACTGCAGCCATTCTTACACTGTTAATGGTAGGGTTGTCAAACTTTGCACAGATGGTAACTGGGTGACTAGGATTAATATTCAGAAAAGTGGGTGGAGCTTACAAAAGCCAATCAAAATTTCACCTATTGATTTTTAAGGGGAATATGTAATTGCTTCTATTCTTGCACTGTTAATGGCACAAGCCTTAAACCTGGAACAGTTGGCCATTGGGTGACTAGGGTTCAAATTCAGAAAAGGGGGTGAAGCGCAAACAGCCAATCAGATTTGTTTCATTTCAATGCAAATTATTGATGCCAAAGACCGCAAAGCTCACAAACTCGCAAACTCGGTCATTGAGTAATTGAGTAATTGTGTGCTAGGGTTAGGGAAAATGGGCGGAGCCAACACCAGCCAAATACATACCCGGGTAATGCCGGGCTATCAGCTAGTAGTATTATAAATTATACTATTATGTGTAATTAGTATTATGTATTATTAGTATGTATTATTAGTTGCATTACTAATTAGTGTTATATGTACTATTAGCATAGTATTATGAATATCCTACTAATATAATAAATGGGAAAGTTCCGATGTTTGGATGGTTGGATGTTTGTTACTCGATCACGCAAAAATGGCTGAACAGATTTGAATGAAATTTGGCACACACATAGTACATTACCTGGAATAAAGTATAGGATACTTTTTATTCCCATAACTAAAAAGGGGGCGGAGACAAATACAAATTTCACTGGAAAATGTAAACTGCAGTTATTCTTACACTGTTAATGGTAGGGTTCTCAAACTTTGCACAGTTCGTCATTGGGTGACTGGGATTAATATTCAGAATGCTGGGTGGGGCCTACAAAAGCCAATCATAATTCACCTATTGATTTTCAAGGGGAATATTTACATTGCTGCCATTCTTGCACTGTTAATGGCATAAGCCTCAAACCTGATACAGTTTATCATTGGGTGACTGGGGTTCAATTTGAGAAAGGGGGTGGAGCCACAAACAGCCAATTAGATTTGTTTCATTCCAATGCAAATTATTGATGCCAAAAAACGCAAAGCTCACAAACTTGGTAATTGAGTAATTGATTAATTGTGTGTTAGGGTTAGAAAAGTGGGCACAGCCAACACCAGCCAAATACATAAGCAGGCAACGCGGGGTCATAAGTGGGTGGAGACAAATACAAATTTTACTGGGAAAATGTAAATTGCAGCCATTCTTACACTGTTAATTGTAGGGTTCTCAAACTTTGCACAGTGAATTACTGGGTGACTGGGATTAATATTCAGAAAAGTTAGTGGAGCCTACAAAAGCCAATCAAAAATGACTATTCATTTTTCAGGGGAAAATTTTATTGCTGCCATTCTTGCACTGTTAATGGCACAAGCCTCAAACCTGGTACAGTTGATAATTGGGTGACTTGGGTTTGAATTGATAAAAGGGAGTGGAGCCACAAACAGCCAATCTTATTTGTTTCATTTTAATGCAGGTTGTTGATGCCAAAAACCGCAAAGCTCACAAACTTGGTCATTGAGTAATTGTGTGTTAGGGTTAGGAAAAATGGGCGCAGCCAACACCAGTCAAATATATAATCGGGCAATACCGGGTCATCAGTGGGCGGAGACAAATACACATTTCACTGAGAAAATGTAAACTGCAGCCATTCTTACACTGTTAATGGTAGGGGTCTCAAACTTTGCACAATTGGTCACTGGGTGACTGGGATTAATATTCAGAAAAGTGGGTGGAGCCTACAAAAGCTAATCAAAATTCGCCTATTGATTTTCAAGGGGAATATGTAATTGCTGCCATTCTTGCACTGTTAATGGCACAAGCCTTAAACCTGGTACAGTTGGTCATTGGGTGACTGGGGTTCAAATTTAGGGGGTCCGTTAAAAATGGCGCCAGTTATCGTAGTTAAAAACCGGCGCCCCATAGAGAACCACTATCGCTAGTTATTTTTCGTTTTTGACAGCTAAAAAATGGCGCCGGCTTTAAAAACGATATTTATCGTTTATATTTATATTTGTATTGCTCCCAAACGATATTTATCGTTTTAACCCTTGCTTTGCTGCCGTTTGGAAAATATCTGCCCGCCGGCTTTAATGTTTAATAGCAAAGCCCCCTTAAAAGCTACAAACACCAAATTTGCAGGGAATGTTAAGAAGAAAATTGTGAACAAGAGGAAAATTTTTTTTTTCAGAAAGACCTTATAGTTTTTGAGAAAATCGATTTTGAATATTCTTCTTCTGACCGTGGGAAAATTAAACGCCCGCCGACTTTAGCAGTTAATAGCAAAGCCCCTTTAAATGCCAGAAACACCAAATGTGTAGGGAATGTTAAAAAGAATAGTGGGAACATGAAGAAAAAAAATTGTTCAAAAAGACCTTATAGTTTTTGAGAAAATCGAGTTTAAATCTTCAAAGAGGAAATGTATCTATTTAAATCGCGTACTGACATTTCCATGGAAACTTTTTCCGCCGACTTTAGCAGTTAATAGTAAAGTCCCCTTAAATCCTAGCAACACCAAAGTTGCAGGATATGTTAAAAAGATACTGGGAAACAATATTTCAAAAAAAAAATTGAAAAATTGTATTTATTTTTTTTTTTAAATTAAAATTTGTGGGTTATGTTCAGAGTGTGGGAAATGTTTTGAAAAAAATGATGTGGGGTCCCCCCTCCCGAGCCTCTGTAACCCCTTGTCTCCCATGCAGGCTGGGATAGCCAGAATACGGAGCCCCGGCCGACTGGGGCTTCGCACCCTGAGCTATACCAGCCCGCATGGTCCATGGTATGGGGGGGCTTCGGGGGGGAGGGGCGGCCAAGCCTTCCCCTCCCCCCCGGAGCCCTTGTCCAATCCATGGACAAGGGGCTCTTCCCCACCTCCGGTGCCCCAGGAGGAGGTGGGGACGACGACTCCCTGGGGGGGGGGAGGTTCATGGTGGCATCTGGGAGTCCCCTTTAAGAAGGGGACCCCCAGATGCCCACCCCCCTCCCAGGAGAAATGAGTATAGGGCTACTTTGTACCCCTTACCCATTTCCACAAAGGGTTAAATGAAATAAAAACACAACAACGAGAAAAGTCCTTTAATGTTCTAAATTAACCACAAATACTTACCTGTACCTTTAAGAAAAAAATCCCACGTCAATTAGGTCCCACGACAGTATCCTCTGTCTTGCGACCTTCTGTTACATCTTGATTGAAGATCTCCGCCGCCCCGACGCAACACACGCCGCCTCCGCCGCACTGCTCTTAGCTATACTTAGTATAGCTAAGAGCAAAAAGCATCTTTAAATTTTAGCTCCAATGGTCCCCATTGGTTCCTTAACAGACCAATGGGGATCAGGAGGATCCCCATTGGTCGATAAGGAACCAATGGGGAGCCTTGGAGCCAAAATTTAAAGATGCTTTTTGTTCTCAGCTATACTTAGTATAGCTGAGAGTTGCGTCTATGCATCTATATAGACGCATTAGCGCTAGCTGCCGCTGCCCTCCCTGCCTCCCCCCACCTGTCACCCTCACCCATGCTGGCACCCATGGGTGCATTGGGTGTCAGCATGGGTGAGGGTGACAGGTGGGGGGTGGCAGGGAGGGCAGCGGCAGCTAGCGCTAATGCGTCTATATAGACGCATAGACGCAACTCTCAACTATACTTAGTATAGCTGAGAGCAGTGCGGCGGAGGCGGCGTGTGTGGCGTCGGGGCGGCGGAGATCTTCAATCAAGGTGTATCAGAAGATCGCAAGATGGAGGATACTGTCGTGGGACCTGATTGGCGTGGGATTTTTTTCTTAAAGGTACAGGTAAGTATTTGTGGTTAATTTAGAACATTAAAGGACTTTTCTCGTTGTTGTGTTTTTATTTCATTTAACCCTTTGTGGAAATGGGTAAGGGGCACTTTGTACCTCTATACTCATTTCTCCTGGGAGGGGGGTGGGCATCTGGGGGTCCCCTTCTTAAAGGGGACTCCCAGATGCCACCATGAACCCCCCCCAGGGAGTCGTCGCCCCCCGCCTCCACCTGGGGCAAGGGAGGCGGGGAAGCCTATCCCAGCCTGCATGGGGGACAAGGGGTTACAGAGGCTCAGGAGGGGGGACCCCACGTCGTTTTTTTTTTAAATTTGGTATCAATTTTTATTTTTTTAATGTTCTGAGTGTGGGAAGGCCAAGCCTTCCCCTCCCCCCCGGAGCCCTTGTCCAATCCATGGGCAAGGGGCTCTTCCCCACCTCCGGTGCCCCAGGAGGAGGTGGGGGCGACGACTCCCTGGGGGGGGGGGTTCATGGTGGCATCTGGGAGTCCCCTTTAAGAAGGGGACCCCAAGATGCCCACCCCCCTCCCAGGAGAAATGAGTATAGGGCTA
Source organism: Hyperolius riggenbachi (assembly GCF_040937935.1). Lineage (NCBI taxonomy): Eukaryota > Metazoa > Chordata > Amphibia > Anura > Hyperoliidae > Hyperolius > Hyperolius riggenbachi. Next base: position 58,755,306 of record NC_090646.1, read on the forward strand.
CTTTGTACCCCTTACCCATTTCAACAAAGGGTTAAATGAAATAAAAACACAACCACGAGAAAAGTATTTTAATAATCTTAATTAACCACAAATACTTACCTGTACCTTTAAAAAAAATGTTCCCACGCCAATATATCCTCGGAAATGATCCAACGAATAACAATATCCTCTTATCTTGCGATCTTCAATTAACTTGATTGAAGATCTCCCACGCCAATTAGATTACTATATGGGGTGACAGGTGCAGGCAGACGGGGAGAGACAGCGGAGCTGGCAGCTATACGTCCGCACAGGACGCATCCTAAGGTATAGTAACCGTCTTTTTAGTAGCCGGTTCTTTTTGTATTGAATAAAATGAATCGATTCATTTGATTCAATACAAAAAGAACCGGCTCATTTAAGAGCCGGTTACTATACCTTAGGATGCGTCCTGTGCGGACGTATAGCTGCCAGCTCCGCTGTCTCTTCCCGTCTGCCTGCACCTGTCACCCTCACCTAGGGTGGCACCCATGGGTGCACCAGGTGCCAGGCTAGGTGAGGGTGACAGGTGAGGAGGCGGGGAGGACAGCGGGAGCCGTGCTATGCGTCCCTACGCAGGACGCATTGTAAGGTATAGTATTCTAATTGGCGTGGGAGATCTTCAATCAAGTTAATTGAAGATCGCAAGATAAGAGGATATTGTTATTCGTTGGATCATTTCCGAGGATATATTGGCGTGGGAACATTTTTTTTAAAGGTACAGGTAAGTATTTGTGGTTAATTAAGATTATAAAAATACTTTTCTCGTGGTTGTGTTTTTATTTCATTTAACCCTTTGTTGAAATGGGTAAGGGGTACAAAGTAGCCCTATACTCATTTCTCCTGGGAGGGGGGTGGGCATCTTGGGGTCCCCTTCTTAAAGGGGACTCCCAGATGCCACCATGAACCCCCCCTCCCAGGGAGTCGTCACCCCCACCTCCTCCTGGGGCACCGGAGGTGGGGAAGAGCCCCTTACCCATGGATTGGACAAGGGCTCCGGGGGGGAGGGGAAGGCTTGGCCGCCCCTCCCCCCTGAAGCCCCCTCATACCATGGACCATGCGGGCTGGTATAGCTCAGGGTGCGAAGCCCCAGTCGGCCAGGGCTCCGCATTCTGGCTATCCCAGCCTGCATGGGGGACAAGGGGTTACAGAGGCTCCGGAGGGGGGACCCCACGTCGTTTTTTTTTTAAATTTAATTCCCACACTCAGAACATTAAAAAAATAAAAATTGATACCAAATTTTAAAAAAAACGACGTGGGGTCCCCCCTCCCGAGCCTCTGTAACCCCTTGTCCCCCATGCAGGCTGGGATAGCCAGAATCAGGGTTGCCAACCCAATTTCACATTTTTCCTGGACAAAATGGTAAAAAAATCTGGACACCCCAAGTTTTGGACGGACAGGGGGCGGAGTCAGGGGCGGGGTCACTAGCGGGCTTTTTACAGCTTCTTGTGAATTTCAGGAGGAAAGAAATATAGCTGAACAGGTCATTACTGCTTTAAGGGGAACTGAAGTAAGAGGTATACGAAGGCTGCCATATTTATTTCCTTTTAATCATTACCAGTTGCCTGGCAGCCCTGCTGGTCTATTTCTCTGCAGTAGTATCTGAATAACACCAGAAACAAGCATGCAGCTAGTCTTGTCAGATCTGACTTTAAAGTCTGAAACACCTGATCTGCTGCATGCTTGTTCAGTGGCTATGGCTAATAGTATTAGAGGCAGAGGATCAGCAGGGCTGCCAGGCAACTGGTATTGATTAGAAGGAAATAAACATGGCAACCTCCATATACCTCTCTCTTCAGTTCCTCTATAAGGCTCAAGTGAAGCAGCCCACGTGAACTGGGAAGAATTGTTTCCCCATAAAAGAAGCATGATGTCAGTGCTATATAAATACATAATAATAATATGGTAGGACATTAGACTATGACTATGGTAGGATAAGATTGTGAGCTCCTCTGAGGACAGTCAGTGACATGACTATGTACTCTGTAATGTGCTGCAGAAGATATCAGTGCTATATAAATACATAATAATAATATGGTAGGACATTACACTATGACTATGGTAGGATTAGACTGTGAGCTCAGAGGACAGTCAGTGACATGACTATGTACTCTGTAATGTTCTGCAGTAGGTGTCAGTGCTGTATAAATACATAATAATAATATGGTAGGACATTACACTATGACTATGGTAGGATTAGACTGTGAGCTCCTCTGAGGACAGTCAGTAACATGACTATGTATTCTGTAAAGTGCTGCAGAAGATGTCAGTGCTATGTAAATACATAATAATATGGATGAGATTTAAAATAGGAGTACAGCGCACAATAATCATATGTAGTAATAATCCATGATGCTTGTTAAAGTATACAAATGACAGTGCAAATTAAAGCAATTGCCAAGCAATCCTGGGCATATCATAAACCGTAGCTCAAACCCATGTAGAAGGAGCAAGGTATATATTACACAAATATGCAGGTAAACCAGACAGTGTAGATACCAAAGTGTGCAATTAACCAAGCAATGTGCAAACATCAATAAAAGTGCTAAGTGCCTGAGGTACAGTAGATATGAATCAAATGAGGAGAGGTGCTGACAAAGTGGAGAATGCTGAGGTACAGGAAAAAATACAGAGAGTAAAACGTGAATCAAAATAAAGCCACCGCAAATGGGTGGACAGCGTGTAGCTCACTGTGAATAAAGGCTATTAACATGGACAGAGGAATCCAGTGTAAGAACAATGAGGTATGAAAAGGTGGAGTTTACCAGAATGATCAGAGATGAGATACGCAACTCATAAATTGTCACACATACTGGCCTCACCACATAGTACCTGGCTCTGTCTGGCTGCTGTTAGTATTTATTACTTGTTTACTAGATAAAAAGTAAGAATCAATTTTTAATTGTATGCCCGACAGTTACACTTTAAGGCTAGTAAAAAAAAATCCTGGAACTCCAAGATGCACACTTACTATCATATCGAGTGTTAGCAATTGTATGGGAATTTACAACCAGAGATAACTTGCTCCCATTCCCCTGGAATTTTATAAAGCACTGCAATTAGAGTGGTGAAATTCAATTTGCCTTTTTTTTTTTTTACTGCAGACACTAGATGTAGCAGGGTCTGAACTACAACTTTGAACAGAGCTAATACGATTCATAAAGCTATAAATTACCTGAAAGTAATTAAGTAACAAGTTAGTCTGGCTAGGAGTCTCCCAAGGAACTCCCAAGGAACAGATGCCTGGTTACCGTTATGAGGTACAGAATGATCTCTAAGCTGATAGTAGTAGGGTGTTATCAGCTTCTGCCTGTCACAGTCACCTCTGCTGACACACGTGACTCCTGTGCTGAGATCTGGATGCACAGCTGCTCTGGGGGAGAGGCGCTTAGAAGACGGGTGAATTTGAAGCTGAACAGAGCACGCTGATCTTTTTCTCTCCCCACTACAGCTGCTGCTGAGCTGTTTCCTGGACGGGGTTGTAAGGGGCGGGCTTGCTGGCTGCCTGTCTCTCATTGGCTGGAGAGAGGCACCAGCGTGAGAATCAGGGCTACTGATTGGAGGGCGGCAGGGAAGGCGGAAATAGAAGCCTGAGGCTTCTTACAGACTTGTCATTCAGGACCAGGTTGCCTGTGTAGCCGCGGTGATCACGGCTCTTGACATTTTAGACGGACGCTGGTCCTGAAGTACGGACAACTACAGACAGGGAAAATTTCCTGTCTGTAGTACGGACTGCCCGTACTTTCACGGACGGTTGGCAACCCTGGCCAGAATGTGGAGCCCCGGCCGACTCGGGCTTCGCACCCTGAGCTATACCAGCCCGCATGGTCCATGGTGTGGGGGGCTCCGGGGGGGAGGGGCGGCCAAGCCTCCCCCTCCCCCCCCCCCCCCGGAGCCCCTTGTCCAATCCATGGACAAGGGGCTCTTCCCCGCCTCCCTTGCCCCAGGTGGAGGCGGGGGGCGACAACTCCCTGGGGGGGGGGGGGGTTCATGGTGGCATCTGGGAGTCCCCTTTAAGGAGGGGACCCCCAGATGCCCACCCCCCTTCCAGGAGAAATGAGTATAGAGGTACAAAGTGCCTCTTACCCATTTCCACAAAGGGTTAAATGAAATAAAAACACAACCACGAGAAAAGTCCTTTAATGTTCTAAATTAACCACAAATACTTACCTGTACCTTTAAGAAAAAAATCCCACGCCAATCAGGTCCCACGACAGTATCCTCCATCTTGCGATCTTCTGATACACCTTGATTGAAGATCTCCGCCGCCCCGATGCCACACACGCCGCCTCCGCCGCACTGCTCACAGCTATACTAAGTATAGCTGAGAGTTGCGTCTATGCGTCTATATAGACGCATTAGCGCTAGCTGCCGCTGCCCTCCCTGCCTCCCCCCACCTGTCACCCTCACCCATGCTGACACCCAATGCACCCATGGGTGCCAGCATGGGTGAGGGTGACAGGTGGGGGGAGGCAGGGAGGGCAGCGGCAGCTAGCGCTAATGCGTCTATATAGATGCATAGACGCAACTCTCAGCTATACTAAGTATAGCTGAGAACAAAAAGCATCTTTAAATTTTGGCTCCAAGGCTCCCCATTGGTTCCTTATCGACCAATGGGGATCCTCCTGATCCCCATTGGTCTGTTAAGGAACCAATGGGGACCATTGGAGCTAAAATTTAGCTAAGAGCAGTGCGGCGGAGGCGGCGTGTGTTGCGTCGGGGCGGCGGAGATCTTCAATCAAGATGTAACAGAAGGTCGCAAGACAGAGGATACTGTCGTGGGACCTAATTGACGTGGGATTTTTTTCTTAAAGGTACAGGTAAGTATTTGTGGTTAATTTAGAACATTAAAGGACTTTTCTCGTTGTTGTGTTTTTATTTCATTTAACCCTTTGTGGAAATGGGTAAGGGGTACAAAGTAGCCCTATACTCATTTCTCCTGGGAGGGGGGTGGGCATCTGGGGGTCCCCTTCTTAAAGGGGACTCCCAGATGCCACCATGAACCCCCCCCCCCCCCCCCCAGGGAGTCGTCCCCACCTCCTCCTGGGGCACCGGAGGTGGGGAAGAGCCCCTTGTCCATGGATTGGACAAGGGCTCCGGGGGGGAGGGGAAGGCTTGGCCGCCCCTCCCCCCCGAAGCCCCCCCATACCATGGACCATGCGGGCTGGTATAGCTCAGGGTGCGAAGCCCCAGTCGGCCGGGGCTCCGCATTCTGGCTATCCCAGCCTGCATGGAAGACAAGGGGTTACAGAGGCTCGGGAGGGGGGACCCCACATCATTTTTTTCAAAACATTTCCCACACTCTGAACATAACCCACAAATTTTAATTTAAAAAAAAAAATAAATACAATTTTTCAAATTTTTTTTTGAAATATTGTTTCCCAGTATCTTTTTAACATATCCTGCAAATTTGGTGTTGCTAGGATTTAAGGGGACTTTGCTATTAACTGCTAAAGTCGGCGGAAAAAGTTTCCATGGAAATGTCAGTACGCGATTTAAATAGATACATTTCCTCTTTGAAGATTTAAACTCGATTTTCTCAAAAACTATAAGGTCTTTTTGAACAATTTTTTTCTTCGTGTTCCCACTATTCTTTTTAACATTCCCTACACATTTGGTGTTTCTGGCATTTAAAGGGGCTTTGCTATTAACCGCTAAAGTCGGCGGGCGTTTAATTTTCCCACGGTCAGAAGAAGAATATTCAAAATCGATTTTCTCAAAAATTATAAGGTCTTTCTGAAAAAAAATTTTTCCTCTTGTTCACAATTTTCTTCTTAACATTCCCTGCAAATTTGGTGTTTGTAGCTTTTAAGGGGGCTTTGCTATTAAACATTAAAGCCGGCGGGCAGATATTTTCCAAACGGCAGCAAAGCAAGGGTTAAAACGATAAATATCGTTCAGGCACCAAAAAAAAAAAGTTTTAAAATGATAAATTTCGTTCAAAAGGTCTGCACTATTTTAACCTTTAAAACGATAAATATCGTTTTAAACATATATCGGGCAGAAGGGGGCGCCATTTTTTTGCCGCCGCCATTTTTAACTAGACGCCAAATTTAGACAGAGGGGTGGAGCCACAAACAGCAATTCAGATTTGTTTAATCTCAATGCAAATTATTGATGCCAAAGACCGCAAAGCGCACAAACGTGGTCATTGAGTAATTCTGTGTTAGGGTTAGAAAAAGTAGGCGGAGCCAACACCAGCCAAATACATACCCGAACAATGTCAGGAAATCAAAGGGATGGAGAAAAATACAAATTTAATTGGGAAAATGTAAACTGCAGCCATTCTTACACTGTTAATGGTAGGGTTCTCAAACTGTGCACAGTTGGTCACTGGGTGACTGGGATTAATATTTAGAAAGGTGGGTGGAGCCTATAAAGCCAATTAAAATCTACCTATTGATTTTTAAGGGGAATATTTAATTGCTGCCATTCTTGCACTGTTAATGGCACAAGCCTCTTGCACTGTTAATCACCTGTACCTGGTACACTTGGCCATTGGGTGATTGGGGTTCAAATTCAGAAAAGTGGTGGAGCCACAGCCAATCAGATTTATTTTATTTCAATGTAAATTATTGGTGCCAAAGACCGCAAAGCTCACAAACTTGGTCATTAAGTAATTAAGTAATTGTGTGTTAGGGTTAGGAAAAGTGGGCGGAGCCAACACCGGCCAAATACATACCCGGGCAATGCCGGGCGTCCAGCTAGTATATATATATATACAGCTAGTACTACAGCTAGTATAATATATATATATATATATATATATATATATATATATATATATATATATATATATATATTAAAATATATCCTGTTTACCACATAAATATTTAAAGGACCTCTGTTGCAAAAATCTTAAAATTTAAAGTACATGTAAACCTATACAAATAAGAAGTATGTTTTTTCCAGAGTATAATGAGCCATAAATTACCTTTCTCCTATGTTGCTGTCACTTACAGTAAGTAGCAGAAATCTGACATTACCGACAGTTTTGGACTAGCCCATCTTCTCATCGGGGGTTCTCAGGTTTTTTTTTTAATTTTTAAAAGCACTTAGTGATCGGCAGTTGCTCCTTCCAACTGTCAAAAGTGTGCAAGGAGCAATGAGGCTGGTCAGCATCTTTGTATAAATCTTTTTCAGGGAATACGGTATAAAGAATAAAGGCCATGTTGAGAATCCCCCATGAAGAGATGGACTAACCAAAACCTGTTGGTAATGTCAGATTTCTATTTCCTACTGTAAGTGACAGCAACATAGGAGAAAAGTAATTTATGGCTCTTTTAACTTTAACCAAGAAATGTACTTCTTATTTATATGTGTTTTAAATTTTAAGATTTTTACGACAGTTCCTATTTAAGGAGAGTCATGTATAGGACATAGTTTGGAGTCCCTGTAGTCAGGCCAGACTATCCATTGGTTAATACATTTTTCATGCTTATCCTGGGCAGACAATTAACATTACTAGCTCTTCCAGTTGCATAATCTCATTCATTGTATATCTACCAATTCTAAGAGTCTTGGGACATTTGTGCTCATCCAGTTTCTGCCAGCTAGATATCAGACGGATGTGAGCAAGTGATAAAGGAGGGTGGACTTTTTAGCTGGGGCAATGGGACAGGGTGTATCAAAAGAAGAGCCATCTTTGCGTGGCCACTAAGTTGCAGAGATACCTATCCCTATAAGATGCAAAGGCCAACTACCAAAGGGTTTGGATATTTAGGCATGTCCACCACATGTGAAGGTAGTCCTCTGCACAGTACATAGCAAGGAAATGAACAGCGCTACTTAAAAACAGACTAGTGCCTACCTGCAAAAGAGTGCAAGCCCCACTTGTGGGGTCGAATACACACCGAGCATACACATGACCTGTCTACCACTAGAGGAGGATGTTGGTTTCCTGTAACAGCTTGCATGCAACCTATTAAGTACTCGTCCCTCCCACTGCGAAGAAGTCAATCCTCCATGGGAGGGGCCTAACACTAACTAAATCCTAACCTATGTATATGCATAGCCTGGGTGCGGCTAATCAATCCTGGGGGGGCTCAGCGCATCTCTGATGGAGGCCATTCGGAGGCGGCCTGGTGTTGCGCTGATCCACCTTTTGCGCAATTTTAAAAAGTCCTCTGCACAGTGGCCACATCTCCAGCACAGATTAGAAACACTGGGGAACCATTTATTGAGATGAATAGGGGTGCGGAACCACCTGGTAACAAGTTTGTAATTTCTTTCTTGTGCTTGGTTGGATAGAGAGGACTTATGAGCAGTAGGGATGCTCATTCAGATTCCGCTGAAATGCAATTTCCGAAATTCCGATCGGAAATTGCATTTCCGCATCGGAATGCAGAAATCGGTAATGCAAGTGCCGTAGGCGGATTTCCGCCGGAAAACGCGGAAATTTGCGCCGGAAATCGCGGAAATTCCACCCGACTTTAACATCAATTTTCTCCAAAACTATAAGGTCTTTTTGAAAACTTTTGTTTGCATTTTGTTCACAAGATTCAGTTTAATAAACCCTGAAAATTTGGTGTTTCTAGGGCTTAAGGGGGCTTTGCTATTAACCGCTAAAGTCGGCGGATTTTTACTGTAATGTAAAATGCAGAAAATCTGCATCTGCCCATTTTCTGCATTTTACATTACAGTAAAAATCTGCCGACTTTAGTGGTTAATAGCAAAGCCCCCGTAAGTCCTAGAAACACCAAATTTTCAGGGTTTATTAAACAGAATGTACTGAACAAGATGCAAAAAAAGTTTTCAAAAAGACCTTATAGTTTTTGAGAAAATCGATGTTAAAATCGGGTGAAATTTCCGTGATTTCCGGCGGAAATTCCGCATTGGAATGCGGAAATTGGTAGCGGAAAGCGGAATCGTTAATTGGTACATGACGGAATGTGGATTTACCGCGGAATCGGAAATTGGCATTCTGACCATCCCGGATGAGCAGGCCCGGATTTACATCACTGGAGCTTATAGGCACAGATGTCCTGGCAGCCTAGCCTTCACCCTCCATGAACTACAAACCTCCACCAAACTGCATTGCAAGTGTGCAGTCTGTCCCAGCTGTCACTTCTCTCAATTACCCTTAATATTAAGTAGCTAGAGGTGCCCCCAAGTATTAGGTAGCTAGATGAACCTCAGTATTAAGTAGCTAGAGCTGCCCCTGACTGAAGGGAGGGCTCATCTGTGGAATGTCAAGATCAGAGTGAGTAACCACTCATTTACACTCTCACCTGGACTCTGCATAGGGAAGGAGGTGCTTGAAAAGTGAGCTGCCTTTCCGTCATCAGGCGCCTGTAGGCACGTGCCTACAGTGCCTTATGGTAAATCTGACCCTGCTTATGAGTAAGGATCAGAGATTCTGACCACTCCTGTTTTGAAATTTGTCTATTGAGATCTGTCTCCCGTTAAGTGTGTATCAAGTCAAAGGGTGCGGCCATTCTATAAATTGATTGGGAGAAAATGCAAACGGCAGAGGTCCCTGACTGGCTGAATAGCATTGTACTGCCTAATTAAATGCCAAGTTGGCAGAGGTGGTGGTTCAATTTTTAAATCAAGTGGTGCACGGTGGTAAAACAATCACCCCGGGCTGGACCTCCCATTACGCAGCCTGAAGCACCTGCTTTAGGCGGCGTTTACATGTGGGCAGTGCCTGGGGTGGTGGGGACCAGGGTGCCCAGCAGAAGTGGGGAGAGTGGCCGACATCATTCCTGCCTCCCTCTCCAAGTCTCACCCATCCCTGCTCCATGTGATGCGTCAATCTGCTCCAGCAGCGGGCTTCTCTCTACTTCCTGTTTCCCTGTATGACGCACCATACACGCATCATACAGAGATCAGGTGTATATCTACAGTACAGGGGTGCAGTTGTGGCATATGCCACGGGCACCTTGTACTAGGGACGCTGCTCTATAGCATACCTGACATTCTCCATAAAAATCCTAGGGGGACAAGCTGCCCAATGGTTGGGAAATATGTACAGCATGACCTATTGCCATACTTCATTCTTACAGGTCATGCTTCACTACACCTTACATTGTTTGGATGATGTCCCCTCTACTCTACCCCAGGGCAAAATTTCAGTGTCAGCCATAGGTAGGGATGGTTGGAAATGCCCATTTCCGATTTCCCGGCAAATCCGGTTTCCGCCAATGCCGATTTCTGCTTTTCCAATTCTGAGGAGTATTTTATGTGTCTTTTTTAGCATCAGAGAATGCAAACAAATGACAAAAAAAACAAAACAGAAATCGGAAAAAAACAGATTATTGTGAATGGTCTAAAATTACCACTGTGATCTGATTTTTGCTGAAAAATTCTGCATTCTCTGATGGGTCCAAAGGTATCCGAGTTCTGTGATTGGACTAAAATTACAGAGATGCGGGAAATTGGATTTCCACTGGATACCGATTTTTTAAAATTCGGAAATTTCAATTACGCGGAATCCAAATGAGCATTCCTAGTCATTGGCTTTGTTTTCCCTAGATACGCCTCTGAAAGCATCTTCCTGCTGGGCAATAACAAAAGTCCATAAGCTTGGCATATATGACAGGTACACTTTAACCACTTAAGGACCGAGGTGATAGAGATCTACGCCCTGTTTTGATGGGCTCCTGGCTGGCAGGGCGTAGATCTCTATCACCGGCGCCGCCGCTCCCCGCCGCGATCGTGCGCACCGAACCGGCTGCACTTAGCTGTCTTATGACAGCTAAGGCTTCCGGGTATCGGCAGGAGCCGTCACTGATTGGCTCCCTGCCGTGTGATCGCTGTGAGCCAATCACAGCGATCACCCTCCGAAAGGCAACATAGTTGCCGTTCCGCCTCCCTCTCCCTGTCACTGTGGATCTTGTGTGACAGGGAGAGACGCACAGCCTGCAGCCGTGACAGGCTGTGCGATTTTAGTGTAAAAAAAAATCTTTTTTATAACCAGATCTCCCCCAACCACCTATATATAGATATATATATATATAGATCTATATATATATATATAGATCTATATATATATATATAGATCTATATATATAGATAGATCTATATATATAGATAGATCTATATATATAGATAGATCTATATATATATAGATCTATATATATATATAGATCTATATATATTTTACTGGATTGTGATTTTAACCACTTGCTGACCGCCCCTACGCGGCGGCAAAGTGGAGCCCGCAACGACCGCAATACGCCGATCGGCGGCGGCTCGTTGCGGGCTAGCTGGCCGGGGATCGCACGCTGGATGTGCCCGCCCGCGACGTCAACCCTCCAGCCAATTAGCAGCGGCGGCGGGTTGTTAACCCCCGATCTGCCGCATGTAAAGCGGATAATACGCTTTGTAATGTATACAAAGCGTATTATACAGGCTGCCTCCTGCCCTGGTGGTCCCAGTGATTGAGGGACCACCAGGGCAGGTTGCAGCCCTCCTAGTAAGTACCCAAGCACACTGATCCTGCCCCCTGATCGCCCACTGCACCCATCAGACCCCCCCTGCCCACCCCTCAGACACCTGTTTGCACCCAATCACCCCCCTAATCACCCATTAATCACTCCCTGTCACTATCTCAACGCTATTTTTTAGATTAGGTCCTAAACTGCCCCCTGGGGGCTCCTGAACACCCCCCCCCCCACACCCTCAGATCCTCCCTAGACCCTCCCCCCTGTGTACTGTATACATCTATTCTTCCCTATAATCACCCACTGATCACCTGTCAATCACCCATCAATCACCTCCTGTCACCACCTGTCACTGCCACCCATCAGATCAGACCCTAACCTGCCTTTTGTGGGCACCTGATCACCCACCCACACCCTCAGATTGCGTGCAGACCCACCCTCAGATCACCCCTGAAAGTGCATTGTTTACATCTGTTCTCCCCTCTAATCATCCACTGATCACCCATCAATCACCCCGTCACCAACTGTCACTGCTACCCATCAGATCAGACACTAATCTGCCCCTTGCGGGCACCCAATCACCCGCCCACACCCTCAATTAGCCCCCCAGACCTCCTCTGATCAACTCGCCAGTGCATTGCTTGCATATATTCTCCTCTGTAATCACCTACTGATCACCTATCAACCACCCCGTCATCCCCTGTCACTGCTACCCATCAGATCAGGCCCTAATATGCCCCCTGCGGGCTTCTGATTACCCGGCCAAACCCTCACCCGCCCCACCACAGTGACAGAAATTTTTTTTCTGATGACTGCTGGTACGACTTAATTGCCATGTCCAGGTCACGATTTGAGAACATTCCTGCACTTCAGTGCCAATACAACCTGTCATCTAAGAAGCCACCCTGCTTATGACCGGTTCCACAAAATTCGGCCCCTCATAGACCACCTGTCATCAAAATTTGCAGATGCTTATACCCCTGAACAGTCATTTTGAGGCATTAGGTTTCCAGACTACTCCTCGTGGTTTTGGGCCCCTAAAATGCCAGGGCAGTATAGGAACCCCACAAGTGAACCCATTTTAGAAAGAAGACACCCCAAGGTATTCCGTTAGATGTATGACGAGTTCATAGAAGATTTTATTTTTTGTCAAAAGTTAGCGGAAATTGATTTGTATTGTTTTTTTTCACAAAGTGTCATTTTCCACTAACTTGTGACAAAAAATAAAATCTTCTATGAACTCACCATACACCTAACGGAATACCTTGGGGTGTCTTCTTTCTAAAATGGGGTCACTTGTGGGGTTTCTATACTGCCCTGGCATTTTAGGGGCCCTAAACTGTGAGGAGTAGTCTAGAAACCAAATGCCTCAAAATGACCTGTGAATAGGACGTTGGGCCCCTTAGCGCACCTAGGCTGCAAAAAAGTGTCACACATGTGATATCGCCATACTCAGGAGAAGTAGTATAATGTGTTTTGGGGTGTATTTTTACACATACCCATGCTGGGTGGGAGAAATATCTCTGTAAAGGGACAACTGTGTGTAAAAAAATCAAAACATTTTAATTTACAGAGATATTTCTCCCACCCAGCATGGGTATGTGTAAAAATACACCCCAAAACACATTATACTACTTCTCCTGAGTACGGCGATACCACATGTGTGACACTTTTTTGCAACCTAGGTGCGCTAAGAGGCCCAACGTCCTATGAGTACCTTTAGAATTTCACAGGTCATTTTGAGGCATTTGGTTTCTAGACTACTCCTCACGGTTTAGGGCCCCTAAAATGCCAGGGCATTATAGGAACCCCACAAGTGACCCCATTTTAGAAATAAGACACCCCAAGGTATTCAATTAGGTGTATGGGGAATTCATAGAAGATTTTATTTTTTGTCACAAGTTAGCGGAAAATGACACTTTGTGAAAAAAAACAATAAAAATCAATTTCCGCTAACTTGTGAAAAAAAAAGAAATCTTCTATGAACTCCCCATACTACTAACGGAATACCTTGGGGTGTCTTCTTTCTAAAATGTGGTCACTTGTAGGGTTCCTATACTGTCCTGGCATTTTAGGGGCCCTAAACCGTGAGGAGTAGTCTAGAAAATAAATGCTTCAAAATGACCTGTGAAATCCTAAAGGTACTCATAGGACTTTGGGCCCCTTAGCGCAGTTAGGGTGCAAAAAAGTGTCACACATGTGGTATCGCCGTACTCAGGAGAAGTAGTATAATGTGTTTTGGGGTGTATTTTTACACATACCCATGCTGGGTGGGAGAAATATCTCTGTAAATGGACAATTGTGTGTAAAAAAATCAAAAGAAATCTCATTTACAGAGATATTTCTCCCACCCATCATGGGTATGTGTAAAAATACACCCCAAAACACAGTATACTATTTCTCCTGAGTAAGGCGATACCACATGTGTGACATTTCTTTTGCAGCCTAGGTGCGCTAAGGGGCCCAAAGTCCTATGAGCACCTTTAGGCTTTACAGGGGTGCTTACAATTTAGCACCCCCCAAAATGCCAGGACAGTAAACACACCCCACAAATGACCCCATTTTGGAAACTAGACACTTCAAGGTATTCAGAGAGGGGCATGGTGAGTCCATGGCAGATTTCATTTTTTTTTGTCACCAGTTAGCAGAAATGGAAACTTTTTTTTATTTATTTTTTTTGTCAAAAAGTGTCATTTTCCGCTAACTTGTGACAAAAGATAAAATCTTCTATGAACTCACTATGCCTCTTAGTGAATACTTTGGGGTGTCTTCTTTCCAAAATGGGGTCATTTGGGGGTATTTATACTATCCTGGAATTCTAGCACCTCATGAAACCTGACAGGTGCTCAGAAATGAGAGAGATGCTTCAAAATGGGAAAATTCAATTTTTGCACCATAGTTTGTAAACGCTATAACTTTTACCCAAACCAATAAATATACACTGAATGGTTTTTTTTTTATCAAAAACATGTTTGTCCACATTTTTCGTGCTGCATGTATACAGAAATTTTACTTTATTTGAAAAATGTCAGCACAGAAAGTTAAAATAATCATTTTTTTGCCAAAATTCATGTCTTTTTTGATGAATATAATAAAAAGTAAAAATCGCAGCAGCAATCAAATAGCACCAAAAGAAAGCTGTATTAGTGACAAGAAAAGGAGGTAAAATTCATTTAGATGGTAGCTTGTATGACTGAGCAATAAACCAATAAAGCTGCAGTGGTCTGAATGGAAAAAAGGCTCTGGTCCTTAAGGGGTGAAAAGACTGCGGTCCTTAAGTGGTTAAAGAGGAACTGCAGTCAAAATAACATAATGAATAAAATTGCTATTGTCTTTATAGTGGTAAATTATAAATCATTCAATCATTGTTTTCCCTTTGTGAGGGCTGGTGCACATCAAGAGCGCTTCTGAGCGCTTTTAAAAATGGCAGCGCTTTGAAAAGCGCTTGGCTAATGTATTTGAATGGTATGGATCGCACCAGAGCGATGCGATTTTAACACAAATAAAAGTCCTGCAGCATTTCCGCACTTTTCTGAGGTGACTCAGCCTCAATGTTAATTATAGGAAAGTGGAAACTCGCTCTGAAAAGCGGTAGGACAAAGCGATTTTCCAAGTGTTTTCGTTACAGAAGGTGTTCAGTCCCAGTTCTACTGTACCAAAAAAAACGGTACACCAAAACGCTCCAAAAATCGCTAGGCATGCTTAGAAAATCACTAAGCACATGCCTGGAATCGCCTAGAAAAAATCACTTCAAAAAGCGATGAGCGATTGCGATTATGCTGGCGCTTTTTGGCGTGCATTGGCCCTAAAACGTTTACCCTCCCTGATTTACTTTCTGACATAGATCACATATGGTGACATCTTTAGTCTTGTCAGGTGCAATGCTGCTGAATGTTTGTTTAACCATTTACCGACAAGCATACGTATTAAAACGTCATGCTTTAGCCTATTAACGGCAACATGATGTTTTAATATGTCGCACTATCCCGCCGCCGCTCCGTACGTGTGCGCGCCGCTACCGCCACCGTTTCCGTCGGGATCCCGTGTTAAGTGATTGGGGAAGAGGACCGAGTAGTCCTCTACCCAATCGCAATGCCTGGAGTGAATAGACATGACCGCAAACAGCAGCCACCTCCATTCACAAAACAGGAAATTGTTACAGTCAAATAAAGTGTAAAAAAAAAAAAAAAAAAAAAAGTGATCACTTCCTAGAATGGGAGTGTTCACTCGCCCTATCTTGTGGACAAAAACTATATTACGCACACAAACACATACATATACAAGTACATACACATTATTAATAAAATTACACTTCCAACCCTCCCCCCCCCCCCTCCAAAAAAAAAAAAAACACTTGTAAAAAAAAAAATCAGCTTAAAAATAAATAATTAAATAGTTGCCTTAGGGACTCAGCTTTTTTCATCTATATTTTATGAGGGAAAATTAATTTTAATTTATTACATAGGGGCTTGTAATTATGGGCAGAACAAAAAAAACAACTGAAAAATAACACCTATATTTCAAAATAATATTTTGTCGCCATACATTATGATAGGGACATAATTTAAACTGTTTAATAAGCGAGACAACTGGGCAAATAAAATGTGTTGGTTTTATCCAAAAGAGAATGTTTAATTTTAAAACTATAATGGCTGAAAACTGAGAAATAATGATTTTTTTTCTATTATTTTTGTATTTTTTCCCATTAAAACGCATTTAGAATAAAAAAATTCTTAGCAAAATGTACTACCCACAAAAAGCCTAATTGGTGGCGAAAAAAACGAGGTATAGATAATTTTCTTGTGATAAGTAGTAATAAAGTTATTAGGGAATAAAGGGGAGGAGCACTGACAGGTGAAAATTGCTCTGGTCCGTTAGGGTAAAAACCCTTGAGGGTGAACTGGTTAATGAGAGTTCTAAAGCCAGTAGAAAAGATATCTGGTCTCCCAAACTGCTGGGGGGGGGGGGATTCCACATAATAAACAGCCTGCACTAAGCATCATGAGGAGGGTGGGGCTACATACCAAAATACAGCTATATATAGATATAGGAAGTGTTTCTGATGCTGAAACCAGGATAGTTAACGTTGAAGTGGCTCTCCTGCATAATTTACTGCCTTCGACTATATGTTGTTACGGTTTCTTTTTAATGCATACCTCATATTGTTATCAGACTAAGCACTATCTTTATGCAGACTACAGCAAACTACCTTGATGCATTGATTTTGACAGCAAGTTACTTTAGAAACCGCACAATCTATTATTTACCGTAACCCTCGACCACCACCTCCGCTACTCGTCACTAGCGAATCTTATTAATATCTCAGTGCATGCATTCTATATCGTACAGGGCTTAGGTTTTTTTAGCGCAGACTGTCACACCAGATGTCAGCTTAAATCTCCGGAGGCGGAATATTCAGGACACTGGCATGAAAAAAAAAAAACACTCACAATCCACCACACAACAAAAACACAAGGCCTTCATGATTGACTGGTGCAGTGACGCATTCCACACGCCGGCCGTAAGAGTTCACCCCGCTACCCGCAGCCGAGGTGAGACGCCGGTCACTTCCTTCGCTATCATTAGTGCGGTTTTTGCATCCGAGCTGCAAGTGATCGTCGTGTGATCAACCTGTGTCATTTACGGCAGTCTGATAGGATTTTTACACAGATAGATTTAGCCGAAGAGTGGACACAAAAATGAATCTCTATTAAGAGGTTTAGGTCGGCAGTAAAGAGCTTACAAACAGGCATCCCCATTCTACAGGCAGGACAAAGGATTACAACGAGGGGATAACAGAGTTTGTTATAAATTTAGAACATGGTTTGTGTTTTACGTAAGTGTGTCGGGGAGGGGAAAAAAGGACAAAGCTGGGATTTTATGAAACAAACAGAAAGAGTGGAAATTGCAAAAACATGATTTCATTTTTCTCCATGGGGAAGTCCCATTGAGATGTTTTTTTTCCAAGGCTCTAATAGAAGAACAGCAGTATGATTCAGTATCCTTATTCAGGGGCGTAGCAATGGGGAATGCAGAGGTTGCAACCTCACCAGGAGCCCT
Source organism: Hyperolius riggenbachi (assembly GCF_040937935.1). NCBI lineage: Eukaryota > Metazoa > Chordata > Amphibia > Anura > Hyperoliidae > Hyperolius > Hyperolius riggenbachi. The sequence continues at coordinate 58,772,771 of NC_090646.1, forward strand.
CCCAAGGCTGGGTGTATTCTTTTCCGTTTTCATGTGTTGCTCCCCATTTTTAGCCTCCTCTTTCATCTGTGATTACCCCTCTTTCCTGTAAAGGTGGGAAGCAGGAAATTTGGGCGCATGAGGCAGGTGGACAAAAAGGGCGCCGCCATTCACTCCCATAATAAATATCGTTTAATGGGCGCCCAACAGGAAAAAAGGGCGCCGGTGAAAAATAACATTTTAAAAGCGGCGCCCGGAGACTTTTAATGTTTTATAACTGCTTCTCATGATTACCCATTATTTAATGATTTATAATTTTTTAAACATTATTTTTAAACGAAAAACAGTACAATATGTTTTAAAACATTACTTTTAAACGAAAAACCGTACAATTTCTTTTTTTTTTAACATTTTTAAACGAAAAACTGCACCATATTTTTTTTAAAACGTTATTAATGCGTATCACTGGGGGGTCTTAGGTTTAGGCACCAACAGGGGGGTCTTAGGTTTAGGCACCAACAGGGGGGTCTTAGGTTTAGGCACCAACAGGGGGGTCTTAGGTTTAGGCACCAACAGGGGGGTCTTAGGTTTAGGCACCAACAGGGGGGTCTTAGGTTTAGGCACCACCAGGGGGTCTTAGGTTTAGGCACCAACAGGAGGTCTTAGGTTTAGGCACCAACAGGGGGGTCTTAGGTTTAGGCACCAACAGGGGGGTCTAGGGGTTAGGCATAGGTACAGGGAGGGTTCTGTATGAGAGTAGGGTTAGGTATAGCGTTAGTAAAATTCTTATTAATTTTTTATAAAACGTTATTATAAATTTCACTTTTTAAACAGGGAAGATTAACGTTTTTAAAATTGCCAATTTCATACACATTATTTAATGATTTATAACTTTATAAAACATTATTTTGAAACGAAATATAGCACAATTTTTTTTTAAACGTTATTCATGATTATCGTTTAAAACCCTGCGCCCTTTTTTCCCGGCGCCCTTTTTTAACGTACGCGTCAAGGTGCCCCCTTGGGCTGTAGCCGCACATGGCCCGGGCCTATGTGGCCTTTCCAGAAATCTGGCCCTGAGCCCTCCTGCATTCCTTACATTAGCTCTTTATTGGTGCTGAAGTGGTAGTAATCAGTTCTACATGTACTTTGAATAGTGCTAATCAGTTGTGTAGGAATCACCATAGTGGCTGCTATGGGGCCAGTACCACAGGGGGTCTGGGGTTAGTGGCTGTTATGGGGGTCGGGCCTTTGGAGACCCGTGGTGGGCCCCACGGAGGTGAAGAGTGTCAGCAGTGGAGCATACTAGTGTCCATAGTCACTTACCTCTCCATGTACCACCAGCAGTCTACAGTCTCCAGGTGTCCTCGACCCCATGATTACATCACCCTTTCTCATCACCTGATGGGCATTTTGTGGTATTTGCCTAGCTAGTGGTTCGGAATTGTTTGGCCAGTGTTTTTTTCACAAACTTCTTTTGACCAAGTGTCCCAAAGAGGCCGTAAAAAGTCAGGCTCTTTAAAGGATGCCAGAGCTGAGATTACTTACCGGGGGCTTCTTCCAGCCCCCATAGGTTTGTATGTACATCGCTGCCCTTCTGGTTCCCTTCACTGAGCTGTTAACGAACATTCTGCAGAGATCACCTGGCAGGAGTATAGATGAAGTTCCAGGATTTGAATCAGGGAAGGGGGAAATTTGGGCACCTGCGGTGGCAGTTTGGACACCGCCATAGAGGTCCATAAAATGAATCAGTAAGGAGGGGAATGTGCCCGACTCCTGATATTTATTGGGTGCTGCAGGAACCCAAATCTCCCCCACTTCCCAATAAATCGTATGTGCCCCTATAGCAGCACCCAAAAAATGTACGTTTTTTTTCCTTTATTTTTTCAGCAGCAGGGACGGTTAAGGTTAGCCATGGGTAAGGAATGGTTAGGGGTAGCCATGGGTGTGGGGTTTGCGGCACCAGTAGTGGGAAGGATAGGCATCGGTAGTGGGAGGGTTCAGTGTGAGAATAGGCTTAGGTTTGACTATTTAATACCAATATTTTATGATTTGTATTTTTTTTTACACTTTAATAGTGGAATATGAGTATATTTACCAATATTCTACTCTCAAGTTTCCTAGGCGCAGCCAGTCTGCGCAAGAGAAGTGCACCCTCTACATATCTCTCCAGCGTCAGACTGGCCGTGACTGGAGGAAGTTACGGAACCCGGTACTGGCACAGGAGAAAGCTGAGGATGGTGGTGTTGGAGCGATCCGTGCGGATGGGGCTGGAGGATGCCCCAGGTATGTATAAAACATTTAGATTAAGTCAGCTGTGGTTTCCTTTAAGTGTGAAAATTATTTTCTTATAGCTACCTGCGCAGGTGAACTATTGCAGACCGAACAGCCATATTATAATATCCATAAATAGATAACATACTAAAATAACAAAAGTGACTAAGAAAAAAAACCTACGCATTTCTAGGTTTATTTATTTTTGCCTTTCATGACATTTTAATCTACCTCTGGGAGTGACATAACTAGACAGTATTTCTCCAGGGAGCCACAGGAGATAAACCCTTCACATCATTTTGCCTCAAAGAGCAAGGAAAAATCATCTTTATACATGCAACCCTCGAGGAAATGCATTTCATCCACACTGAGCTTCCTTTCTTGTTCCCGGGGAGCAGAATATATTAATGTATAGCGAGAGAGAGAGAGACGCCAGGATACGGATGTCTTTATTATATGAAAGCAATTTTAACTTTCAGAAGCAGTGTGTACTTTTACAAACTTTTAAAAGCTCCATATTTAAGAACTCTACTTGTGATAAAGGAAATAATTCAACATCTGTTGATGCTTCTCAGGCCGTTTAGACGTTTGCAGTCGAAAAGATGAATCCCAGGCAATGCGCTTGAGTTTCTCAAGTCTCCATAAATATAACTGTAGCTTGCATCTAGTTTATAGTCGGCAGACATCATGTGATTGTCTCACCGCAGGTTGCCCAGTTCCTCCTGTGGAGGTGGAGCTACAATAGATAGATGGAGATGCCCAAAATGATAAAACAATTCAAAACTGTTTTAGGCTCCTTTTACACTTATGCGGTGTGGTGATTGCACGGAGGGTAATCCTACCGCCACATTCACTGCACCACAGAATTCAGTATTCATATGACCCTGCGCCATGGGGTTTGGCGACAGGGTCATATGCCATATGTATAGGGCCGCCCCTCGCTCAGTGACGTACTTCCTGCTGGGAAGGAAGTAAATCATTGGGATTCCTGTCAGTCCACGCATGCACACTGCGTCGCAAGGCGCTCCCATCGTTTACATTTACTGCGTCGCTCATTGACTGGTATTGCTGCATATTTTGTGCGGTAGGTATGTATGCGTCATGCGTCAACACGCTGTAGACTTGCCGGAATGCAGCGAGTTCGATACTTCCGGCTTTCCATGTTGCATTGCATTAAGTGTTCAAGTCTCCATAGACTTGCATGGCCCTTGCAGCGGGAATCCAACAGGGAAGCATAACGCGGGCACTGCAGTTGCGACTTGCGAGGTGTAAAAGGGGTCTCAAAAGGAGAGGTATAGTTGGCTTACCTTTCCCATAGACTTCAAAAGCAGCAAAAACCACCAATATAACTCACTGTGCTCAAATTTGACTCTCTCTGACACAAAGGCATATTTTTTGGTTTTGTTTTGAACAGATTAAGAGCATGTGAAAAGCATTATCTGACTAGTGTTGGGCGAACATCTAGATGTTCGGGTTCGGGCCGAACAGGCCGAACATGGCCGCGATGTTCGGGTGTTCGACCCGAACTCCGAACATAATGGAAGTCAATGGGGACCCGAACTTTTGTGGTTTGTAAAGCCTCCTTACATGCTACATACCCCAAATTTACAGGGTATGTGCACCTTGGGAGTGGGTACAAGAGGAAAAAAAATTAGCAAAAAGAGCTTATAGTTTTTGAGAAAATCGATTTTAAAGTTTCAAAGGGAAAACTGTCTTTTAAATGCGGGAAATGTCTGTTTTCTTTGCACAGGTAACATGCTTTTTGTCGGCATGCAGTCATAAATGTAATACATATAAGAGGTTCCAGGAAAAGGGACCGGTAACGCTAACCCAGCAGCAGCACACGTGATGGAACAGGAGGAGGGTGGCGCAGGAGGAGAAGAAGGCCACGCTTTGTGAGACACAACAACCCCGGCCTTGCATGAGGGCAAGAAGCGTGCGGATAGCATGCTTTGTACCGCCATGCAGTCATAAATGTAATAAAGATAAGTGGTTCAATAAACAGGGACCACGCGGCAACGCTAACCCAGCAGCAGCAGACGTGATGGAACAGGAGCAGGCGCAGGAGGAGAAGGCCACGCTTTGTGAGACACAACAACCCAGGCCTTGCATGAGGGCAAGAAGCGTGCGGATAGCATGCTTTGTACCGCCATGCAGTCATAAATGTAATAAAGATAAGTGGTTCAATAAACAGGGACCACGCGGCAACGCTAACCCAGCAGCAGCAGACGTGATGGAACAGGAGCAGGCGCAGGAGGAGAAGGCCACGCTTTGTGAGACACAACAACCCAGGCCTTGCATGTGGACAAAAAGCGTGCGGATATAGCAGCAATGCTTTTTGCCGCCATGCAGTCATAAATGTAATACAGATGAGAGGTTCAATAAACAGGGCCCGGAAACGCAACACCATCCCAGATGTTCATTGGTCATGTTACTTGGTTGGGGTCCTGGAGTGTTGCGTAGTCATTTCCAATCCAGGATTGATTCATTTTAATTTGAGTCAGACGGTCTGCATTTTCTGTAGAGAGGCGGATACGCCGATCTGTGACGATGCCTCCGGCAGCACTGAAACAGCGTTCCGACATAACGCTGGCTGCCGGGCAAGCCAGCACCTCTATTGCGTACATTGCCAGTTCGTGCCAGGTGTCTAGCTTCGATACCCAATAGTTGAAGGGTGCAGATGGATGGTTCGACACAGCTACGCCATCTGACATGTAGTCCTTGACCATCTTCTCCAGGCGATCGGTGTTGGAGGTGGATCTGCACGCTTGCTGTTCAGTGGGCTGCGGCTGCATGGGTGTCAGAAAATTTTCCCACTCCAAGGACACTGCCGATACCATTCCCTTTTGGGTACTAGCTGCGGCTTGCGTTGTTTGCTGCCCTCCTGGTCGTCCTGGGTTTGCGGAAGTCAGTCTGTCTGCGTACAACTGGCTAGAGGAGGGGGAGGATGTCAATCTCCTCTCTAAAGTCTCCACAAGGGCCTGCTGGTATTCTTCCATTTTGACCTGTCTGACTCTTTCTTCAAGCAGTTTTGGAACATTGTGTTTGTACCGTGGATCCAGAAGGGTATAAACCCAGTAATTGGTGTTGTCCAGAATGCGCACAATGCGTGGGTCACGTTCAATGCAGTCTAGCATGAATTGAGCCATGTGTGCCAGAGTCCTACCAGAATCCTCATCATCCTCTTGTGAGCGTTGTGATAGTTGTTGTGATGCATCATAGTCGTCACCTTCCTCCTGGTCTGCTTCTGCTGACCATTCGCGTTGAATTGTGGAAGTCCAACGTGCACCGCTCTGGCCCTCGTCAGTGGTGGCATGAAATTCCTGCTCCAACTCCAGCTGTTCCTCCTCCTCTTCTTCGTCATAGCTGCTGGGGCCAGCGTTCCCTGAGGCGGATGGCCTGATGTTGGTACCATCACGCTGATCGTTTTCTCCTTCAGATTCCCCCAGTTGCATCATGACAGCTGTTTCCTTGATTTTTAACATCGACCTCTTCAGTAAACACAGCAGTGGTATGGTAATGCTGACTGAAGAGTTGTCACTGCTCACAAGCAACGTGGATTGCTCAAAATTTTGGAGGACTTGGCAGAGGTCCAACATGTTGGCCCAATCGGATCCACAGAAGCTTGGCAGCTGGCCGGATGCGCCTCGGTACTGCGCCGTCATGTACTGGACCACTGCACTCTTCTGCTCGCAAAAGCGGGCTAGCATGTGCAGCGTAGAATTCCAGCGCGTAGGGACATCACACAGCAAGCGATGGTGGGGGAGATTGAAGCGCTCCTGCATCTTGGCGAGTGCCCCCGAAGCAGTACTGGAATTTCTGCAATGTTTGGACACTCGACGCACCTTCAACAGCAGATCGGGCACGCCTGGGTATGTCCTCAGGAACCGCTGAACTACTAGGTTCATCACGTGCGCCAGGCAAGGGATGTGTGTCAGCTTAGCCAACCTTAAAGCGCGAATGAGATTACTCCCATTATCACACACAACCATGCCCGGTTTCAGGTCCAGCGGTGCCAGCCACAAATCCGTCTGTTCCTTTATTCCCCTCCAAATTTCCTCCCCTGTGTGCTGCTTATCCCCAAGGCAGATTAGCTTCAGCAACGCTTGCTGACGCATGCCAACAGCTGTGCTGCACTGCTTCCACGATCCTACTGCTGCTGGGTTAGCGTTTCCGGATGAGGTACAGCTTTGAGATGCGTTGGAGGAGAAGGAGTCAGAGAGGTAGGTGCTGCTGTTATCCAGTGGGAGGGACGGCGGTGCAGCTGTTTGTGGCGTGGGCAACACCCGTGCCGTAGCAGGTGAGGAATCGCTGCCAGGCTCCACAAGGTTCACCCAGTGCGCGGTAAGGGAGATGTATCGACCCTGGCCGAACGCACTCGTCCAGGTGTCAGTGGTGAGGTGAACCTTGCAGGCAACGGCATTCTTCAAGCTTCGGGTTATTTTGCTGACCACGTGCTCATGCAACTCAGGCACTGCAGAGCGTGCAAAGTGGTAGCGGCTGGGAACCACGTAACGTGGGATGGCCACTGACATCATGCCCTTGAAGCTGTTTGTCTCCACCAATCGATATGGCAGCATTTCGCAGGCCAGAAGCTTGGCTATGCTGGCTGTTACTGCCACGGCCCGGGGGTCATTTGCTGGCAATTTCCTCTTGCGCTCAAACATCTCCGACACAGACAACTGAACCGTAGCGCTGCACACGGAAGGGCTGTTGGTTGTTGTGTTTGATGAACACTGGGAGACCTCAAGAGCACTACTCCGGAAAGTGACAGTGTCAGCGTCGTCTGATGTTTGTGAATGTTGTGAACCACGCAATGGCTGGGCTACTGCTGCTGCTGAGGCGGGTCTGGTGAACCCAAGGGAGGCAGTGTTGTTTCTGGTACCCTGTCCTGACGCGTTTGCCCAAAGAGTGGGATGTTTGGATAGCATGTGACGGCTCATGCTGGTGGTGGAGAGGTTGTTAATATTTTTCCCCCTGCTCAGGCGGGTCTTGCACACCTTGCAAATCGCCATGGTAACATCCTCAGTGCAGTCTTCAAAGAAAGCCCAGACTTTGGAGCACCTGCCTCCTTGCTGGCGATTTCTGTTTGCTCCTCTTTTGCCTCTCACTTGAACTTCCACGCTTGTGGTGCCTGAAATTGCGCGCCGCCTACCTTGTGGCACAAGGCGAACTCGTGCAGCAGTGTGTTCTTCAACAGACTCATCTGTGCTGCTGCTACGACGGCGATGTTCTCGTTCACAAACAAAATCTGGGTCTCTGTCCACATTGTCCATACCCTCCTCTTCCATTTCCTCAAACTCGTCATATGTCATTGTGGGCCACCGCCGTGGAGTAGAGCTCCCCACAACAACCTCTGCGCAGCACACTCCAACGTCGTCTTCCAGATCTTGTCGGCCGACCTCCTGCAATTGCAACCCCTCCTGCCCAAATTGCTCTGGGATTTGGGTTTCCGAGTCCTCTTCGGACTCGCCTTGTATTTCAGTGCGCGGTGCATTTCCCACAGTTAACGGTTGTGAATCCAGGCACAACATTTCTGGCTGTTCCTCCATTGACCTTTGAAAGGTGGAAGTTTGTTGGGCTGGGAATAGCTCCTGCGAATACCCCATTGTGTCCTGAGGTAATTCATCGGACTGGTTATCTGGCAGTTGTGTGCGTGGTGTCGCTGCCGGTTGTGTCAGCTTTGTGCCCACTGGCTCCTTGTAACTGGCTGAGGACTCGGACCTCGTGCGTGATGTGCTGGTGCTGCTTAACCCACTGCTGGACGCTTGAGAGGTCATCCAAGTAATTATCTGGTCCTGTTCTTTTGGATTTGTGAGGGTTGTTGTCCTGGACAACATGGGCGGTATTGAGTGGGTTTTCTTGGGTGCTCCCCTGTGGCCTGTACGTGAACCGTCAGGGGAAACACCTCTTCCCTTGCCCCTCCCTCTTTCACCGGATTTCTTCCTCATTTCACTTATCCTTACAGTACACGCTGACTGGCAGCAGTACAGTGGCAGTACAGAAATGCTATACAGTACCACTATTCCCAGCAGCGACACAGAGCACAATGCTATACAGTGACGGGTGAGCGGTGTACCACTATTCCCAGCAGCGACACAGAGCACAATGCTATACAGTGACGGGTGAGCGGTGTACCACTATTCCCAGCAGTGACACAGAGCACAATGCTATACAGTGACGGGTGAGCGGTGTACCACTATTCCCAGCAGCGACACAGAGCACAATGCTATACAGTGGCGAACGAGCGGTGTACCACTATTCCCAGCAGACACAGAACAGTACACAGAATGCTATATAGTGTGGCTGAACGAGCGGTGTACCACTATTCCCAGCAGACACAGAACAGTACACAGAATGCTATATAGTGTGGCTGAACGAGCGGTGTACTACTGTTCCCAGCAGACACAGAACAGTACACAGAATGCTATATAGTGTGGCTGAACGAGCGGTGTACTACTGTTCTCAGCAGACACAGAACAGTACACAGAATGCTATATAGTGTGGCTGAACGAGCGGTGTACCACTGTTCCCAGCAGACACAGAACAGTACACAGAATGCTATATAGTGTGGCTGAACGAGCGGTGTACTACTGTTCCCAGCAGACACAGAACAGTACACAGAATGCTATATAGTGTGGCTGAACGAGCGGTGTACCACTGTTCCCAGCAGACACAGAACAGTACACAGAATGCTATATAGTGTGGCTGAACGAGCGGTGTACCACTATTCCCAGCAGACACAGAACAGTACACAGAATGCTATATAGTGTGGCTGAACGAGCGGTGTACCACTATTCCCAGCAGACACAGAACAGTACACAGAATGCTATATAGTGTGGCTGAACGAGCGGTGTACTACTGTTCCCAGCAGACACAGAACAGTACACAGAATGCTATATAGTGTGGCTGAACGAGCGGTGTACCACTGTTCCCAGCAGACACAGAACAGTACACAGAATGCTATATAGTGTGGCTGAACGAGCGGTGTACTACTGTTCCCAGCAGACACAGAACAGTACACAGAATGCTATATAGTGTGGCTGAACGAGCGGTGTACCACTGTTCCCAGCAGACACAGAACAGTACACAGAATGCTATATAGTGTGGCTGAACGAGCGGTGTACCACTATTCCCAGCAGACACAGAACAGTACACAGAATGCTATATAGTGTGGCTGAACGAGCGGTGTACCACTATTCCCAGCAGACACAGAACAGTACACAGAATGCTATATAGTGTGGCTGAACGAGCGGTGTACTACTGTTCCCAGCAGACACAGAACAGTACACAGAATGCTATATAGTGTGGCTGAACGAGCGGTGTACCACTGTTCCCAGCAGACACAGAACAGTACACAGAATGCTATATAGTGTGGCTGAACGAGCGGTGTACTACTGTTCCCAGCAGACACAGAACAGTACACAGAATGCTATATAGTGTGGCTGAACGAGCGGTGTACCACTGTTCCCAGCAGACACAGAACAGTACACAGAATGCTATATAGTGTGGCTGAACGAGCGGTGTACCACTATTCCCAGCAGACACAGAACAGTACACAGAATGCTATATAGTGTGGCTGAACGAGCGGTGTACCACTATTCCCAGCAGACACAGAACAGTACACAGAATGCTATATAGTGTGGCTGAACGAGCGGTGTACTACTGTTCCCAGCAGACACAGAACAGTACACAGAATGCTATATAGTGTGGCTGAACGAGCGGTGTACTACTGTTCCCAGCAGACACAGAACAGTACACAGAATGCTATATAGTGTGGCTGAACGAGCGGTGTACCACTATTCCCAGCAGACACAGAACAGTACACAGAATGCTATATAGTGTGGCTGAACGAGCGGTGTACCACTATTCCCAGCAGACACAGAACAGTACACAGAATGCTATATAGTGTGGCTGAACGAGCGGTGTACCACTGTTCCCAGCAGACACAGAACAGTACACAGAATGCTATATAGTGTGGCTGAACGAGCGGTGTACTACTGTTCTCAGCAGACACAGAACAGTACACAGAATGCTATATAGTGTGGCTGAACGAGCGGTGTACTACTGTTCCCAGCAGACACAGAACAGTACACAGAATGCTATATAGTGTGGCTGAACGAGCGGTGTACTACTGTTCCCAGCAGACACAGAACAGTACACAGAATGCTATATAGTGTGGCTTAACGAGCGGTGTACTACTGTTCCCAGCAGACACAGAACAGTACACAGAATGCTATATAGTGTGGCTGAACGAGCGGTGTACTACTGTTCCCAGCAGACACAGAACAGTACACAGAATGCTATATAGTGTGGCTGAACGAGCGGTGTACTACTGTTCCCAGCAGACACAGAACAGTACACAGAATGCTATATAGTGTGGCTGAACGAGCGGTGTACCACTGTTCCCAGCAGACACAGAACAGTACACAGAATGCTATATAGTGTGGCTGAACGAGCGGTGTACCACTGTTCCCAGCAGACACAGAACAGTACACAGAATGCTATATAGTGTGGCTGAACGAGCGGTGTACTACTGTTCCCAGCAGACACAGAACAGTACACAGAATGCTATATAGTGTGGCTGAACGAGCGGTGTACCACTGTTCCCAGCAGACACAGAACAGTACACAGAATGCTATATAGTGTGGCTGAACGAGCGGTGTACCACTGTTCCCAGCAGACACAGAACAGTACACAGAATGCTATATAGTGTGGCTGAACGAGCGGTGTACTACTGTTCCCAGCAGACACAGAACAGTACACAGAATGCTATATAGTGTGGCTGAACGAGCGGTGTACTACTGTTCCCAGCAGACACAGAACAGTACACAGAATGCTATATAGTGTGGCTGAACGAGCGGTGTACCACTGTTCCCAGCAGACACAGAACAGTACACAGAATGCTATATAGTGTGGCTGAACGAGCGGTGTACTACTGTTCCCAGCAGTGACACACAATGACTGGGGGGGACCCTGGCTAGCGTGGCTGGAGCGCGAACTACCCTGCCTGCCTACCCAAAGCTAAACCCACAGACAAATGGCGGAGATATGACGTGGTTCGGGTATTTATTTACCCGAACCACGTGACAGTTCGGCCAATCAGAGCGCGTTCGGGTCCGAACCACGTGACCCGTTCGGCCAATCACAGCGCTAGCCGAACGTTCGGGGAACGTTCGGCCATGCGCTCTTAGTTCGGCCATAAGGCCGAACGGTTTGGCCGAGCACCGTCAGGTGTTCGGCCGAACTCGAACATCACCCGAACAGGGTGATGTTCTGCAGAACCCGAACAGTGGCGAACACTGTTCGCCCAACACTATATCTGACCCTACTTTGTGCAATAAACTCTTGAATCTCAATTGAAGCCTACAGGAGAGGAAAGTCAACTATACCTCTCATTTTTTTAGACTGTTTTTAATTGTTTTATTCTTTTTGGTCACCTCCATCATCTATCTATTGATACTCATTACACCTCTGTTGGGAGGTTGCATTTTCAGCGTAGCTCTTTTTACCAGGACCTAATTACCATGAGATGTTACTAGTGTTGGATGAGGTGGTGATGTTGTTGGGAGAGGTGTTGGTGCTGCTGCTGGAGGAGGTGTTACTAGTGTTGGATGAGGTGGTGCTGTTGTTGGAGAAGGTGGTGCTGTTTTTGGAGAAGGTGGTGCTGTGGATATGGTGGTGCTGTTGCTGGAGCAGGTGGTGCTGTGGAGAACATGGTGTGCTGTGATTGGTTCAATGCTTCCAACTCTAACATTTTTGGCCAATCAGAGAATTCGGTAGTGTATCAAGGATGTCCGCATAATAGCGGACATCCACGAAATATAACAGATTTAGGTTACATATTTTTGTTAACAAAAATCACAAAAATTGTTTCTGTGGAAATCATAGGTGAAAATCTGCGGAATCGATAATCTTCATTTTTGAAATTTTCACTAACTGGCATTTCGATTCCTCCCTACTGGTGCAGCTGTTGTATGAAGTGGTGCTGTTGGAGAAGATGGTGCTGTTGTTGTTGGAGGTGTTACTAGAGTTGGAGGAGGTGGTGCTGTTGTTAGAGAAGGTGGTGCTGTTGTTGGGGAGGTGGTGCTGTTGTAGTATGAGGTATTACTAGTGTTAGAGAAGGTGGCGGTGTTGATGGAGGAGGTTGTGCTGTTAAAGGAGGAGGTGGCGCTGTTTTTGGAGGAGGTGGTGCTGTTTTTAGAGGAAATGGTGCTGTTGTTGGAGAAGGTGCTACTGTTGTTGTAGGAGATGCTACGGTTGCTGTAGGAGGTATTATTGTTGTTGAAGGAGAAGGTGGTGGAGTTAATTGAGGAGGTGGTGCTGTTTTTGGAGGAGGTGGTACTGATTTTGGAGGAGGCAGTGCTGTTTTGGAGGAGTTGATGATGCTGTTGTTGGAGGAGGTGGCACTATTGTTGAAGGCGGTGGTGCTGTGTTTGGAGGAGGTGGTGCTGTGGAGAAGTGTCAAGACGATAGCAATCGGGCATTGTTTTCCATCGTGGCTGATCACTAATGAGCTGTCAGCAGGCATCGGGGGACATCTATACACACTGGAATGGACACACAAGACAATTTTGAACTGTTAGCAATCATGCATTGACTTCTCCTGCCTTCTGGTGGCAGTATAAACTTGGACTGCCCTGGACTTTCATTGTGCCACCAGCAGAGGGCTTTGTGGACGTTTAGCAGCCCTGGAGTTCTGCCTTCCACCAGCAGGTGGCTGTATGCTGCCTGTGCAAAGGCCTTGTAGTTCTTTGTCTGGCCTACAGAGGCCTCTAATGGGACTTTGATCATTACCACCAGCTGCTTCCTGTTACATGGACTATATAAAGACTGTCTTTTGCGCCAAACAATTGTCATTACCTGTAGGTCTGAGTACTTCCTGGTCACTCCCATTACCTGATCCTGATACTCTGTCTTGACTTGTCTTTGCCTGTTCCATGTGATATAGCACTGATTGTATATATTGTATGCTTATATATAGTCTTTGTTATTTGCACTAGTTAGATAGATAGGTTGGATTGCATGTTCTTGTTGATTGGTGATCACCTGTATATAGTTGCTGTGTATGTGGGTCACATATATGTTTGCATCATATTTGCATCATTGTATATATTTGTCATTGCATTCCCTGGTTGTTCGTACATAGCTTGCTGTGCACATGGTTGCATCATTGTATATATTTATCACTGCATTCCCTGGTTGTTTTGCACATAGCTTGCCAGGGCTGGATTTACCATAAGTCACTGTAGGCACAAGCCTACAGGCGCCTGCTGATGGAAAGGCGGCCCACTCCCCTTCCAGAGCACCTTCCTCCCACCCTCCTTCCCTGTGCAGAGTGTAAATGAGAGGTTACTCCCCCAGCTCTCGGCATTCCACTGATGAGATCTTCCTTCAGTCAGGGGCACCTCTGGCTACTTAATACTGAGGTTCCTCTAGCTACCTAATACTAAGGGGCACCTGTAGCTACTTATGACAGGCAAGGGAAGTAAGGGAGAAGTGACAGTTGGGCCAGCCAGCACACTTGCGGTTCTGTTCGGAAGCTGTTTGTAGGTTCATGGGGCCTGATTCACAAAGCGACGCTAACAGTTAGCACGCTGGTGAAAAGCCCGTTATCACGCCTAAACTCAGTTTAGGCATGATAAGTTTAGGCATGATAAGTTTAGGCATGATAAGTTTAGGCATGATAAGTTTAGGCGTGATACGTTTAGGCGTGATAAGTTTAGGCGTGATAAGTTTAGGCATGATACGTTTAGGCGTGATAAGTTTAGGCGTGATAAGTTTAGGTGTGATAAGTTTAGGCATGATATGTTTAGGCGTGATAAGTTTAGGTGTGATAAGTTTAGGCATGATACGTTTAGGCGTGATACGTTTAGGCGTGATAAGTTTAGGCGTGATAAGTTTAGGTGTGATAAGTTTAGGCGTGATAAGTTTAGGCGTGATAAGTTTAGGCATGATAAGTTTAGGCATGATAAGTTTAGGCATGATAAGTTTAGGTGTGATAAGTTTAGGCATGATACGTTTAGGCGTGATAAGTTTAAGCACCAACTGGGTTAGCACTGCAGTGCACAGCTGATCAAAAGTTTTGCGCTAGCAAAGTCTGGTGCACTTCGCATAGAGTTTAATGGAGCTGCTTTGCGTGCGGGACTTTGAGCGCGATCTAAACTTATCTAAACTTATCATGCCTAAACTTATCACGCCTCAACTTATCACGCCTAAACTTATCACGCCTAAACTAGCTTTCCACCAGCGTGGTGGAATGGTTATCACGTCTAAAGTCTCTAACTGGGTTAGCACCGCTTTGTGAATCGAGCCCATGGAGTGCAAAATCTAGGGTGCTAGGACATCTGTGCCTGTGTAAATCCGAGCCTGTAGCTTGCTGTACATATGGTTGCATCTTATTTGCATTATATTGTATACACTGTCTGCTCACAAATCACAATATAACCTCACTTTGCACCTTATGTTCTGGTCCTTATGTCTGTATTGCTGCACATTGTGGTCATCATTTGTTCCTCCATTCAGGCCTTGTAACATAAACTATCATTTCAGGTGACGTAATTTACATAACTGAGCCATAGTCCTGTGTAAGATTCTGATCATATAAACATTAACATTGCAGTTGAAAGTACAATCACTTTTTTCTCCAGCTGCTTTCATGTCAGCAGTAGCTTGGAATGCCCCGATCGGCATTAGAAAGCTCTGTACATGCCAAGGCTTTAACAATAGTTATTCTTTATAATGGCTGGCCCCGGGACATGTTCATTTACATATATGTCATGTTGGTGACAGCTCTTTTCGCTGTGTACTACCCACAGGCTGATAAGATCTGTAGGCCCTGAGCTAATAGGGGGCATCTTTCGGATCATGGAGCATTCAGGCTGGTGGCTGCTATTACCCAGAAACCTCCAGCTCAGTGTTCTGGTACAGGCAGGTAGGGGAACACATTGCATGGATGTTAAGAGACATTTCAGAAACAATATATATATACATTTGTATATGAAATAGCAGAATTTAAAGAAACAGACTTTGGGCTTGTTTCACTAAGACAAATAACACACCGTATCAGAGTTAATACGCTTTATCAGAGTTAACATGTCTTATCAGAGTAGCATATCAAGCGCTACAAACGTATGCCTGCTAATTGGCAATGACCAGAGCTCCACTCGTCCTGCCCTGAGCCCCTGCACTTTGATTGGCCCAACAGGCTGCCTGTCACTTGACAGGAAACTTGACAGGCAGCCTATTGGGCTGAAGTGAGAGGAACAGGTGGAACTGTAACCATTTTGTCACTCCAGGTGAGAAAATCCGTGGCACAAAAAATTAGTAGATTATCTCTGAAGAATGCTAATCTTCTTGAAAATGTACTGGGGATGTACAGTAGAAACCTAAGATGTCTCTAGGAATCCTCTTGATATTGCACCACATTGCTCCTCCAGTCTCCTGACTCTTCCTGCTTTGCATTTGCTTATGTGTGGCGTATCCGTGAAACAGCTGCACATGCGTGGTTGGCACCGACTCCGTCTAATTACACGCTCTCGCCTCCGAAAAAAGGGGAGAGAATCATCGTATTGTCATTGAGCAAAATAACAGATGGATTTTCCCACTTCTGCGACACGATCACCTCCTTGAAAAACAACGGCGTCTTGGAAGTCATACGAAAATCTCGAAGATTAATGCAAGCGGTTAATTACCGCAGTGACTCACAGGCGCGTACTGTATGTGCGTAGGATATTTCCTGAATTAAAATGGGTGTTGGTTTTATTGCAAGAGGCATAAAACTGCTCTTGTTCCTTCGCCAAATACACAGGAAACATAAGTCTTTCAGTGACTAAAACCGCTGTGTAGTGCCGCGTCCTCTATCGCTTGGGAATTGATGACATATTGCCTGCGATTCCCCTTGCCCATTAAAGTGCTAGAATCTAAGTTGTGTAGACACAAGACATAATTTCAGAAAAGAGTTGCATTTATTGTGACAAGTTGAGGTATTATTTACTGAGGATGCGTTGTTTATCATTTCTCTTAAAGCAGAAAGGACAGCCACACTATTTCAGGAAAACACACACAAATACTGTAAGTAGATAACTACTTGTTCTACTTACATAACACATGTAATGTACTGTGTCCATACCTAGATTTTTGTGAATTGTATATCTTATCTTACTAATATTATAAACTAGCGTTGCCCGGGTATGTATTTGGCTAGTGTTGGCTCCGCCCACATTTTCTAATCCTAACACACAGTTACTCAATGACCGAGTTTGTGAGCTTTGCGGTCTTTGGCATCAATGATTTGCATTGAAATGAAATAAATCTGATTGGCTGTTTGTGGCCCCACCCCCTTTTCTGAATTTGAATCCCAGTCACCCAATGACCAACTGTACCAGGTTTGAGACTTTTGCCATTAACAGTTCAGGAATAGCAGCAGTTTACATATTCCCAGTGAAATTTGTATTTTTCTCCGCCCACTGATGTCCTGACGTTTCCCGGGTATGTATTTGGCTGGTGTTGGCTGTGGCCACCTTTTCTAACCCTAACACACAATTACTCAATAACCAAGTTTGTGAGATTTGTGGTCTTTGTCATCAATAATTTGCATTGAATGGAAACAAATCTAATTGGCTGTTTGTGGGCGGAGACAAATACAAATTTCACTGTGAAATGTAAACTGCAGCCATTCTTACACTGTTAATGGTAGGGTTCTCAAACTTTGCACAGTTGGTCACTGGGTGACTGGCATTAATATTCAGAAAAGTGGGTGGAGCCTACAAAAGCCAATCAAAATTCACCTATTGATTTTCCTGGGGAATATTTAATTGCTGCCATTCTTGCACTGTTAATGGCACAAGCCTCAAACCTGGTACAGTTAGTCAATGGGTGACTGGGGTTTGAATTTGGAAAAGGGGGTGGAGCCAATCTGGATTGTTTCATTTCTATGAAAATAATTAATGCTAAACACTGCACAAACTTGGTCATTGAGTAATTGTGTTAAGGGGTTAGAAAAAAGTGGGCGGAGCCAACACCAGCCAAATACATACCCGGGCAACGCCGGACCATCAGCTAGTAGTAAATAAAGAAAAAACTATTCCCAGCATTTTCCATCTTTACTGCTCCTGAGTAATTTCCTGATGTAATTTCCTATCTCACTCTTTTTTTTTTTTTGCTCCGAGAAACTGCACTGTCATATCTAGTTTGCTTTGCAAACACATGCAAGCACAACATAGATTGTATTTCATCAGCTTCTGCAGGGGGTGAGACTTAATCCCCTTTCTCTGCCTTGTGTCACACTGAACTGCCTTCAGCCAATCAGTGAGGAGCAGGAATGTGGGAGGGGAGATACCAAGCTTCCCTCTCCCTGGCAATGTACCAGAATAGAGCAAGGCTGACCGAGATAAAATTAATTGCAGAAGAAACATTTATTATTATACTGGAATGCTTGCAATGCAGAGTCAAATTGTAGCCTGTATAATAAACACAGAGCAGTGGGTTAATGCAATTTGATTTTATGGCTGACAATCCTGCTTTAAAGTTCAACAACAGACAGCTAAATTCACATTTGGTACATATATACATTTAGCGGGCACCCATGTTTTCTGCTTTCCTTCACAGCCTAGGAGCAACCACCTCCTTCTGCCAGAATGTGGTTTTAACGCAATGCTCAAAGGGTACCCGAGGTGACATGTGACAGGATGAGATAGACATGTCTCTGTACATTGCTAAGCATTCCAATAACTAGGCTGTGTTCTTTTTTTTATTTTCTCTCTGAAAGAGTTAACATTTAGGTTTAAGCTGAGTACACACGTACGATAACGATCGTTCAAAAACGAACGATAACGACAATCGGAACGATAATCGTGCGTTCAAAAAGTGTGAACGATCGTTTTTGTGAACGATAACGATCGTTATCGTTCAATCGGACCGATCCAACCCGGCGGATTTTTTCGAAAGATAATCGTTCAATCGTTGCAGTGTGTACAAAGATCGTCCGATAACGCATGTTCTTATTGCCTGTCATAACGTCACTTCCGTTTGCGCACGCATTTTTTTATCGTTCGTCGTTCAGTACTTTATACTTATATCGTTCACGTGTGTACACAATCGTTCATTACGAACGATCTTTTCAGTCTAATTTGAATATCGTGTAAACGTCACGAATCGTTCGTAACGAACGATCTTTATCGGACGTGTATACGAACCTTTAGGCTTCAATTCATTAAAGGCTGTTCGATCAACAACAAAAAAAAGTCAGAGAAATTCCGCATTCGGTATTTTAGACTGACTTTTTTTTGGCTAATTCATCAAGATTTTCACAGGTGTGGTAAAAGTTTGGTAATTTCCCGATAAAATGAGTTCCAATTCACAAAAACCTGTTTGGTAACAGCAGAGCAGTGTGGAGTTGTCTCTGTTTTGTTATATGCTGTTCTCTGTGCAGTGACAGCATTACACAAGTAAAAGGCTTCCCCAACATTCCTTTAGAATGTACATGTTTGTTATACTGTTTGTTATACTCCCTCTGCTCAGTTTGAATCTGTCTATTGGTCTTTCTTAACATTTCATTTCATTGCCACAGTTTAGATGAACTTCCAAGAGACATTAAACATACAATGCTTAGGTGATTTAACCACTAGCTCCTCCGTATCTTCATACAGGAACTTAAAGCGTTAAACAGGGGAAACATCTTTTGTGCAGATCTCTCCTGTGCTGCCTTGGGAGGTAGAGAAGCTTGTTCCTTCAGAGAAGGTGTCGCACCCTATCAGAGGGAAATGCAGGAGACATAGGCTGTTGCTATTGGCTCTCTGCTCCTGTCAGTCATGTCTTATCGGACAGTGAAGCTGGTTATCGACACTTCAGAGCTGCCAGTATTCATTGAACACTTCAGAGCTGCCGCTATTCATCGAACATGCTACTGGGCTTTACCACATGCTCTAATCTTCATGAATTGACATTTGCTGACATTTATTGAGGTGTTTACTGTACAAGTTTGTTAGTTTCAGCTCGCCATGCAGTAACGTGGTAAGCCAACAATATATTTATTTTAGCTTTCGGTACACTGAGAGATGGTGTCAGCATATGAGGCAAAGCAACATTAAAGATTATTTTCTTAGCTGATACCCAGGAAATAAAGCTGCAAGGGGGAAAAAAAGTTATTTTAAGGAGTAAGAGTAATGGTGCTACTAAAGACATAATCATCTCAGGTAGTCTCTGACTTATGAACACCCCACTTATGAATGACCTGCCGACATGAACGGCCTGAAAATTTGAAATTTGATGCTGTGGGAACAATTAAAAAAATACATTTTTTTTCAAAAAGACGTTGACGTTTTTTTTGAAAAAAAAAATCAATTTAAAAAAAAAACTAAGAAAAATGTTTTTTAAAGCGGTAAGTTTACATTTTGCAGCAGTACTCTGAGGGCACAGGGGGACAGAGGTGACACAGTGGGGGAACAGAGTATGGCACTAATGGCAAAGGAAAACAGAGGTGACACAAAGGCGGGCACTAGAGGTACAGGGGGGATTAGAGGAGGTATAGGGGACAGAGATGGCACAGTGTGTCAACTTTTGTTCAGATTCAAGTTACGAACAAACCTACAGTCCCTATCTCATTTGTAAACCAGAGACTACCTGTTGTGGGAAGCAGTGACAGAACTACAATTCATGGACCCCCCAGCGAAACTTTGAAGGGGCCCTACAATGTTCCACAGCTTTTTCTTTGCCTCCCCTTGATGCCCTTCACTGCATTGGACCCCTTCTCACAAGGGCCATAACAACTGTAGCCACAAAAACACCTGATCTCAAGTATAGTCCCCTGTATGGGAGGCAGTGGAAAGTGAGTAGTTGGGGCCCCCCACAGCTCTGGGCCCCCCTGTGATCGCAAGTGCTGCTCCCCTCTAGTTACACCCCTGGTGGGAAGCCCGGGATAGTCCAGATGTTCCTTGGATCCTTCTTCAGCTCCAACGCTGGGTCTCTCTTAATGACCTGAGTTCTTCAGTGTTCTCTGGAAAGTGCTGCGTAAAATCTGCCAGCCCTGCACAGTGTAAATGGATAATAATAACACCAATATATCACCAACAACACACAGAGAAACAGGAACCTGTAGGATGCAATAATTTAGCGCCATGATAAAATAAAGCCTAACAGATAATGAATGTAATTGGTATTTATGAGCTTTCCCGCTGTTCTCTTTGGCTTCAGTGCAGGCCGTAAGGACCTATTGTAGCAAGCTGAGCTCTTTATTGACCTGAATGAGAAACGAGAGTGGGAAAAATGTACGACTAGCAGATTTTGTGCACCATGTTTTCTGCTGTCCACCATTCATTAGTTAGTTGTCCAAGAACGAATGTTAAACATGTGTAACATGTAAATGTTTAACAATGTCATATGACATTGAAAAGGGATGGAGTGCACTGAGCTAAAACTGTTGGAACTACCTGACAGAAATGTATTTTTCCTTTTAGATGGACTTGATATTCAAGAATAATTATCTCCAGTTTAAAGGAAGGTACTATATAAAGAGGCAATGGGCAAGTGTTGGGACCCCTAAGGCCCTTATAATTTACCAGTTTTAAAGGGCAACATACTCATATCAGAAAACATTATCTCAACCCCAAAGCTTTACATCTTAGCCCAGAAAACCTGACCAATCTATTTCCTCATTTAGGCCTAAGGGTGACATACTATTAAGTTGATAAATCTACCTTGCTTCTCGTTTGAGGTGATGTCACCACCTCTGTTATTTAATTTGATATGATCGATCCCACAAACCCTCAAGCTTCTGCTTGATCCATGATGTTTCTCTAGGAAGTGAGATGCCACTGAAGTTAATGATGTACCTTCATCCAGATGCTTGCTGGCCAGCCTAATATTAGATAGATGTTGTTGAACACGAGTCTTTAACATGTTTTTGGTCTGACCAACATAAATCTTGGAGCATGGGCAAGTGATAGCATATATTACTCCTGTACTTTTACAGTCAATATATTTTTTAATCCGGTAGCTGTTGGAGCCCATACATTCCCCAATCCTCATGCATGGTTGTATATACCTGCAAACATTGCAGTTTCCACTTTCCACAAGGGAGATTATCTTTGGACCTGATCTAGAGAGATTCCATCCCCATATATTGGGATGGCACAGATTTATAGATGACATCTTCATGATCTGGGATGGTCCGTTGGAACTTTGTAATGAATTTACTGATATCCTTAACCATAATGAGATGAATATCTTACTAAACAGGCAATTTTCTTTGACAGGTAACGACTTTTTGGATCTCAAGATCAAAATTGACTCAGATGGATACCTACAGACAGATCTGTTCTGTAAGCAAACATCAGTCAATTCTCTATTGCATTATAAAAGTGCTCATACCAAGTCATTACGTAATAACATTCCCACAGGCCAATTTGGAGAGTACGCCGTATTTGCTCTAAACAGAGTGATTTATCCTCACAGGCACAAACATTCACCAACCGCTTCAAAGAAAGGGGTTATCCCAAGAAAGTGATCTCTAGAGCCTACCAACGAGCCAAGTCCACAGATCGCAACGACCTACTGCAGGGCACACGGAGAAATACTGAAACAATGGTAAGACTAAGTACAACCTATAACAATCAATGGAGAGACATATATAGCATCCTAAATCGTACTTGGGCTATCTTGCATTCTGATTCAGTTGTGGCAAGATTCATTAGTCCACACGCTTCCATTGCAGCATATAAATGCCCGAACCTTAAAGATAGACTCCCCTTTTTGGGGTAGTCACCCTTGTGGAAACTGCAATGTTTGCAGGTATATACAACCATGCATGAGGATTGGGGAATGTATGGGCTCCAACAGCTACCGGATTAAAAAATATATTGACTGTAAAAGTACAGGAGTAATATATGCTATCACTTTCCCATGCTCCAAGATTTATGTTGGTCAGACCAAAAACATGTTAAAGACTCATGTTCAATAACATCTATCCAATATTAGGCTGGCCAGCAAGCAACTGGATGAAGGTAAATCATAAACTTCTGTGGCATCTCACTTCCTAGAGAAACATCATGGATCAAGCAGAGGCTTGAGGGTTTGTGGGATCGATCAGATCAAATTAAATAACAGAGGTGGTGACATCACCAAAGAACTTCTCAAACGAGAAGCAAGGTGGATTTATCAACTTAATAGTATGTCACCCTTAGGCCTAAGTGAGGAAAAAGATTGGTCAGGTTTTCTGGGCTAACATGTAAAGCTTTGGGGTTGAGATAATGTTTTCTGATATGAGTATGTGGTACAGATATATGTATTCATACTTTTTCTCTTCTTGTATACAGAGTTACCATGTGACATATTTATACATTGTATAGACTCCTTTCGAGAGATTTTGGACTTTAGTTGCTTCTTGGACTCCTTTAAAGGATACCCAAACTGAAATGTGACATAATGAGATAGACATGTGTATGTACAGTGCCTAGCACACAAATAACTATGCTATGTTTGTTTTTTCTTTCTCTGCCTGAAAGAGTTAAATATCAGGTATGTAAGTGCCGTGGCTGACTCAGTCCTGACTCAGACAGGAAGTGACTACAGTGTGACCCTCACGATAAGAAATTACCCTTTTTTTTACCTCTTTCTTGCTCTCAGAAGCCATTCTCTGCTAGGAAAGTGTTTTATAATTGGAATTTCTTATCAGTGAGGGTCACACTGTAGTCACTTCCTGTCTGAGTCAGGACTGAGTCAGCCACTTGCATACCTTATATTTAACGCTTTCAGGCAGAGAAATAAAAAAAAGGAACACAGCATAGTTATTTGTGTGCTAGGCACTGTACATACACATGTCTATCTCATTATGTCACATTTCAGTTTGGGTATCCTTTAAGTAATTCCACCTTTTCTTGTGGATGGACTACGTTATGGGACTTTGAACATTGGATACATCATGTCTTGCCAACCCCTTGACTTGTAACCTTGACCCCATGGGTTGGACTCTTGGGGTTATATGAAAGGAACTCTCTTTGCCATCACCATAATTATTTTGGAATTATTAACTTTAATAGGGTGTTGTCCCTTCAAGGACTCTAGCTGCTATGCAGATTTATTGGTACTCTTTATCTGTGGATCTACAATATGTATGTACTAATATTTGTAATATTTGTAATGATTGCTAACTATATTTTTATATATATTTGTATATTGCTAGGTTCCTATGTATATAGGTGTTTATCACTCACCTTTGACTGTCTGGCCTGTGATTGGTGGATTTGGGTATACTGGCTCGATCTGCATATATATATATATATATATATATATATATATATATATATATATATATATATATATATATATATATATATATATACTCTTTTCCCTGGCTTTCCCTTTATATCAACTTATCTTTATGGGTAAAAGGCTCTCTACTATATTATTATCTCTTTTAGGGATGCTTCTTGCATATTGGCAGCGCATTATATTGTTTAATTTACTGGCCGTGTTATATTTACCTTTGCTTCCGCGTTCCAGCATGGTCTGTTTCCCTGGCATTCCATTTCCTAATTGAATGACCGGGTCATATTTACCTTACTAGCCAGCCCCTGTTTCCTTAGCTTCCGACCTCCATGCCACAACTTCCGGGAGGTGGATGCAAACTCGCGTCACACCTTCAGTTGCTTTTATTTATTTATTTATTTATTTATTGTATTTATAAAGCGCCAACATATTACGCAGCGCTGAACATTAATTTAGGTTACAGACAATATTTAGGGGTGACATACAGCAATATGACAATACAGGAACACAAGAAAACCAGATCACACAGCACAGTATTAGTACAAGGTAATGCTTAGTCAGTCACTGGATGAAGCATGGAGATTAGGCAAGTTATGTTCACTCAGATGCATAGCATGGGTTCACAGTAATGGAGGTGCCAGATCAGGTAGGACACAAAAGGAGGAGGACCCTGCCCAAAGGCTTACAATCTAGAGGGAGAGGTAAGGACACGAATGGTAGGGGACCAGAGTTCAGCTGTAGGTTTAGAGCACTTGTGAGGGGTAGTAGGCCAGAGTGAAAAGGTGAGTTTTGAGGGCTTTCTTGAAGATGTTGAAGGAGGGGGCTGCCCTAATGGGTGGAGGTAGGGAGTTCCATAGTGTTGGAGCACTTTTAAATGCCGTTTGAATGGCGATCCAGCACTGTTGTCCCCCTCTCTCCTTGATAAAGTGGGGTAACGCCCACGGAACTAGTGGAACCGTTTGAGGGGACCCTCCGTCTCTCTCTGCCTCCACCGATGCCTGCCTGCTCTTCCACTTACTGGACTAAGTATACTCCTCATGCACTCTTTCTATGGGCTGCTCCTACTTCAACACTTGGTCTTGCCATTGCAGTTAATGATTGGTCACAGTACACCATTTACCAGTTATCTTCTTTTTAGGTTGTTTTTCAGCGTTTTTTGCACTTAATTTCATATTTGTTTTGTTTTTCACTATTTTGCACGCTATTGTATATGTCACAACAAGATTCATCATCCTAGGTGCCACCATTATACATAAGCACATACACATCCTAGATGCCACCATTATACATACATATATATATATATATATATATATAAGCCACCACTTGTTTAGATGGAGGGTGAAAAGTTCTTTCACGTTTACTCACCACCGATTGTTGTTGGTTTTCCTCCAGTAAATCCATGAGATCAGCAAAGATCTGTCTGTCCAATGGCTCTAAGTTTGCAGGTTCTACAGTTTCGCTTTCAAAGAATTTTTTGAAGAGTAACTTTCTACAAAACAAATAAATGTCTTTAAGCAGTTCAAATTTAGCAAGACTTTTGGTAGGTGAAAAGGAAAGTCCTCTGGAAAGTGGAAAGAACACTCTGCTCTGCTTCAGGAGGAGACAGGATCTCTCGGACTGGAGAGATTGATAACTTTCAATCTGTGAAATGATGTGTTCTCTGGCGTTTGATTGATGGGGTGTTTTGGGCCCCCCTGAGGAGTCTTTGTCTTCTATCTCCTAGAGAAAGTACCCAGCAAAAACAGCACCGCTCAAAGTATAATTAAAGGTAAATATCAAATACAATTTTATTAAACCAATATATGTAAGAAAACACATTATACATTCCATAAAATTCCATGATTAAAACCAATTAAAAAGCACCCATAAAACTCTCTGCCTACAATCGAATACAAACACAATGCAATAAGGGAATGACTCTGCGTTTTGTGCACTTAATTTCACATTTGTGTTGTTTTTCACTATTTTGCACGATATTCTATACGTCACAACAAGATTCATCATCCTAGGTGCCACCATTATACATATGTATACTGAACCTGGGTTCTATCCCCTGAGACTCAATTTTGAATTTTCATTGATTACTAGCTGGTTGCCCGGGGTTGCCCGGGTATGTATTTGGCTGGTGTTGGCTCCGCCCACTTTTCCTAACCCTAACACACAATTACTCAATTACTTAATGACCAAGTTTGTGAGCTTTGCGGTCTTTGGCATCAATAATTCGCATTGAAATAAAATAAATCTGATTGGATGTGGTTCCACCCCTTTTCTGAATTTGAACCCCAATCACCCAATGGCCAACTGTACCAGGTACAGGTGATTAACAGTGCAAGAGGCTTGTGCCATTAACAGTGCAAGAATGGCAGCAATTAAATATTCCCCTTAAAAATCAATAGGTGGATTTTGATTGGCTTTTGTAGGCTCCACCCACTTTTCTGTATATTAATCCCAGTCACCCAGTAACCAACTGTGCAAAGTTTGAGAACCCCACCATTAACAGTGTAAGAATGGCTGCAGTTTACATTTTCGCAATGAAATTTGTATTTTTCTCCACCCACTGATTTCCTGACATTGTTCGGGTATGTATTTGGCTGGTGTTGGCCCTGCCTACTTTTTCCTAACCCTAACACACAATTACTCAATGACCAAGTTTGTGAGCTTTGCAGTCTTTGGCATCAATAATTTGCATTGAGATTAAACAAATCTGATTGGCTGTTTGTGGCTCCACTCCTTTGTCTGAATTTGAACCCCAGTCACCCAATGACCAACTGTACCAGGTTTAAGGCTTGTGCCATTAACAGTGCAAGAATGGTAGCAATTACATATTCCCCTTCAAAATCAATAGTTGAATTTTGATTGTTTTTTAGGCTCCACCCACTTTTCTGAATATTAATCCCAGTCACCCAGTGACCAATTGTGCAAAGTTTGAGAACCCTACCATTAACAGTGTAAGAATTGCTGCAGTTTACATTTTCTCAGTGAAATTTGTATTTGTCTCCGCCTACTGATGACCCGGCATTGCCCGAATATGTATTTGGCTGGTGTTGGCTGCGCCCACTTTTCCTAACCCTAACACACAATTAATCAATTACTCAATGACCAAGTTTGTGAGCTTTGCGGAGACAAATCAGATTGGCTGTTTGTGGCTCCACACCCTTTTATACATTTAAACTCCAGTCACCCAACGATTAACTGTACCAGGTTTGAGGTTTGTGCCATTAACAGTGCAAGAATGGCAGCAGTTAAATATTCCACTGAAAAATCAATAGGTAATTTTTGATTGGCTTCTGTAGACTCCACCCACTTTTCTGAATATTAATCCCAGTCACCCAGTAACCAACTGTGCAAAGTTTGAGAACCCTGGCATTAACAGTGTAAGAATGGCTGCTGTTTACATTTTCCCAGTCAAATTTGTATTTTTCTCCGCCCACTTATGACCCCACATTGCCCGCTTATGTATTTGGCTGGTGTTGGCTGTTCCCACTTTTCTAACCCTGGCACACAATTAATTATTTACTCAATTACCAAGTTTGTGAGCTTTGCGGTGTTTGGCATCAATAATTTGCATTGGAATGAAACAAATCTGATTGGCTGTTTGAGGCTCCACCCCCCTTTCTGAAATTGAACCCCAGTCACCCAATGAATAACTGTACCAGGTTTGAGGCTTGTGCCATTAATAGTGCAAGAATGGCAGCAATGTTAATATTCCCCTTGAAAATAAATAGGTGAATGTTGATTGGCTTTTATAGGCTCCACCCACTTTTATGAATATTAATCCCAGTCACCCAATGACCAACTGTGCAAAGTTTGAGAACCCTGCCATTAACAGTGTAAGAATGGCTGCAGTTTTACATTTTCTCAGTGAAATTTGTATTTGTATTTGTCTCCGCCCCCTTTTTGGTTATGGGAATAAAAAGTATCCTATACTTTATTCCAGCTAATGTACTATGTGTGTGCCAAATTTCAGTCAAATCCGTTTAGCCATTTTTGTGTGACAAACATCCAAACATCCGAACGTTTCCATTTATAATATTAGTAGGATAATACATTGTGCAGAGTCATTCCCTCATTGCATTGTGTTTGTATTTGATTGTACGCAGAGAGTTTTATGGGTGCTTATTAATTGGTTTTAATCATAGGATTTTATGGAATGTATAACGTGCTTTCATACATTTATTGTTCTAATAAAATTGTATTTGATATTTAATTATACCTTGAGTGGTGCTGTTTTTGCTGGGTACTTTCTCTCGTAGCACTGTAATGATACTTTTTTTTTGACCCTAGCACACTCATTAACATTGCAATTGTCGCAGACACTTCCTAGTGTTAAGTGAGGACTTAGTTTGTTAAGTGGATCATAGAATATCAGTAGCATTACTGATATTTTACTATCGGTATTAGGTGTGCTCGTTCGGATTTCCGATCGGGAATTGCATTTCCGCATCGAAATTCGGAAATCGGTAATGCAAGTGTGGTAGGCGGATTTTCGCTGAATTTTTTGCAGAAGTCGCGGAAATTTCGTCCGACTTTAACTTTCTCAAAAACTACAAGGTCTTTTATGGGGGCTTTGCTATTAACCTTTAAATTCGATGTCATACCACATAGCGGTTCCAATGCGAATTTTCGCTCTATTTTCTGCTGATTTTAACATCAAATTTTCTCAAAAAACTACAAGGTCTTTTTGAAAGATTTTTTTTCCTCTTGTTTCCACTCTTCTCCTTAACTTACCCTGAAAATTTGGTGCTTCTAGAACCTACGTGGGCTTTGCTATCAACTGCCAAAGTAGGCCACGGTTGAGTATAATGTAAAGTGCAGAAAATTCGCATTACCGATATGTGGTATGATGCCAAATTTAGAGGTTAATAGCAAAGCCCCCATAGGTGCTAGAAACACCAAATTTACAGGGAATGTTAAGCAGACAAGTGGGAACAAGAGGAAAAAAAATCTTCCAAAAAGACCTTGAAGTTTTTGAGAAAACCAATGTTAAAGTTGGCGGAAATTACCGCGAAAATCCGCATCGGAAAGCTGAAATCGGTAGCGGAATCGGTAGCAGTAGCGGTAATCGACAATGGCGGAAAACGGATTTTCCGTGGAAATGGAAATTGGCATTTTCGACCATCCCTAATCTGTATTAACCGGCGCTCAAATTCTCAGGTGCCTTTTTAAAGGTATACTGTACATGCAAAAAGGGCACTGGGAAATTTCAGCGCAAGGTGAAGTTGAAAAACCTCTCACCCTGCTAGTTCAATAATTACTATTCCCCCTCGAGGCCACCATAGACACAGGGGTAAGAAGTAATTTGGCTGTTGCTGGCAGCTGAATTGCACTGTTTTGTTCTGTTTTCGTAATTTGGGCTCCGTCTTTTGCCATCACCCACACTACCCTCTGAACGCTGCTATAGCAGTAATTCACATACAGCCTATGGTGGCACCCAAATGTCCAGCGGCCTTTTTGCCTGTGTCATTTTAAAAGTGTACCAGAGATGATTAAATCTAAAGATTCGATACTTACCCAGGGCTTCCTGCAGCCCCATAAACACGTCTGAGTCCCTCACCCGTGGTCTGCCGTTCAGCAGCAACCAGCCCCGGTAATTGCTTCAGTCGGGTCCAGTCTGGGTCTTATGCGCATGCACGGACCTCCCACACATGCGCAGAAGACCCAGACTGGACCCAACTGAAGCAATTACCGGGGCTGATTGCTGCTGAACGGAGGATGGCGTAGGACTCACACCAACCTTTTGGCCTGAGGGGAAAACACGAACTAGAGGCCTGTGTTCATGACAGCCACAGCCCAAATGGCGTCACACACGCGCCCCACTTGCTATATGCCGCTCGCTAGTCACATGGGTACCCATTACGGAATACAGCAAGGACACTTGCAGGGCAGCGTGACAGGTAAAGAATAAATGCACAGGCATTGGGTGTCACATAATACAATTGGAGGGACCACAGCGAAGGGTTTCCGTCCTGTCCGTTGTTTGTAATTATCGCCCGCCGTTACCGCTGCGCACCGGAATGAACCACATCAGCCTGAGATTTCCTAGCATCTCAGATTTAACCAATTTCCACCCGAAAACAAATAGTTGATTAGTCATGCTTCTGGCAGCACTAATTTTTATCCAATTTGATAGTAATTATCAAAACAGTTGGTTGATCACGGAGTCGACAGATGTATGGCCACCTTAATTCCCCAACACTCACCCCTCGCCCCCCCCCCCCCCCACACACACACACACACACACAGACACACACACACTTATATCCAAAGAGGGTCTGTCCCTTCAAAAGAGGGACAGTTAGGAGCTATGATGGTGAGAGAGCAGAGTTTTTTTTCCCACGGTCCCTCCAGGCAAACCTCTGCTCTGCATCATTCTGTGTATATTCACTAGCTTTCCCCGCCCTCTAATTGCTGAGCGGATCGTTCAGAAACAGCCTTATCAGTCTGGTGATAGACTGCACACACACAATACTGTTGGGAGAACCACCGCCCAGCGGGAGGGTCTGACGGACCCGTCGTTCTAACCAGTAGTGCGTGTGTACACACCTTTAGTGTACATGGCCTGCTGCCTGCAGTAATTTACTAACAGCTTTCATGTTCCTAGTGTTGCCAAAGCCACCTGTGAGGAACAAGTCCAAAGAGCTGAGAAGATTACATCTTCTGACGAGGTTCACCTGTTTGCCAGAGAGGGATCGATTTCTGAATTCATTTCCAGGAAGTATAATGGGGAAGCTCTGATCAAAACAATCAATGAAGTCCTCACAACACAAAGAGATGACCTAATAAGACAAAACAACCTGTCTATTGCAAAGCAGCAGGTCTCCTTTGTTCAATTGTTCTGCAAGCAAAATGTCATACAAATGATTAAGAAATATTGGCCAGTCTTCAGTCATTCGTCAGCACATAATGTATAGGCAGCTATTCAAGTAATACCCATTGTTTATTTACGGAGAGGTATATTTATTACAGTATTGATAACCAGTGCTGCCATAGATCCAGGGAACACACGGACCAGTGAGTTCTACGTGAGCAAGTTTCCCATGTTTGTTATGTAGATTTGAGGACCACTGTCACAATATTTTTTTAAATTTTTAATACATATGCATTTAAAATGTAGATTTCTCCCAGAGTAAAATGCACTCCAGGGAGGAGGGGGTTCTCATGGTTACCTTTATGCTTTACAAAAGCACTCCCTAGAAATGAGCATGTCGGTTGTTGGTTAATCCAAAGATATTGCAGCTGCGCACTCGATCGAGCCTTTTGACTGAGATTTTCCAGCATGCACAATCGATCCTTTCTACCGATTCCTGCTGGAAATCAATAGTGACAATGGCCTCAATTCACTAAGCTTTATCAAACACTTTATCAAACGTTTGATAATTTACCTCATGGGTAAAATCTAATTTTGAATTCACTAAGGTGTTTTATATATATGTTACGGCCAAAACCAGAAATCGGCCAATTCTAGAATTGGCCGGCCGTTTCTAGAACTGGCCGATTTGACGTCGGCCAAAGTCCAAAATGCTGGGGAATTTCTGACATTGGCCGGCCAGTTCTAGAACTGGCCAAAGTCAGTCGGCCAAAGTCCAAAACGCAAAAATCCCAGAACATCCCGGGTCCTGTCCAGAAACATGAATGGCACTCGGAAACTTCTTTCTATTTGTTAGTTACAGCTGATACAAATCCTGCAATAAATCTGCAGTGTGTATACATCCTGCTTTCTTGGGAGCAGGCATATTGTTAACATCCTGTGCTTTTAAATTAGCTGCTCTGCTGTGGCAGTCAGGTGGGTGCTATGCGTGGCTGGAGGGGGGGGGAGGCTTTGCTGAGGGGAGGGGGGGCCTTTGCTGGGCGCTTTGCATGGCAGGGGGAGGGGATTTGCAGGGCGCTTTGAATGGCGGGGGGGGGGAGGGGATTTGCTGGGCGCTTTGCATGGCTGGGGGAAGGATTTGCTGGGGCGCTTTGCATGGCTGTGGGGTGGGGGGGGGGGGGGGAGGGAATTTGCTGGGTTTTTGCATGGCTGGGGGTTTGATATGCTGGGCCCTTTGCATAGCCAGGGGGGGCTTTGCTGGGCACTGTGCATTGCTGGGGTAGTTTTGCATGGCTGTGGGGGGTGGGGGCTTTTCTGGCTGCTTTGCATGGCTGGGGGGAGGGATTTGCTGGGCGCTTTGTATGGCTGAGGGGGGGGGGGGGGTATTTGCTGGGTTTTGCATGACTGGGAGGGGGGGATGTGCTGGCCGTTTTGCATGGCTGGGGGGGGGGGGGGTCTGCTGGCCGTTTTGCATGGCTGGGGTAAAATGCTGGGCGCTTTGCTAGGAACTGTGCCTTGCTGGGGGTAGTTTTGCATGGCTGTGGGGGCTTTTCAGGCTGCTTTGCGCTTGCATGACTGGAGGGGGGGCAGCCTGCGCTATTTCCAGACCCCAGATCAGAGCGGCGGAGAGGAGCTGAGCAGCGCGCACACTACCCGCCCTGACCCATACACTTCACATGCGGAAGTGAGCAATGACGTCACCTCTGCATGGAAGTGTATGCGTCTTGCGGGTCGCGTGTGCGGCGCTGCTCTGCCTCTCTTTACCTCTCCGGTCCGGGTCGTCCTGATGTGAGGTCTGGCTAGCGGCATCAGGGGAGGGAGAGGTGAGCGGCAGTTCGGGACTTGGCCGGCCACACTTAGCCCAGAACGCGTTCTGGCCGGCCAAAGTCTGGAGGAAACGTTTATTTCTGATATTGGCCGCATCAGCCGGCCACTTCTAGATTTGACCGGCCAGAACCCGAAGTGGCCAGACTTCGGGTTCTGGCCGTAACATATATATCAAATGTTTTATCAATAAAACGTTCAATAAATCTATAACACCTTAGTGAATTCAAAATTACATTTTACCCATGAGGTAAATTATCAAACTTTTGATAAAGTGTTTGATAAAGCTCTGTGAATTGAGGCCTTAAAGTACTAAAAAAAGACAGTCAGCAATTATGTGTATATCGACAAAAGGCACATGGAAATTGGGCGCCTAGAAATCATCAGTATTTAATATAGACATTTTACTAGTAAAGTGTAAAATATCGGTATTAAATACCTATATTTTACTGTGGCTAAACCTAACCCTACTCTCACACTGTGCCCTCCCCCGCCTCCCACTAACACACCAAAACCTCCTACCTGATGCCTGACCCTAACCCCCCCCCCCCCGCACAACTACCTACCTAAGGCCTAATCCTAACCCCCCCCCGCGCCTAACCTTAACCCCCTGGCCACCAATTGCTGTGATCCCCCCCCCCCTTCCCCCAGCCGCAAGGAAAAAACGTGTAATTTCTTTGGCGGTACCATAGGTGGCAATTGAAATATCCGCATTGAAGCACAATTTGGTTGCCCAGAGCAGCCTGATAAATAGCAGGCGCTGTATCGGGCACTGTGGGCACCCAAATTATCCCTCATTGCCAATATTCCCAATAGGCGTCTATGGCGATGCCCAAACGTTCGCACTAGTGACGCCAAAATTGCCTGCTTTGCAGCATTATAGTCATACAAGTAGCCATTTTAAAACTAGGCCAGCAATGGCAACTTTCATCACCCATTAGCATAGACTCACTTTAGAAAAGTGTGTAAAAACTCTTGAAGTGTTGGCATAAACTGTACTTCTTTTACTGCCCCCTCCCCCCCCCCCTCCCATGCGTGGGAATGCATAGCAAACAAAAGTCTAAATATACATGTTCTTATTTTTCATAGTAACAGAGGCACGCTCGCTGCTTTAACTCTATGCTAAATATTTGTACTTGTTCCCACATCGTACGAGCGTAAGACTGAGGGGCTGAGACAATGTCACTCCGCAGAGCTCCCGACAGCATCAAAGCCTGTTTGATATCCCACGCAGTAACTCCTATTATTGTCACATGCGTCAGCGGTGCTGGAAAGTGATCTAATACAGGTCGCTGCGCGTCGTGCCCCTAGTCGCAGCTCGGAGAATATGTTTAGTGGTCCGGCATGAAAAGCAGCTACGGGGTTATTAAATGCGTAGAAGAGCGCTTTGAATTTTAAGCTCAAAATTTAGAGTCATTGTTAGCACAGGCTGTATGCCTAATTACTGCCTGACTGCGGCTGCCAGTCTCCCGCGCTCCGCTATGCAGCGCTGCGCCCCACGCCATCTCTCAGTGCATACAACTCTTTACAATGCAAAGTTTTCAAAGAACGTCGAGAGGTTTGTTTTTTTAAGAAACCAAAAAAGGACTGAGGCTTAACTACGCAGGGTAAATGCAGCATACAGTGTGTGGCTCGTCCTAGATGTCGATTTGTGCCACCCCCGTGTCGATGCATTGTACGCTTTCTCACAGTAGCCTGGCTAGGTCAACACAGGTTACACTTAAGTGTTATGAAACTCTGCATTTCCTCTTTGCTCTAAAAGATTCTTTACGGCAAAAAAGTTACTACGAGAAAAAAAACACTGGTAGCGGAAGCAGGAAAAAAGGGCGCCGGCTGAGGGTGGAAGAAAAGGACGCCGCCATAGACTCTAATGCAATTATCATTAATACAGCGAAAAAGCAGAAAAAAGGGCGCTGCGATAAATATCGTTAACATTAAAACATTACAGTTTTTGAGGTATGTTATCGTTTTAGAAGCTTGCAACTTATAGTTTTTGTCATATTATTTTGTTTGTATGTACAGATTTTACGTTATCAAAGATATTATCGTTTTTATGTGGAAAAAGGGTGTTTCTGCAGAGGGGGTGGTTAGGGTAGGCACCATTCATGTTTTAGGCAACACTGGGGGGTTGGCTTGGATTAGGCACCAACCATGGGGGTAGTTAGGTTAAGGCCCATACACACGTCGGATTTCCACGAACGACGGGAAACGGACGGAACGACGGGTCGTTTGCACGCCCCGTCGTTCCGTCGTTCGCCCGCTAAATCGGGCGTGGTGTACAGGCTGTCGTTCGCTCGATAAGGGTGAGTTTGAGCGATCCGCCGGGCGTGCAAACGACCCGTCGTTCGCGGAAATCCGACGTGTGTATGGGGCCTTTAGTCACCATGGGGGGGGGGGGGTGGTGGTAGGGTTAGGTGCCACTAGTGGAGGGTTCTGTGAGAGAGTAGGGTTGGGTAAGCTGTATTGTTGAATTACGTAATGATTTTTTTAACGTTAATAACTTTCCGTTATTATTTCCCGTCTGTTTTTACAACGGTATTTATGTTAACCAAGTTTGACAACGATGTTTATCGTTATCTGATTTCATTATCCACCGGCATCATTTCGTTATCTCTGCTTCTTGTGTGCAGCTGAGAAGTGCACACTAGATTGATTTAAATATTTAAATTCAGCAGCTATGCAATAAATTACAATGCAGCTTTCAGAGCAGATAAACTGTACTTTGGAACTTGCCATTTGTAAACAGACAATATACTTGTGCACAAAAAAAAAATATAATAACTGTATCAGTAAAAAAAAGTAAGAAAACACATTTTTATAAACACTTTTGTTTTCATAGCATTGTAGTAAGAGGGCTTTTTGGTCCATTGTAGCACACATTCCTAGGAGTTCTTCTGGTTCACCGTGAGCTGGCGGAGGTACTCTGTAACATTTTTATTGAATGTTAAGTCTGAGTTTTATCCCCCTTTAAATAGATGTGGAGACTCTACATGATGTCAAACCTTTAACCAACTTGAGGACCGCGGTGTTAAACCCCCCTAGACCAGGTTATTTTTCATAAATTGGGCCACTGCAGCTTTAAGAGCTCGCTGCAGGAACGCACAACTCATCACACGAGTGATTCCCCCCCTCCCCCTTTTCTCCCCACCAACAGAGCTCTCTGTTGGTGGGGTCTGATCGCTCCCCTAATGTTTATTTATTTTTTTACAAATGTTTGTATTATTAAATATTTTTTTTATAGAAATGTGTATTCTAAAATAATTTTCCTACCCTCCCTCCCCCAGTCAGCCTATCACAGCCTTGGCTGTGTTAGGCTTCAGCTTATCACCGCCGATAGCTTCTGTGTCCCCCAGGGGGACAGCCATGTCACATGGCTGTCCCCAGTACAGCGCTGCCTTAGAACGCAGCGCTGTACAGGTATATTAGATGGAGGTTTCGCCGTCTAACAGTCTCCGAGCAGCGATTGCTGCTGAGAGACTGAAGGCAGAGCTCGCCTTCCCAAGTGAAGATGCGCGCGTATCGGCGCTCTCCTGCTACCCTCATAGAAGGCCGTTCACGCCCAATCGGCGTGGAGCTGTCCTGGGGCTGCCACCACATCACGCCAATTGGCCGGCAAGGAGTTAACAGTTATATACAGTAATTTATCAATGAAAAGGGATAGCTCTAGAGCATACATATGAAATCGGCGGCGGGAAACCTGGACGCAGGATACAGCCTGTATATGGCTGATCCTGCTTCTGCACAAGTCCGGCTGTGTTAATTACTATTCCCCCTCCAGGCCGCCATGGATGGTGGGGGAATGATATAATTCGGCTTCCAGCTATTGCTGCAGGCCGAATTACTGTGTTTTTTTAAGTAACTTCGGGTCGGTCTTCTGACGGAGCCGACGTTACTCACTGAGCACCGCTATAGAAGTAATTCCCCAAATCTGCACCCAAATCTTCCTGCACTGAAAAGGACTGCTCCGGCTCTAGATCCTACAAAGCCTTCCGTCACCTTTCAGTGTTCCAGCACTATCCCCCATTTAAAATTAGCACCTCCGAGAGCCCCCAGAAGGCTTCCGGGGCACCTATGTCCCCACTTGTTCCCTAAGACAGGTGTCTCTGTACTACACATGCTCCCATACATTGCATGGCTGAATGCATGCAACAATGCAGGAATGAGGGGACTGACCGAGGAGACTTCCCTCTACATTGGTAAGTACCTGCATTTTTTTTTCTTGCTTCAGTTTTACTTTAAAGGATATCTGAAGTGAGAGGGATATGGAGGCTGCCATATTTATTTCCTTTAAACAATACCATTTGCCTGGCAGTCCTGTTGATTCTCCAGACATCAGTAGTGTCTGAATCACACACCTGAAACCAGCATGCAGTAGATCCAGTCAAACTTCAGTCAGAAACACCTAATCTACTTTCTTATACAGGTCTGCACATTAGGCAGAAGCACAGGAGCCTATAGGCACAGATGTCCTGACACAATAGACTTCACCCTCCATGGACCTACAAACACCTCCTGAACTGCACTGCAAGTGTGCTGGTTGTCCCAGCTGTCACTTATGTCTTACTTCCCTTGCCCATCATAGGTAGCTACAGGTGCCCCTTAGTATTAGGTAGCCAGAGCTATCCTCAGGATTAAGTAGCTAGAGGTGCCCCCAACTGAAGGGATATATGGTCAGTGGAATGCGGAGACCCTCTGCATAGGTAAGGCAAGAGGGAGGCACTTGGGAAGGTGAGTGAGTCGCCTTTCCATTATCAGGCACCTCTAGGCACGTGCCTACTGTGCCTTATGGTAAAACCATCTCTGACATTGGGCCAAAAAGAGGTACACGAAAAGAAGAGAGACATGTTTCCAAAAGAGGTATAATGGTGAGCTTTGAGTAGGATTGAGTAAGTAGACAGTAAGCTGCTTGGACAAGGCCTCAGCCTTGGTGGCTGTCCATGATCCTGAGTTTTAGACCACGCAGGAATTGTCAGAATAGGATTTGTCTCTTATGCCAACTCCCTAACCTTAATTAAAAATCCCAAGAATCCAAAGACTGGCTGAGCCACTCACTGAAAAGGAGGAAATATTTTTTTACCTTCATCATTCGGTCCAGTCAATCCTAGTCCACAGGCCCAGTTTTTAGGGGGCCCAGGGCCCCAGGGCAAACTCAAGCTGATGAACCCAACCCCCCCCCCCCCCCCCGACTGTTCCTCAAGGTGCGCGGCAGTCACGGAGTCATATACTTAAAGAGGAACTTCAGCCTAAACAAACATACTGTCATTAAGTTATATTAGTTATGTTAATTAAAATAGATAGGTAATATAATCTCTTACCCATCCTGTTTTAAAAGTACAGGCAAATGTTTGATTTCATGAGGGCAGCCATCTTTTTGGTTAATAGGAGGTGACGGCAAGGAGCATGAGACACAGTTCCAACTGTCCTGTGTGCTGATCACCCCTCCCAGTTGCTAGGCAACGTGAATAACAACATAGGAAATCCCATCATGCTTTGCACAGCATCAGGGAAAAAAAGCCCGGGCAGTTTTCTTTGATGGGTGGAGCTTAACTAAAAACGCAGCTAAAAATGATGCTTTGGTAAGAAAAACAAAGTTATGATGCTGTGAAACTGTTAAAGAAACACCTAGCCTTTTCAGTTCTGCTGAGTAGATTTTTAGTCCGGAGGTTCACTTTAACCTCATACCAGGCTGACTCAGTTCCAATGATTTCCCGCGGACAGATGCTTGGGGGGCACCTATTGACTTGGGGCAATTGCCTACTTTGCATTAATTGGAAGCGCCGGCCCTGCTGGTCACCATATACAGTAAGAAGTCTAGTGTCCTCAAAATTCTCCCCTCTGCAACATAGCATCACAGCCTGAGCAAAGCAACTTTTCTATAAGCATTATGGCCTCGATTCATCATTCTCTTTGAGATAACTTTTTCCAGTTTGTTAAATTACCGAATTCGAAGTTTAGCGATTTCTAGTTGTATTCATCAAGGTTTTTCCTCATTCGGTGTGAATTCGATAACAATTCGGTAACCATTCGGTAACGTGTCGATATTTCCATTTTACAGTGGTACTTTAACACAAGGCCATAAGATTCCCATGGAATTGTGGGTAAAAGGCAGTCCTTTGAGCACTACGTAGCAACATTCTGAATAGGGCTTTACACCTGGACCAGGATTCTGAAAGTGGTTGGGACAATCCCACAATTTGATAGGAGCCTTTTCTAAAAAATTATAGTGCAGCTAGCAAATTAGTTAACCCTGACACTGCCTGTGTTCTCTTACAAGATGATTCAAGAGAAATGCAGATGTCGTGTTATAGCAAATAAATCTATTCTCTTACAAATTTATATGGTTGCAGACCTTATTCTTGCCCTTCTGCACCTTTGAATCACTCTCAGCTGATACATAACCACTTCAAATGGCTCCATCTTCTCTGTCAGCAATGATCTGACAGGAATAACGACAGAGCAGTGAAGGAGATAACTAATCCTAAATGTAACGCTAAACCACGCCCACTTTCTTTTTCATGAATTGCACTTTATTCCGTTTTAGCGAATCGTTACCGAATGTTCGCTAACAGCTGTAGATAACTTTGATGAATCCTGAAATGAAGTTAACAAATTCGGTATTTTACCAAACTGTTGTTAGCAAATTTGCTAAGTGTTGATGAATCGAGGCCTATGTCCCTGCCAGATGCGGGGACCAGTTTACATTGCACTGTTTATCAGAGCTTCAGTTTCAAACATTTTACCAACACTTAAGCATAAGTATACACAAGCACTTTAAAGTAGCTATAAAGGCACTTAGAAAAATAAGTAAATAGGGCTGTAATCAGGGCCGGATTTACAGCTCAGGAGCCTATAGGCACATAAGTTCTGGCGCCCTAAACTCCACCCCTTCACACAGGCCACACCCCAAAGACACGCCCCAATATATATAAGCACAGTAAAGAAGGACCTGCAGGTTGTCCGAGTGCTATGTGAGCGGAGCTGCAACACTTAATTGAGGCACTCACTGCTTTGCAGCGATTTGGGTGCTTGTGTTAAATCCTTAGAGGATATAGTGCAGAGAGAGAAAGAGAGAAGATAGAGAAGGAACGATAGAAGAGAGAAATGAGAAGGAAAGAGGCAGAGTCCTGTGTTGCAGTGGTGATCTGACTGGTGGCTTGGAAGGAAGTTCCCTGTGGTTGCACTCAGGAGCCACAATCCAGCCCCCAGCTAGCAGTCTAGTTGGTCAAGGTGGGACGGGAGATCTGGAATTAGCTCTGTGGCAGCACGATACCTGGTGGCTCAAGAGCTGGAGGATGGGCAGCAGTGGAGGCCAAATTCCTGTACTGTGGGCAGCGATAAACTCCAGCCTATATAGTGATCTGAGGCAGAGAGCACAGTTAGCTTCGAACCCCAGGTTCCTGTGGCAGCTTTCTGTGGGCTGATGGCAGCTACTGATGCCTGGTGGTGAGCAGAGAACAGTCTGAGCAGCGGTGGCAGAATGGGACAGCATATGGGTAGCTCTGCAGAAAACCATGGGCAAAAATGCCAGGAGCGGACTGATCCATGGTGAGCGACAGTTCCTGATCAGAGCACATGGCCTGATCAGCTGACCACCCGATCATCTGAGTGGATTGATCCAGTGTGGTAAGCTGGCAGGCGGCGATTGTTTGAAAGCAGTGCAGGCGATACAGGGTCAAGCAACAGCAGGGTGGCCACCTGTCCTAGTCACCCCCCCCCCCCCCCCCCCCGGTGATGGTGAGGTCTGGGTCAGGGCACTGACATTTCACAGCCCAGCGGCAGATGACTGAGCACTGTGGGCTAGCTCTCCAATGTCCCCGCATCCTCACCAGTAGGTTCAGGGGGATTAGGGAACAGAAAAGATGCCAGAAGGGGAGAAAAATTGAGAGAGAGGCTGGAGCCCTGTGGCTACTGGTATGGCGCCATGAATGATAGACACAGACCCTACCCTCCCCCCAATAAACTCATGCCGCAACACTCAGACACCCCCCCCCCCCCCCATAAACCCACACCACCAACTTTCAGACACAGACCCTTCTCCTCCCCACCATATACCCACACCACCAACACACAGACTCAGACCCTCCCCCCCCCAAAAAAAAATAACCCCACACCACCAAAACTTAGGCACAGACCCTCCCCCCATAAACCCACACCACCAACACACAATCAAACCCTCCCATTCCACCATAAACCTACACAATAAATGCACAGACCCTTTACCGCCTCCCCCATAAACCCACACCACAACAAACAAAGACCCTTTCCTCTCTCTCCCCAATAAACCACACACTACATATAGATACAGCAAGAGAAAAAAAACTTCACCACACTTACCCCAGCAGCGTTGGGGCGCCTGTTGAGACCTGCAGAGCCCACCGAGAAGACAGCTGCAGTGTAAGCTGCTCTCTGCATGTCTGGTCTCCGTGACATGCTTGGCGCTGTATTCTGGTTTCCTCTCCGACCCGTCGCCATGGACGCAGAGCAGGAACACTGGCGGTCGCATCCCCTAAAGTATGCAGAGCCCGGACTGGGGAGGCAGGCAGCGGCGCACTTCCCACCAATAGCCATGCACGCTGCACGCAGGTGAATTGCTGTGCGCTGTGTGCAGGAGTATACAGCGACTGCCGGGGAGTGGGGACACTCTCTGTGCGGCGGCTGCTGATGGCGGGGGAGAGCTGCGAGCGGGCGGGCTGGAGCGGGATGAACAACATAATCGCGCTCCTGCTCTACATACCGAGGGGCATTCAGTCACCCGCCTCTGACCTATCAGGTGCCTGTAGGCACGTGCCTACAGTGCCTTATGGTAAATCCGGCCCTGGCTGTAATGCACAGCTAACACCTTTAGGCCCCGTTCACACTTGCGTTTTTGGAAAAACCGGACCGGATGTTTTTTTTAAAGAGACACACTATATAAATTCCTGGGGTCTGGGAGGTCAGCAGAAGCGCAAGGGTCATTGTTGGAGACAGCCTGACGTGTGCAGACCATCCTTGGGTACAGAGACTGTAGAATCAGGTTCTCCGCTGTGTAGGGCCTCACCTCCACGTCCGACATACTGCCAAACAGCTCCAGCACAAACTCACTGCTGCTCCACTCCAGAAATGCTGGGCCCATGTGTCCCTATCCAAAATGGCCGCCATAGAAAACGCATAGGAAGTGGGGTAGAACGTCCTGTTTTTATAGCCAGTGTGTTCTGTGCTTTCCGTTTCCCATTGGTTTCTATTGCTGGATGGTGCAGTCAGGCTCCGGTCCGGGTGCGTTGGCCGGATGATCCAGACCCAAAAATAGAGCATGTTGGAAAAGTGTCCGGAGTCCGGCTCCGGTCCATACGGAACGGA
Source organism: Hyperolius riggenbachi (assembly GCF_040937935.1). NCBI lineage: Eukaryota > Metazoa > Chordata > Amphibia > Anura > Hyperoliidae > Hyperolius > Hyperolius riggenbachi. Next base: position 58,814,259 of record NC_090646.1, read on the forward strand.
CGCGTGCAGGGCCGGGCCGAGGCATAGGCTGGAGAGGCTCCAGCCTCAGGGCGCAGTGTAGGAGGGGGCGCACAATTCATTCAGCTGTCATTCCTAATTGTGTTTGAAGCAGAAAGAAATAAGAAAAGGGGATACATAGCAGTGACTGCAAGCAAGATAACTAGATATTAAGGTGTTGGGGAGGTTGTGGGCCCTGTGGCACCTCTTAGTCTAATAGCAATCAGTGTGTGACGGCTGGGGTGGCAGGGATGGAGGGGCGCACTTTGGTGTCTCAGCCTTGGGTGCTGGAGGACCTTGTCCCGCCTCTGGACGCGTGTGTACGGCCGCATAGACTTTGCATTGCTATGCCGAACGTCCGTTCCGTTTGTACAGTATACGGTCCGGATCCGGCCCGGCGAATCCGGACAGCGAATGCTAATGTGAACCGGGCCTTAGGCACCAGTAGTGATAGATTCTTATCTAATTGCCTGTGCTATTGCTGTAATTAGGTCTGCTTCACCATTTCCTAGCTGTGTGAGGATAAACTGCAAAGCCAAGACTGCAATATCAGCTGTGGAAATTGGTGCTTTAGGAAGCAGGAAGTAAGTGGTGAGAACACTCTTGACCAAGCACTTTGGTGATTTATTTCACATCAAGCAGAGAAGGAGCTTCTACAATAGCTTAAATGCTTTTAAAAAATAAATTCAGCCACAGAGCCTATATGCAAGGATACATACAAAACTATGTTCTTGCTCCATGAAAACCTAGATTCGCTCCACAACGGACGTATAAGCACCAAATATAAACACCACCACCACAGAGAAATCTACCCACCCTGAGGTCTTCAGTATTCAGAGGAACTGTCATGGTGGATTTTTGCCTGGTGTTCTCCTGTACAATAATACAGCGTGACTCCAATAAAACATCCACCTTTTTTTAGATACAGGTTAAAATTAACATCACAAAAGACACTAAGGCTGTGTGGTGTGAACAAGGGGAAGAAGCTAAAGAGGTGGGACATAGCCACTTCACAGTGTTTTGCTAATGCTTTCAATTTATTAAGGCTGTTTGGTAAAAAAAATAGGTTGGTAAATCCCCATATTAGGTCATTTTGACCTTATTTTTCCAAATTCACTAAGATTTCCACACATGGTAATAGTCATCAAACAATTAGCTTCGTGCATCGGTAATGTAATAGTCTCAACAGCTGGGAAGTAGGTCTATACAGTATCCTGATTCCTTTTCTACAAGTGGTTTGCATAAGCCATTCCTGCTTCTGTTTTGTGACAGCTTACTAGAGTAAAAGGCTTCCTGCACCCTTTAAGATGTGCACGCATACCACTAGAGGGCACTCTTCTGTGTATCAGTATATAGATCTGCATGTCAAAAGAAATACAAAGTCTCTCTCCTCCTGCTTTTGTGAGTTTTTTTTCTGATGTCCTGCCCGGCAGTGCATTGGATCAAATGGGGTGAGTAGCAGGACCAGGTTGCTCTACCTCTTGGCTATCACCTTTGTCTATCCAGTTTACCAAATGCAGATTGCTAGTTCCTGGTCTGGTCTTCAATACGGAATATTTAGCCTGTTTTATGAAATGCTCTAATCCTTGAGAACTGACATTTATTGAGGAAATTAATGTACAAGTTGGTCATTTTACCATTCAATGTGGCTTAAAGAGGAACTTCAGCCTAAACAAACATACTGTCATTAAGTTACATTAGTTATGTTAATTAAAATAGATAGGTAATCTAATCTCTTACCCACCCTGTTTTAAAAAAACAGGCAAATCTTTGAAGGGGCGGAGCTTAGTGTTTGTAAAGCTAAAAGTAAGGCTTGTGTAAGAAAAATAAAGTTCTGATGCTGTGAAACTGTTAAAGAAACACCATGGGCTTGATTCACAGAGCGGTGCTAACTGTTAGCACGCCTGTGAAAACCCCCTTAGCACGTGTAAACGAGCTTTTCGCGCGCACTGCACAGAGCGCAGGGCGCTCCGCGCGAGGTGCCCATTAAAGCCTATGGGACTTAGCACGCGCATAGGACTTTGCGCGCGCAAAACTTTGCGCACAAAACTTTGTGCGCGATCTGATTGAGAAATCTGGTGCTAACCTACTTAGCACCCTGGTTAGCACGTCTTTAGACGTGCTAAGTAGGTTAGCACCGCTTTGTGAATCAAGCCCCAAGTCTGTTCAGTGCTGCTGAGTAGATTTTTAGTCTGGAGGTTCACTTTAATGAATTGATGTTTGGCAAGATGTTCGGTAAAATCAACTGTTTTCTGTATCACCAAATGCGGTAATGCTTACTGAAGAACTGCCACTCCTTCAGTAGCAGCTGGACTTAGTTGATTTATACCACGTCTGCTATTAGGATTGGTGCAATATACTGTACATCTGGTTGGTGCAGATGTCTCCTTGCCTTCTTGGTGTCCCCACTATGTATTGTACACAGGATTAACAGATAGCACTTTGTGCAATTTGGCCTGACAAAGAGCCTTGTGTGCCCGAAACAAGCGTGTCGTTGCCTCTTCTTTAATTGCATTAAAGGGAATGTCCAAGCAAAATAAAAAAATGAGTTTCATTTACCTGGGGCTTCTACCAGCCCCATGCAGCCATCCTGTGCCCTCATAGTCACTCACTGCTGCTCCAGTCCCCCGCTGGCAGCTTGCCGACCTCAGAGGTCGGCAGGACGCATTGCGTACATTTTTACGCATTCCCGCCAGTGCAGGAACATTAACACATACATTTTTACGCATTACGCATGTACGCATTGAACCAGTAACTCGTAAAAATGTATGTGTTAATGTTCCTGCACTAGCGGGAATGCGTAAAAATGTACGCAATTCGGCCCTGACCTCCAAGGTTGGCAAGCTGCCAGCGAGGGACTGGAACAGCAGTGAGTGACTATGAGGGCACAGGATGGCTGCATGGGGCTGGTAGAAGCCCCAGGTAAGTGAAACTCATTTTTTTATTTTGCTTGAACCTTCCCTTTAAGCCTACGACAAAAACTCCTATTATTGCTATTATTCTGTATTGGATGAGTCTGCAAGGAACCTCTTACGGAGATATTTTTAATGAATCTTTTTCAAATTTTGTGTCAATAAAGGTTTTTGGATATTTTTTGTACCCAAAAAGATCTGGTTTGGATTTTTCTCTATGATCCTTTCTCTCTCTCTCTCTCCCTCTCTCTCTCTCTCTCTCTCTCTCTCTCTCTCTCTATATATATATATATATATATAACATTTTTACTGCTGGCAGGGATGTCAGTGGAAGTAGCTGCTGCTTGCTTTTTTCGCAGTTGGAAACAGCTATTTCCCACAATGCAACAAGGTTCACAGACAGGAAACTGCCAGGGCCATGGTCCTCACAGTTTCCTGTGGGAGGGGTTTCACTACAATATCAGCCATACAGAGTCCCCTGATGATCCTTTTGTGAAAAAGAATAGTTTCCTCATGTGAAAGGGGGTATCAGCTACTGATTGGGATGAAGTTCAATTCTTGGTTACGGTTTCTCTTTAAATCCCCAGGACACCTCAGTCATCTGAGCACTGCTCCACTCTGTTTGGTTGCAATAATTCTTGTACGCAGACCACAGACATCCATTCTCAATGGCTTTTAAACATTACAAGAGGAAGAGGTTAAGAGGAGCACAGATGGATTGCACAGAGAGAGCTAGGAAACAGCTTGGCCTGTGCAGTGAGGAGACAAACTGCTGCTTCAGCAGGAACTGCTGGTGATCTGACTGGGCAGATTGTGCAGAGGTGCAGCAGAGACAGCAATCCATTACCTAACAAGCTCTTATCTACAGATCCCAGCTCCCTTTGCTACGCTGGCGGAGGCTCTGCCGTATTGCCGCTCATTTCCTGCTGTGTGACGGCAATTACCAGTGTGTGGGGAAGTACTTCTGCTTACAACAACACATTGAGCAGGGGGGGATATTTATTTATAAAGCAATTATACAATAAAATTGCTGTTGATTAAACTAGTATTTGGGCTGCATACTGTGCAGCTTCACCACCTCAGCAGCCATGCCTCCTGTTGTTTAGGGGGTCTCATCCTGGCGGGTAACCAAACCTGGATGAAGCTATGACTGCAGATCTGATTTCTGGTCTGCCCCGCCCTGTGTGCTCACTTTCTGGCTTCTACATTGGTCTAAGTGGCATAGCAATAGGGGGTGCAGAGGTTGTGACACACCGTGGCCCTTGGGTCAGAAGGGCCCTCCCTCGATGGCAGTGTTAACTCTTTATTGGTCTTATGCTGGTAATGATCACTTCTATAGATGCTTATAATATTTACCAAACCTTTTCACTATCCCCTGCTTGCATCTCTAACATTGTAGCACCCTTTTTACCTGAATCGTAGGTGCAGTGCTAGTCATGCTGGGAGGTGATAAGCCCCTCCCTTTCTGCAAGAGCCCCTGGGAAAGGAATGAGGGCAGATCCAGGGTGGGACACACATGACTCATGTCCCCGAGCCCTAGACAGCTCACAGTGGTATTCACATACCAACTTCTACCACCCCATCCCCGCCACTCCGCCCCTAGATACTGTATTTTTTTTTCATAAAAGATAAGAATACTCAGGGTCTCACGGTGTCTCAGAGAGACAAACACTTTGGTAGGTGTACAGTCACTCCCACAGCTAATAACCATATTCAGGAGGGAGGGGCTGGAGGAAGGAGCTGGCTGGCAACTGGCACAATCGACAGCAGTGAGCAGACATAGAAATGACAACATCTGAAAAGTAAAATAATACTTTTATTCCTTTAATTTTCATTAAAGTAGTAATATATATAACATGTCTTATGTAATTGGTATTTCATTGTTAATTCAGGTCCGCTTCAACCAGCGTAACCAGATATCCCTGGTAGGAACTTCAGCTTAGTTCATTAAAGGATACCTTACCAATTAATATATTTTTAAAAAGGAGTGTACGTCTAATGTCTGTGTGGAGGGTTGTGCGAATGCTTACCGCACCTCCTGTGCCCTAGCATCTCCCTCCGTTCTCCAGTAATTATCCAAGTTCTTTACTTCCTGGTCGGGGTAGTTGGTGCCCTCAAACCCGGGCATTAAAGTCATGTGGGGTTGTTTGGCGGGGAGCGCGGCTGCAAGTTGCCCAAGCAGACATACTGCCCATACACAGCATAGTATGCCCGGGACGGAGGGAATGGAGCACGCCGACCTGGAAGTAAAGAACTTGGATAAATACCGGAGAACAGAGTGAGACACTGGTCCACAGGAGGTGCGGTAAGCATCTGCGCAGTTACACACACACACACACACACACACATTCAGGGCTGGATTTACCATAAGCCACTGTAGGCATGTGCCTACAGGTGCCTGATGACAGAAATGTTTCTCACTCTGCTCCTCGAGTGCCTCCCGCTATCCTTTCCTATGCAGAGTCCTGAGCAGAGAGTAAATAAGAGATAACTCGCACAGCTCCCAGCAAGCAACTGATGAGATCTTCCTTCAGTCGCTGGCAACTTAATATTCAAGCTTAGAGATGTCGCGAACCTCTGATTTTCGGTTCGCTATAGCAGCCAACAGAGCGGCAGGCCTGAGTTCTATTCCTGGCCAATGTGAGTTAGCTTTTGACATACTACAAATCCTTAAGCAATTTTCTCTTGGATATATCATAATGGTACATGCTAGGCTGGCTTCAGCATGTAGTGTTGGTGGTGGTATAGTGGTGAAGAGAGCTACCTACCACGCACTCAGACCTGGGTTCTATTCCCAGCCAAGGTATGTAAGTTGGCTTTTGAAATACTACAATGCTGTGAGAATCCGCTTAGCTGCCTGCGCAGGCAGGCAGCCTTTTGACCATTGTTTAGGTTTGCATGCTGCAGGACTCTGGAAAGGAGACCTTCTGTCAGTTTTGCAGCTTGTGCTTGCTGAGGAATTTGCATACGTTGTCATGCAAATTGCCTGACCACATTCATTGGAGGCGTGTACTATAAGTACTATGTGTTTCCCACAATGCTGGGCTGGTCATAAGGATTCCTTCCTGTGAAACACCCCTGGAGGAGTGTCAGCCTTACTCTCTGTTTGAAGAACAGCTTAGATTAATTCCTGAAACTGCGCTAGGCAGGTTTCTCTAGTGCAGTTAGGATTGCTTATCTGTTTTGTTTGTCTGTTGCGATTGTCCTGTCCCAGCGGTGGTCGACAGGAAATCGTTCTGTGTGTCCGGGTGCTAACCGGAACAGCGGTTGTTACTGGTAGCCCCTTCTGATCTGTTTCCTTGGATCGCACTAGCATCTTGCGCTAGTGCTGTGGATCCTTCTGTTCTGCTACTCTGTACCTGGATCGCACTAGCATCCTGCGCTAGTGCTGTGGATCCTTCTGTTCTGCTACTCTGTACCTGGATCGCACTAGCATCCTGCGCTAGTGCTGTGGATCCTTCTGTTCTGCTACTCTGTACCTGGATCGCACTAGCATCCTGCGCTAGTGCTGTGGATCCTTCTGTTCTGCTACTCTGTACCTGGATCGCACTAGCATCCTGCCCTAGTGCTGTGGATCCTTTTGTTCTGTCTTCCTGTATCGCACTAGCCTCTTTCGCTAGTGCTGTGGGTCCTGTCTCTCGCTTGTTCCTGTTTTCGTGTGTCTGTCTTGTCTGCTACGAACGCTTGCTGGAGGCTCGGTGAGGTAACCGTTAAGCAAGCGCTCGCGTCCTCTGTTTGTCTGTCGGTGGTTAGTTAGGCGTGCTTGTCCCTGTTGTGCTTATCACGCGGGGACCGCGCACGAACGCGTGCACTGTTGCGAATGAGTGCGGTGTTCGTGTTCAGTTAGCGTTTGTTGTTTTCTTTACCTTCTCGTTGTATGAATTGCTGTGCCTTTGCTATCCTCGTTTTCGGTTCTGATCTGCCTTGTGTCACTTCTGGCAATCGCCTTTCTTGCAGTTGCGTTTCTGTTTCGTATCTGCTGTTGTGTGTGCGCTGTCGCGGGGTGGCGACTAGATTGGCGCACACACATACAACCTGTCCCTTTGCTCGTTCTCATTCGCAATCGCTTCTCTTGCGATTGCGTTCTGCGCTTCGTACAATTCTTGTCTGGCATTTGTGGAGGTACAGAGGATTGGTTCCTCTGCACTCCCCAGCGCCATCTGTCGACAGGAATTTCCCTCTACGGGTGCGTAGCACCTTTTGCTGGGTTCCCGCAATTATACGCTTGTGGAGGATTTCCGCAGTGTCAGCGCACACGTCTGGTGCGTTGATCACGGAGAGAATTCCACAATCGTTACAAATTCCCTGGAAGACAAGACCCTTCTCCCTCCGGGAGGAGGGAGAGGGAAGAATATAAGGAACAACAATCAGCTAGGAACAAACCTACAAGACCCTAACTAAACTCTCCCTAGCAGAGTCTGTCAGCAGCTGTCCCTTAACTAATTACTGTAGGCAGACGAGTGAGTAAAACGACAGGAGAACCTTGCCTTTTATAAGGGGGGTGGGGCTCCAGGAGTGAGTGCAGTCTGATTGGTGACAATGTGCCTGCTGACTGTGATGTAGAGGGTCAAAGTTCTGCTCAATGGAGCATTATGGGGGCGAATCGAACCACCTAAATCGCCGGCGAATGCGAACCACCTAAAGTTTGCCTGGAACCGTTTGAGGGCGAACCGTTCGGGCCATCTCTACTGAAGGTACCTCTGACTGCCAAATACTAAGGTGCACCTATGACGGGGAAAGGAAGTAAGGGAGAAGTGACCGCTGGAACAGTCAGCTTAATTGCAGTGCAGTTTGTTGGGGGTTGTGGGTTCACGGAGGGTGAAGTCTATGGTGCCAAGACATCTGTGCCTATAGGCTCCTGTGATGTAAATCCAGGCCTGCACACATTAGGTGTCTTTTTTGAAAATCCTTTAAAGCCTTTGGTGGAAGTGGAGGGGGAGGGGGGGTCATCAATTGTCCGTGTTGCATGTAATGTAAGTGCATGTTATACCTTATAAGAATGTATAGGGTAAATAAGTAATATCTCCACAAGGGTATCACTGGCTTGTGTGGCGCAGCTTAACATATGCTTTCCACATTTTTGACATGATTCAATAACATAAAGCAAACAGTATTTTGGGTTTAAGAGGAAATTGCTCCCCAGTTAATTCCAGCACATTTTCCAGGGCTGACAGCTGCAGAACATTATCCTTTGTATTAAAATGTTACCCAGTGCTCCTGTTATGAAAGGAAGAGTTGTGGCATTGAGGGTTGTCATTTGTTAGATTTTTTTTTCCATGTCCTTGGTGAATGGAAGACAAGTCAAATCAGCCACAAGCTGTTCATATATTTGTAGAATCGGCTGGCTAGAGGGACTTTGCTTTTTCCTTACAGATGAATGTCAGTGCAGCTACTAAAGCTTAGGTGCAAACTAAGAATTTGTGGGAGACTTGTATTAAGTGAGAAAGATTAACATCTTATTAGTCGCTCCTCTGAGCCAGGTGCATGTTAAGGGTGTAGAGGTAGAGAAGAGACTGAGTAGATAACTGTAAAGGAGGCCAAGGGGAGGTATGTAGGAAGGAAATAGAGGAGAAGAGAGGACAGGTAAGGAGAGGGGGGGGGGGTTAAGGAGAAGACAGTAGGAAATAGTAGAGGAGAAGAGAGGGGTGGACGGGGAAGTGGAGGAGGAGGGGGAGGTGTGAAGGAGAGGGAATAAAGAAGTAGAGGAGAAGAGACAGGTTAGGAGGAGATGTTAAGTAGAGGACAGTAGGAAGGGAGTAGAGGAGAAGAGAGGACTAATAAGGAAGAGGCTGAGGGAGAGGTGAGAAGGAGAGGAGAAAAGAAGAGAGTAAAGGGAAAGAGAGAAGAGTAAGAAGGGATTAGAGGAGAGAGGACAAGTAAGGAGAGGAAGAGGAGGGAGTGGTGTGAAGTACAGGACAGTAGGAGAAGAGGATAGGCAAGGATAAGAGGACATGGGGTTGTGAAGAAAAGGATAGTAGGGAGGGAGTACAGTAGAAGAGGGTAGCTAAGGAGAGGATGAGGAGGAAGAGGAGTGAAAGAGACCAGTAGGGAGGGAGTAGAGGAGAAGGTATGAAAGGATAGGAAATTGGAGAAGAAGGTGGGAAGGAGAGGACAGTACGAAGGTAGTAAAGAATGAAGAAGAGAGGACAAATAAGGAGAGGAGATGGGGAGATGTGAAGGAGAGGATAGTAGGAAGGTAGTAAAGGAAAAGAAGAGACAGGTGATGTGAAGAGAGGAGGGGGGGGGGGGGGGTGAGTAGAGGACAGTAGGAAGGTAGTAGAGGAAAGGAGGGGGCAGGTGAAGAGAGGAATGGGGGGGAGGGGAGAGAGGACAGGAGGAAGGTAGTAGAGGAAAGGAATGGACAGGTGAAGAGAAGAGGAGAGGTGTGGAAGACAGTAGAAAGGTAGTAGAGGAAAAGAGGGGACAGGTGAAGAGAGTGGGGAGGTGTGGAAGAGAGGACAGTAAAAAAGTAGTAGAGGAAAAGAGGGGACAGGTGAAGAGAGTGGGGAGGTGTGGAAGAGAGGACAGTAGAAAAGTAGTAGAGGAAAAGAGGGGACAAGTGAAGAGAGGAGGGGAGGTACGGAGGAGAGGACAGTAGAAAGGTAGTAGAGAAAAGGAGGAGACAGGTGAAGAGAGGAGGGGAGGTATGGAGTAGAGGACAGTAGAAAGCTGGTAGAGGAAAAGAGGAGACAGGTGAAGAGAGGAGGGGAGGTGTGGAGGAGAGGACAGTAGAAAGGTAGTAGAGAAAAGGAGGAGACAGGTGAAGAGAGGAGGGGAGGTGTGGAGGAGATGACAGTAGAAAGCTGGTAGAGGAAAAGAGGAGACAGGTGAAGAGAGGAGGGGAGGTGTGGAGGAGATGACAGTGGAAAGCTGGTAGCGGAAAAGAGGAGACAGGTGAAGAGAAGAGGGGAGGTGTGGAGGAGATGACAGTAGAAAGCTGGTAGAGGAAAAGAGGAGACAGGTGAAGAGAGGAGGGGAGGTGTGGAGGAGATGACAGTAGAAAGCTGGTAGAGGAAAAGAGGAGACAGGTGAAGAGAGGGGCGGAGCTGTGGAGGAGATGACAGTAGAAAGCTGGTAGAGGAAAAGAGGAGACAGGTGAAGAGAGGAGCGGAGGTGTGGAGGAGATGACAGTAGAAAGCTGGTAGAGGAAAAGAGGAGACAGGTGAAGAGAGGGGCGGAGGTGTGGAGGAGATGACAGTAGAAAGCTGGTAGAGGAAAAGAGGAGACAGGTGAAGAGAGGAGCGGAGGTGTGGAGGAGATGACAGTAGAAAGCTGGTAGAGGAAAAGAGGGGAAAAGTGAAGAGAGGAGGGGAGGTGTGGAGGAGATGACAGTAGAAAGCTGGTAGAGGAAAAGAGGAGACAGGTGAAGAGAAGAGGGGAGGTGTGGAGGAGATGACAGTAGAAAGCTGGTAGAGGAAAAGAGGAGACAGGTGAAGAGAGGAGCGGAGGTGTGGAGGAGATGACAGTAGAAAGCAGGTAGAGGAAAAGAGGAGACAGGTGAAGAGAGGAGCGGAGGTGTGGAGGAGATGACAGTAGAAAGCTGGTAGAGGAAAAGAGGAGACAGGTGAAGAGAGGAGGGGAATTGTGGAGGATAGGATAAGGGAGAGCTTGAGGACACAGACCAGAGGCAAGGAAAGTTTGCATTAGTTATTCTATGAGTGGCAGCATCCAATTTCACCAAGTGAATCTTCTCACCGCGCTCTGGTCTAGAATTCACATACAGAATTAACCAATAAAATATTAAATAGAAGCAGAGCTGAAACAAAACCTCCAAGACATTTAAAGCTTTGATTAGAGACTGCAGTTATTAAATGACACAGATTTTCATAAAGCAGGCTGATTTGTGACATGCAGGAAAGAAGTTTCGTGTTTCACTCAGTCTCCATCGCAATCAGGAGAAAAATAAAGGAAATTGCCTGTCTACACAATTAAATGAAACGAGGCACGGAACTGAGGGGAGGCAGCTCAATGTGACTCAGTGCTGCCGAAGCCAAACTTCTTAATCATGTTTTCTCTTCTGTAGATCTGCTGGGCAGCACAGAATACGCAGCTCAGATGATATTATACCAGAGAATCAATGTTGGCAACTCTCTACAAAATGAATCAATTTCCTGTCTGTTTGTAATGTTCCTAAGATAAGAAATTAACACCCCAAAAAGGAGCACTTTGGTAAGAATTATGGGACAGTGCTGAGGTGGTCAGCTTTAACCACTTGCCAACCACTGCATTGCATATAACCACCCCGTAATACTTTACTCTAAGACTATGGGCTTAGATATATAAGGAATGGCAATAGAAAAGAATGAACAGTGGCAGGCACTATGGCAGCGTGTCTTTCAATCGCTGGTACAAGACATGATGACGGCTCCTCAGGTACTATGCTTAGTGGAAATCAGCGTGCTCAGGATCAAAGATTATAAGCAAAAGTATCAAGTAGAGGTGACATGTGGACCGGCACTGCATCCCTTTTCCATTAAAACATGAGCTTTATTGTGCACAGCTCAACACAGATACAAACTTGTGGGGCATGGTGGTGGTTACGGCCTGCCTAACGATCGTTTCACTGTGGCCGCATCTTCAGAGGCAAGTGTGGCGATCACGGCAATCAGTTTCCGTTTTTTAAAGCAGGTGATTGGGTCATTCCGACTTCCTGTGCCGTTGCATCATGCGTAGATTAATACCCTATCTCTTTGTGGAACACAGCGATTATTCACGTTACGTTGAAGTACGCATACGTGAGTAGGCGCATGCGTATTAATCTACGCGTGACGCAATGGCACAGGAATCTACGCGTGACGTGACGACGAACTACCATGCCCCACAGCCCAACATAATCTCCTTACGGGAACGTGCTGTTGATACTATTTACACTTTTTGAAAAAGATTGTATCTGTATTGAGCCATGCATATAAGTGCTTAGTTTGTTTTCGAGGGCCACGTGCTAATATGCACATGCCATTGTAGTCCCTCTTAGCACTGATTGGTGAATGGGAACATGTGTTCCCAAATCCAATCACAGAGCCTGGATGTTTGAATGATCACTGCTAAAGCCAATGGCAGCGATCATTCATTTAGAAAGCTTGTAAACAGCTACAAACTTTCTTTTGCAGTTACCTAAGATCATTCCTGTCAGAGATCTCAGGTAACTGGATTTGCATTTGACAGTGCTGTGGGGACTACTAGTGATTATAATTAAAATCTATTAGGCTGATCTCTCTCAATGATTTTCATTTTTTGCTTTTCAGACAAGTAGTGATAAAGTTACTGGCAAATTAATGGGGAAAGCATGAAATGTGTTTTTAAAGAGTAACTGTCAGGCTGCAAAAGCTAATTTAAACCTCTATTCTCCTGTGTTAAACAGTTTAGAAGGAAGCCAAAAAGGCAATACTGAAGTTAAAAATCTCTCTTACGTTGATGCTTGCTGAACAGCAAGGCTTGTTATTCCCAAGCTCCTAAGGAGGCCGCAGGCCGCATAATATACTGCACAGCATTCTGGGGCTGCTTCTTCTCCCCACTCTGCACTAGCTTGGGTCCTCCCCTTCATTTCCCTATCACGCCCTAAGTCTGCTTTCACAGTGAGAAGTTACAGGCTCATGTTACAGCAGCTTGTAACAGCAGCCTAAACTCACAGCACTGAAAAATCACAGGGCACATGTTCCGTTAGAGTATACTGCATTAGTCCGCTATTGTTCCTAGCCACATGGCTAATTAATATGCACTGCACAGAAGTGTTGTCCATTAGGATATTTTTTGTGAGTCGAATCATCAGGAAGCAGGGAGGATATGACATCACAATTGGCTTCATAGGAGACAGACAAACATGGAGCCTGCCATGAGCTGTCAGGAGCATCATTCTCTGCAAATACTATATAAAAATTCTGTGAAATGCAAACATGGACAGTGAAATGCATATGTAATGTAAGTACAGCCAATATTTAGCTACTGATATATGTGTTTTTTTTTCTCTGAGACCCTATACCTAACAGCTCCTCTTTAAGGGGAAATAACCTGAGGTGGGGAAGTGGCCATCAACAATGCAATTTTTAGTAAACAATTTTTTTTTTGTGATCGGATCATTCAAACTGAAAGAAAAGGTTGTTTTCAATCAATCCACACAATTAAAGGATACAAACTGTTCCCAATATCAAAACCAGTTCTGTTCATATGTATGAAAAACATCCATCATACTGATCAACCACTTCTTTTACCAATCTAGAACCCTATAGCTTTGGCCCCTTAAGGATTAGAAATAAGTGAGCAAAATTAAATTGCGCCAACTCGACCCCAATTTTTTTCTTTAAGATTTTAGTGAGATTCTAGGATTCTTTAAGATTCTAGTAAGATTGTCAGCCAATTTTCGCCATGAAGCCATGATAGGGCGAGGACAAGAATTTTTCTGTAAAAGCAATCATAAATAGCAGTTATACAATCATAAATAGAAGTAAAATGGTTATCTCAATTGTTTATCTCATTAGTTTAGTTTCACTTCAGGTTTGGTTTAGCCCCAACCTGTTGTCATTTCCTAACTGTTATCTTTACCCAGTGCCTATTCCTAATCTTCACCCTGTAAACAATGGCTAGATGTGCCTTTGCAAATACTTGATGTTCCCATGAAACCAGGGCTGGATTTACCATAAGGCACTTAGGCACATGCCTACAGGTGCTTGATAATGGAAAGGCAGCTCACTCCGAGTGTGTCTCTCCTTTTCTATGCAGGGTCCTGAGCTGAGTGTAAATGAGAGGTTACTTACCCTGCTCTCAGCATTCTCATGAGGTGATCTCCCTCGGGGACTATATAATACTGTGGTTTCACTAGCTGCCTAATACTTGGTTACTCTAGTTATTCAATATTCAGAAACTTCTGGTTAACTTATACTAAGGGGCACCTGTAGCCACCTATGATAGGCAAGGGAACTAAGGGAGAAGTGACTGCTGGGCCAGCAGTGGAGGGTGAAGTCTAAGGTGCCAGGACATCTGTGCCTATAGGCTCCTGTGAGGCAAATTCGGGCCTGCATGAAACTGAGTGTCACGTAACCCAATTCAAAAACACAATTAATTGGACATAACTCTCACTTCTACCTGGTACTGGGATTTGCATATGGCTACGTGCATTCCTTCATGATTTTGCAATTTTAAACAAACACCATCCCCCCCATTTTTGACCTAAAAAAATAGTTTAAAAGCTATGACTAGCCAGTTGATCAACCCCCCCGATGTTACACCATCACCCCCTCTCCACTGGTGCAGAGTGCATTGGAGAGTGCCGGTGGGTGCTGAGTTCGCCACAGAGTATGCTGCAGAAGGCATAGTATGCTCCTGAACTGGCCAATAGCGCTCCAGGCTCACTGTCATGTGACCACAGTGAACCTGGAGAAAGACGGACACTAGAGGATGCAAGCCGGAGAGAGGACAGGCAGATATACCTTCTGCAGCATTCTCCATGGCACACTCTGCATATGGGCTCCTCCCCCACACACGTCACCTGCAGTACATCCCCCATGAATTGGCCAACCCCTCACTTTACACCATAAATTTAGCTGTCAAAAAGTCGGCCTATCCTTGGTGATATTTCATACCTTTCTACTTTTTGAGATGAAAAGGAGGGAGCCTTAAGCCACACCCCTGTCTCTAATCACACCCCCGGACCACCCGTAGTAACTCATACCACAAAGATTTGTTAAGAAAAATATGTTGTCTTGTCATTCAAACCAAACTGGTCCTTTCTATCCTGGTTCATTATTTTCTTCATATTAATAGGACGGGAATTAAGTTTAGAGTCAATTAAACACACTTGTCAGTAGTAAAAAAAAATACATATATCTATATAGATCTGTACATCAGTCCTGAAAGAGGGACAAATGATGAGGAGGAAAGAGGGACAGAAGGATTTGGTTCCCAAAGAGGGACTGTCCCTCCAAAAGTGGGACATGTGGGAGCTATGATATTTGGATGTGGAAGGAGTTAGTGAGAGTCACATCCCTACACCTCTGTAGCTAACAGCTGCTGTCACAGCCTTATTTTAAATTGCTCGGGGTCTTCAGTGGTTAAGCAGAAAATACAGTGGAATTGACCTGTACGCTATTTCCCTTTCCTCTGGTAAACACAGAGGACACACAGAGCTGTAAAAGGTGTGAAGGCTGGAGCGTAATTACTTTCATTACCGGTTAATGACACACTCTGGAACTGGAAGGCTTCTAGTTCTGCAGAATCGAAGCTTCCTCGGAAGACCTTTATGGCTCATTATGGCATTTTCCAGTGACCCGAGCCCACAGGAGACACATGAAACACACTCATTTATTGCACAGTGTAAGCTGCACTGGAAATAGGTGCATCTGTTTACCTCCTTATGTCACAGTTCATTAAGCCCAGCTCAGAGGCCTGGTCCCTAGTTCCATGCGTCTCCATTTCCTGCACTGACAAATCCACTAATGTGGGCTGATTCTGACTTATAGTAGAACTGCAAAAGAGAAAAAAGGTACTTACTTAAAATAAGCAATATTCTTTCACTGGTCAATTTTATTATCATTATTATTATTAACCCATTAGCAGCTTCCAATTCAGGGATGGTCTCAACTTCGCATTTGGATGAAATTTGAATAGGGTTATTCGAATTTCATCCTACTAATTACAGCAGCTGTGCAGGTGGCCGAGGGGGGTTAATCTTACCAATAGGCGTCTTCTTGCTCTGTCCCTCGGCGCCTCCCACGCTGTGGTTCAATCCGGCGGTCACGTGACAATACACTTCCTCCTTTAACCCGGAAGGAGGAAGTGTATGTAATCATGTGACGCCAGATAGGATGAAATTCGAATAACCCTATTTAAATTTCATCCAAATGTGAAGTTCAGAGCATCCCTGTTCCAAGTACATTTTTCAGCGTACGTCAAAAAGGGGCGCTGGGAAAAAAGGGCGCGGGGTTTTAAACGATAAACATGGATAACGTTTAAACATATAATGTACTATATTTCGTTTAAATATTGGTTTTTATAAAGGTATAAATCATTAAATAATGTGCATGAAATCGGCAATTGTGAAAACGTTAATCTTCCGTTTAAAAAGTGAAATGTATAATAAAGTTTAAAAAAAAATTAGTAAGTAACCCTCCCTGTACCTACCCCTAACCCCTAGACCCCCGTATTGGTGCCTTAACCTAAGACCCCCCTGGTGGTGCCTAAACCTAAGACTCCCCTGATGGTGCCTAAACCTAAGCCCCCCTGGTGGGGCCTAAACCTAAGACCCTCCTTAGTGATCACTGTATTGTGTGTAGAATAATGTTTTAGAGCTTCTCCCCGCCATGGAGTCCTGTCTATGAAAAAGCGCTGGTTAGCGTGAAACAATTGTCGACGACCTACCATCTCTCTGTTTACTGCCAGCTACTTTGGAGCGGTGATGTATATATGATCTTACATCTGCAAATGTCTGTGTGTGTAAACTCCTGGAATAAATGAAGCTTCCGTATCTGGTGCCCACGGATGTTTTTCTTGATGATGCAAATGTTTTAGAAACAGTAAGGGATAAAATATATTACAATGTACGTTACGTACTGATCGCTTTATTTTGTGAATAATAATGTTTTACAAACAGTAAGGGATAACATTTAAAATAATGTTCTATTGAAATAGGAAACGTAAATCATCACAAGCAGTTATAAAACATTAAAAATCTTCGGGCGCCGTTGGAAAACGTTATTATTCTCGGGCACCCTTTTTTCCCGTTCGGCGCCCAGTAAACGATATTTATTATGGGAGTGAATGGCGGCGCCCGATTTGTCCACTAGCCTCCTGCGCCCTTTTTTACTGTTACCCATTTTTCATTTCAAAGCTGCTGTGCATTCTAAACCTGTACCGGCAAATCTCTTTAGTGCAGCCAAACAAGCGCGTGGCAGGCAGCAGTTATAGTTACCTGCTCTGGATGGCTTCTTCTCTTCCTCCACCCGCTGCTCTAAACTTTTGAAAGGTCTTCTAGGTCCCGATCACATGATATGACATGTGACTGGCATCCAGGAGACCGTGTCAGCATTACAACTCCACCCGGTGGTGAAAGAGGAGTGATAGAAGAGACTCTTTCATCACCCCTCTTGTACCACCGGGTAGCACTGCAACACTGACATGGTCTTCTGGATGCCGATCACATGATATCATGTGATCGAACCTAGAAGACATGTCGGGATTACATCGCTGCCGATGTGGAGGAAGAAGAAGCCGATCCAGCCGTCTGGACAGGTAACTATAAAACCTGGGTCTGAAATAAGCTGAATAGTATCCACCTACAGATGCAACATATGAACAAGACTTCTGTTTGGCTCTTATGTTTTCTATTTTATACCTTCTTAATCTCTGACTGATGTATATGGGCATAGGAAATGTGTATCCGAATGTGCAAGCTTAAAGCAGGCCAGAACTCAGAACTTCCTCTCTGCTCTAAAAGATATGCAACAGCATAATAACCTTTAACAAAAAACATTTCTTTGTTACAGCTGATACACATTCTAAAATAAATCTGCACTGTTTCTACTTCTGGATTCGTGCAAGCAGACATATTGTTAACATCCTGTGCTTTCAAATTAGCTTATCTGCCATCTCTGCCATGGCAGTCATGTGACACATGGGAGAGATCAAATAACAACTTGTGATTAGACACAAATGAGGAGGAATTGATCAGGCTAAACTCTCTGAATAAATACAGGGTGCATTACTCTTTGTTTTCCTTCTGTCCTGTGCAAGAGTTTAGGTCCACTTTAAAGGGGAACTGAAGAGAGAGGTATATGGAGGCTGTCATGTTTATTTCCTTTTAGACAATACCAGTTGCCTGGCAGCCCTGCTGATCCTCTGCCTCTAATACTATTAGCCATAGCCCCTGAACAAGCATGCAGCAGATCAGGTGTTTCAGTGGTTCAGACTTATAAGTCTGATCTGACAAGACTAGCTGCATGCTTGTTTCTGGTTTTAATCAGATACTACTGCAGATAAATAGACCAGCAGGGCTGCCAGGCAACTGGTATTGATTAAAAGGAAATAAACATGACAGCCTCCATATACCTCTCTCTTCAGTTCCCCTTTAAACTCAGACCTTCCAACAGCACAATAATAAGGCTGCCACTAGAGGGAGCTCTAACATTATTGCTATGTTCTGACGAGGTCCATGGCCTGATGCTCATATTGAAGTTGGTCATCAGCTGAGCCACATGTCTGTGTATATCCTCTGTTTAAAACAGGTTAGTGTTTATAACTATAGGCAGGATATCCATGTCTAGATAGAATATATGTGTTCCTGTTTACTATATGAAACTATAAGGCTGTCTATTCTGTGTTTTGTATATCATTGCTGCTGATGCTGACATTATTGATATTGTAGTGGCGTAAGGAGCTTGGGGCCCCAGTGCAAGGTTTACATGGGACCCCAAGCACTGTATTGATACGGAACCCTAAAACCTACCAAGGAAATCTGCAGTGTCAGAGAAGTGTAATCAGCGAAGGAAAAAGTTTAAAGAGGAACTGTAACGACAAAACGGCCCCTGGGGGGTACTCACCTCGGGTGGGGGAAGCCTCAGGATCCTAATGAGGCTTCCCACGCCGTCCTGCGTCCCTCGGGGGTCTCGCTGTAGCCCTCCGTACAGCTGTGACGCGATATTTACCTTCCTGGCTCCTGCGCAGGCGCTCTGATGCCTCTCGGCGCCGAAGTAGGCGGAAATACCCGATCACCGTCGGGTCTGCTCTACTGCGCAGGCGCAAGTTTCTGGCGCCTGCGCAGTAGAGCGGACCCGACGGAGATCGGGTATTTCCGTCTATTTCCGTGCAGAAAGTCGCCACAGCGCCCCCGCTGGAGCCAGCAAAGGTAAATATTGAACTGACAGTCGGCACAGTCGCCGGCTGTTCGGAGGGCTGCGGCGAGACCCCCGTGGGACAGAGGACGGCGTGGGAAGCCTCATTAGGATCCGGAGGCTTCCCCCACCCGAGGTGAGTACCCCCCAGGGGAGATTTTTAATGTTACAGAGTCTCTTTAAAGGGACTCCGAGCAGTGAAAGAGAAACTATGGAAAGATGCATATCATTTTAAAGCTCTCTTTCTCCTCTTTCCAATGATATATAAACCGCCGCCCTACACCTTTTAGTTTTCGCTATTTTCGCGATTGAAATTGCCGCGACCACGATTTCAATCACGAAAATAAAGAAAACTAAAAGGCGTAGAGCGACGATTTAGGTGTCGCCAGAAGGAGGAGAAAGAGAGCTTTAAAATGATATCCATCAAGCCATAGTTACATTGTATTACACAGGACGACACTTTCCCCAGTGTCAGCAGCTCCATTCAGCAGAAAAAGTCGGCCTGTGTAATACAAGTAACTATGGAAAGATGGGTATCATTTTAAAGCTCTCTTTCTCCTCTTTCTGGCGACACCTAAATCGTCACCCTACACCTTTTAGTTTTCTTTATTTTCGTGATTGAAATCGCGGCCGCGGCAATTTCAATCACGAAAATAACGAAAACTAAAAGGCGTAGGGCAGTTTATATATCATTGGAAAGAGGAGAAAGAGAGCTTTAAAATAATATGCATCTTTCCATAGTTTCTGCACTGCTCGGAGTCCCTTTAAGGGTGATCTATGCACTATCCTATGCACATATAGAAGTGTTCATTACCAGCATAGCACCAATGAAAAGCTAATAAGGTGGAAGAAGGAGGGTCCCTAGTGTGCCCCTCTAGTCCAGGGGCCCTGGTGCTGTTGCAAACTCTGGATTGCCTATTGCTATGTCACTGTAATGTTGGACATCAATTGAGCCACATGCCTATGTGCAGTCCTGGCCAAAAGTTTTGAGACTGTCAAATATATTGGAAATTAGAAAAGTTGGTACTTAAGTTTTTATAACAGCAATTTGTATAATAATTACTTTTTTTTGTATAGCACTTTTCTCCTGTCGGACTCAAAACGCTTGTGAGGCAGCCACTAGAGGGCACTCAGTAGCAGTGTTAGGGGGTCTCGCCCAAAGAACTCCTTACTGAATAGGTGCAGCTTATAAACAGGCAGAGCCGAGATTCAAACCGAGGTCTCCTGTGTCAGAGGCAGAGCCCTTAACCATTACACCATCCAGCCACTATATCCTCTGTATGTACTCCAGAATGCTATGAAGATTGTTCAGATGAATTGCATAGTCCTTCTTTGCCATGAAAATTAACTGAATCCCAAAAAAAAAGCTTTCCACTGCATTTTATTGCTGTCATTAAAGGACCTGCTGAGATAATTTCAGTAATCGTCTTGTTAACTCAGGTGAGAATGTTGACAAGCACAAGGCTGGAGATCATTATGTCAGGCTGATTGGGTTAGAATGGCAGACTTCACATGTTAAAAAGGAGGGTAATGCTTGAAATCATTGATCTTCCATTGTTAACTATGGTGACCAGCAAAGAAATGCGTGCAGCCATCATTGCATAAAAATGGCTTCACAGGCAAGGATATGGTGGCTACTAAGATTGCACCTAAATCAACAGTTTATAGGATCATCAAGAACTTCAAGGAAAGAGGTTTAATTCTTGTTAAAAAGGCTTCAGGGCGTCCAAGAAAGTCCAGCAAGCGCCAGGATTGTCTCCTAATGAGGATTCAGCTGCGGGATCGGAAGTGCAACCAGTGCAGAGGTTGCTCAGGAATGACAGCAGGCAGGTGTGAGTAGAGTTGAGCTGAAATTTTCGAAATTTCGCATTACTATAATTACGCATGCGAAATTCGCGATTACGATGCGAAATTGCGGTAGCGTAATTGCCATTAAAATCGTAATTGAAAATACCGTAAGCGTAATTTTCAATGCGAAATTTCGCGTTTCGTTCATGCCGTAATTTCGCATTAAACGCTACCGTAATTTCGCGTTAAACCGTAACGCTCCGTATAATCTAAAAAAGCCGCCGACTTTAAGGGTTAATAGCAAAGCCCCCTTAAATGCTAAGAGCCTCAAATTTGGAGAATATATTAAGGAGATCAGGAGGAATAAGAGGAAAAATTTTTTTTTCAAAAAGACCTTATAGTTTTTGAGAAAATCGATGTTAAAGTTTCAAAGGAAAAATGTAAACATTTAAAAACCCGCCGACTTTAACGGTTAATAGCAAAGCCTGCTTAAAGTTTAGGAACACCAAATTCCCAGGGTATATTAAGGGGATCAGTGGGAATAAGAGGAAAAAAAATTTTTCAAAAAGACCTTATAGTTTTTGAGAAAATCGATTTTTAAGTTTCAAGGGCGAAAATGTCTTTTAAATTCGGAAAATGTCAGTTTTTTTTGCACAGGTAACAATAGTGTATTATTTTCATAGATTCCCCCAAGTGGGAAGAGTTTTACTTACTTCGTTCTGAGTGTGGGAAATATAAAAAAAAACGACGTGGGGTCCCCCCTCCCAGACCTCTTTAACCCCTTGTCCCCCATGCAGGCTGGGATAGCCAGAATGCGGAGCACCGGCCGCGTGGGGCTCCGCACCCTGACTATACCAGCCCGCATGGTCCATGGATTGGGGGGGTCTCGGAAGGGGAGGGGCAGCCAAGCTTTCCCCTCCCCCTCCGAGCCCTTGTCCAATCCAAGGACAAGGGGCTCTTCTCCACCTCCGATGGGCGGTGGAGGTGGAGGCCGCGATTTCCTGGGGGGGAGGTTCATGGTGGAATCTGGGAGTCCCCTTTAAAAAGGGGTCCCCCAGATGCCCACCCCCCCTCCCAGGAGAAATGAGTATAGAGGTACTTGTACCCCTTACCCATTTCCTTTAAGAGTTAAAAGTAAATAAACACACAGACACTTAGAAAAAGTATTTTAATTGAACAAAAAACATAACCACGAAAAAAGTCCTTTAATATTCTTAATTAACCATTAATACTTACCTGTCCCTTTAAAAGCCAGTTCCCACGCAATATCCTCGGAAATATACTAAACAGTTACAATATAACAAAGTTATTACAATGTAACAACTTTGTTACATTGTAACTACGCCGCACCCGACGCCACTCGCCGCTCAGCCGCCGCACCCGCACGCACCCGACAGAGCTCTGAGCTATAAGGACCAATGGGGCTCCTTGGAGCCCAAATACAAAGATGCTTACAGAGCTCTGAGCTATATAGCTCAGAGCTCTGTCGGGTGCGTGCGGGACGCTAAGTCCCCGCCGGCTCCCGCTGCCTTCCCCGCCTCTCCCACATGTCACCCACATGTCACCCACATGTGGGTGACATGTGGGTGACAGATGTGGGCGGGGTGGACAGCGGGAGCCGGCGGGGACTTAGCGTCCCGCACGCACCCGACAGAGCTCTGAGCTATATAGCTCAGAGCTCTGTAAGCATCTTTGTATTTGGGCTCCAAGGAGCCCCATTGGTCCTTAGCAGACCAATGGGGTTCCTTCTGATTTAAAGGAACCCCATTGGTCTGCTAAGGACCAATGGGGCTCCTTGGAGCCCAAATACAAAGATGCTTAGGGAGCTCTGAGCTATATAGCTCAGAGCTCTGTCGGGTGCGTGCGGGTGCGGCGGCTGAGCGGTGAGTGGCGTCGGGTGCGGCGTAGTTACAATGTAACAAAGTTGTTACATTGTAATAACTTTGTTATATTGTAACTGTTTAGTATATTTCCGAGGATATTGCGTGGGAACTGGCTTTTAAAGGGACAGGTAAGTATTAATGGTTAATTAAGAATATTAAAGGACTTTTTTCGTGGTTATGTTTTTTGTTCAATTAAAATACTTTTTCTAAGTGTCTGTGTGTTTATTTACTTTTAACTCTTAAAGGAAATGGGTAAGGGGTACAAGTACCTCTATACTCATTTCTCCTGGGAGGGGGGGTGGGCATCTGGGGGACCCCTTTTTAAAGGGGACTCCCAGATTCCACCATGAACCTCCCCCCCCAGGAAATCGCGGCCTCCACCTCCACCGCCCATCGGAGGTGGAGAAGAGCCCCTTGTCCTTGGATTGGACAAGGGCTCGGAGGGGGAGGGGAAAGCTTGGCTGCCCCTCCCCTTCCGAGACCCCCCAATCCATGGACCATGCGGGCTGGTATAGTCAGGGTGCGGAGCCCCACGCGGCCGGTGCTCCGCATTCTGGCTATCCCAGCCTGCATGGGGGACAAGGGGTTAAAGAGGTCTGGGAGGGGGGACCCCACGTCGTTTTTTTTTATATTTCCCACACTCAGAACGAAGTAAGTAAAACTCTTCCCACTTGGGGGAATCTATGAAAATAATACACTATTGTTACCTGTGCAAAAAAAACTGACATTTTCCGAATTTAAAAGACATTTTCGCCCTTGAAACTTAAAAATCGATTTTCTCAAAAACTATAAGGTCTTTTTGAAAAAAAAATTTTTCCTCTTATTCCCACTGATCCCCTTAATATACCCTAGGAATTTGGTGTTCCTAAACTTTAAGCAGGCTTTGCTATTAACCGTTAAAGTCGGCGGGTTTTTAAATGTATACATTTTTACTTTGAAACTTTAACATCGATTTTCTCAAAAACTATAAGGTCTTTTTGAAAAAAAAATTTTTCCTCTTATTCCTCCTGATCTCCTTAATATATTCTCCAAATTTGAGGCTCTTAGCATTTAAGGGGACTTTGCTATTAACCCTTAAAGTCGGCGGCTTTTTTATATTATACGGAGCGTTACGGTTTAACGCGAAATTACGGTAGCGTTTAATGCGAAATTACGGCATGAACCCACTGTAATGCGAAAATTACGCGAAAATTACGCTTACGTGAAATTTCGCGAAATCCTTCTTCATTACGATTATGTACTTACGGCCATAATCGTAATTACACTAATTACGCGAAATTTCGCGAAATCGTAATTAGGTCATTACGCTCATCTCTAGGTGTGAGCGCATCTGCATGCACAATGAGGTGAAGACTTTTGGAAGATGGCCTGGTGTCAAGAAGGGCAGCAAAGAAGCCACTTCTCTAACCAAAAAACATCAGGGACAGATTGATCTTCTGCAGAAAGTATGGTGAATGGACTGCTGAGGACTGGGGCAAAGTCATATACTCTGATGTAGCCCCTTTCCGATTGTTTGGGGCATCTGGAAAAAGGCTTAAGTTGTCAGGAGAAGAAAAGGTGAGCACTACTATCAGTCCTGTGTCATGCCAACAACAAAGCATTCTGAGACCATTCATGTGTGGGGTTGCTTCTCATCCAAGGGAGTGGGCTCACTCACAATTTTGCCAAAAAAACACAGCCATGTATTAAGAATGGTACCAAAACACCCTCCAACAGCAACTTCTTCCAACAATCCAACAACAGTTTGGGGAAGAACAATGCATTTTCCAGCACGATGGAGCATCGTGTCATAAGGCAAAAGTGAGAACTAAGTGGCTCGGGGACCAAAACGTTGCAATTGTGGGTCCATGGCCTGGAAACTCCCCAGATCTTAATCCCATTGAGAACTTGTAGTCATTCCTCAAGAGGCGGGTGGACAAACAAAACACAACTAATTCTGAGAAACTCAAAGAAATGATTATGAAAGAATGGGTTGCTGTCAGTCAGGATTTGGCCCAGAAGTTGATTGAGAGCATGCCCAGTCGAATTGCAGAGGTCCCGAAAAAGAAGGGCCAACACTGCAAATCAGGGATGAGCAGAAACTACGCCAGTGCAAATTTATGCATCATAGTTTGCATCTATGCATCGTATTTTGTTGGCGAAGTTTCAAAACTACGCTTACGAATTTACGCGTAGCGAAGTACCGCTACGCGTAGTTAACATGTGTATTGCGTAGTGAACTATGAATACGTTACTCGCATCTTTTTTTCCGCGTACGATTGTATGCTTACAAATTTATGCATTAGAAAGGGTAATGTACGAATAGAAGAGTTTCTGGTATAAGCATTTACAGAGGAATTAATGCGGAAAATTTTCCGTGTACGGGCATAAGCATCCACCTACAGTACGCTTTGCACTACGCGTAATTGCGTATTCTAACGCGTAGTCTACGTAATGCATACAAAGCGAATATTTGATTTTGAAGCCGTAGTTTGGCGAAGCGTAATTGCCTAAAATCCAGCGTAGCGAAGTTGGCTGACTACGGCCGTAGTGCTTATAATTATGTTTCAGTACATCACATAAACAAAGATCTAAAGGTAGTTTAGCAGCAAACTTTATGAAAACTAATATTTTTGACAGTCTCAAAACTTTTTGGCCAGGACTGTATCTCCCCTGTTTAAATCAGATGCTGTTGCCTGCGTTGTGATACTAGTCTGCACCTCCACCACTGAACACCTGGTAACCAGCATTGCGCATACCGAGTAGCAACTCGTAATCAGAATTTAAATGAGTTTGGGCTACCCATGGCCGAGGGGAGTTAATTTACTCTGGTGCCAATGCGCTCCATGTGACACCCATGCTTCATTTTTCCGGGTTGAAGAAGGAAGCATGGGAGTGATGTGGAACGCAATGCGGGACGCGAATGGAGATCATCGCGCCTTGGTAAGTTACCCCCCTCGGCTGTTAAATTTTGATTACTTGTAGCCAGGGCTGGAGTTACCATAAGGCACTGTAGGCACGTGCCTACAGGCGCCTGATGATGGAACGTCGGCTCACTCCCCTCCCCTAGTGCCTCCCTCCTTCCATATGCAGAGTCTGGCTACCTAATGCTATGGAACACCTATTGCTACCTATAACGGGCAAGGGAAGTAGGAGAAAGGTAACAGCTGGGCAAGCCAGCCCACATGTGGTGCAGCTCAGCAGGGGGGAGGGGAGGGTTGTAGGTTCATGGAGGGGGCGGAGTCTAGGGTGCCAGGACATCTGTGCCTATAGGCTCCTGTAAGGTAAATCCGGGCATGCTTGTAGTTATGAAGACGTAGCTACTCAGTATGAGCAGGGCTACTGCTAACAGTAAATATGTCAGCCTCCGTATCCCTCTCTATTGTGTAGGTAGGGCTATTTAAAAAAAACAAAAAACTAGAATAGGGTGTTCATTCATGGCGTCAGAAAAACACATTTTGTTCCTTGTTTATTACTTGTTTTCCTCTCGCGCTCTCTCCCTCTTTCCAGGACATGTGAGTAAGCTATTTATGTTCTTGGAAATCATAATGAGACTGTGCTAACACAGGGATGACTGCAATCTATTACCAGCTCTTTTCCTAGTATTAATCAAAGCAAAGGCAAGTGTTTCAAGATTTAATAATGCCTCTGAATCATCTATTAAAACAAAACAAAACAAAAAAAACAAAGCAAAACACTTGGGATTTATTGTGTTAAAGTAACCTTTTTAAATGATCACTGTGATCTAATATAGAATGAGGATTTTACAATGTACATGACTCGGAGGTCACGGCCAACCTCTTGAGATGGTTGTGACTCCAGCACGATGTTCCTGTTCTACGGCTGGCCACCATGCTACAGAGAGTCCACCAGCTGCTGCCATCTCTGTTCTCTGAAGGGGTTCTTGTGAATAAGGCTGTCCACCTACTCCATCCAGAATCATGTGATAAGAGACTGTAGGC
The DNA here is from genome assembly GCF_040937935.1 of Hyperolius riggenbachi. NCBI lineage: Eukaryota > Metazoa > Chordata > Amphibia > Anura > Hyperoliidae > Hyperolius > Hyperolius riggenbachi. Next base: position 58,840,598 of record NC_090646.1, read on the forward strand.
CCTAGGCTAAATTCAGGCATCTATACACATTAGTATTCTGTATGATTGTTCAAAGAAAATGTGTATATTTAACCACTTGCCGACCAGGGGATTTTTCAGTGATCGGTGCTGCGTGGGCTCTACAGCCCGCAGCACCGACCAGGAGTGCAGCAGGGCGATCAGACTACCCCCTTTTTTCCCCACTAGGGGGATGTCCTGCTGGGGGGGTCTGATCGCTGCCGGCTGCATTTGCTTAGCGGGGGGGGGCTCTTCAAAGCCCCCCCTCCGCAGCGTTCTCCACCGTCTCGCCCGCTCCCTCCCTCTCCCTCCCCCTGTGAGCTGCGCAGGACGGATTTCCATCCTGCGCATTGAAGGATAGGCTTCAGCCTATCATATGCCGGCGATCCCCGGCCAATCCGAGGCCGGGGATCACCGATCTGCCTTATGATGTAAACAGCGAGGATTTCTTCCCCGCCTGTTTACATTTTGCCGGCGAGCCGCGATCGGCGGCTCTCCGGCTGTTCACGGAGACACCGTTTCCATGGTAACCCGCAGACGACCAGTTTACGCCAATCGGCGTTAGCTGGTCGTCAAGAGGTTAAAGAGAACCTGAACTGAAAAAAAAATCAAAATAACCAAACACAGGTCATTCTTACCTCCCATGTAGTCTACTCCTCAATCTCTTTCTCCTCTCCTGCGTCCTGTTTGCCCACTGCGATCAATGGAATTCTCTGTCCTCCATTTTAAAAATGGCCATTACCCCATAACAGCTTCCTGGCCAGCACACTGTTAAACTGCAATATCACCCACTTAAAACCATAGGGAAATATGGACATTACCTTGCACCTTCAGTTGTAACTGACAGCTGCTGATATAGAACTGACAGCAACGGGTATATTTCAGTTCTGACAAAATATTGTCAGATCTGGAAGGGATCACTATAAGAAGAAAATGGTGAGCTTCTGAGAGGAACTGACGGTGAGGTTAGTATGTATGTATGTAATGTAATATTAATTTGCAGCTACGTCATGTTTATTTTACATAATTTTACTCACTTCAGGTTCCCTTTAAAGTGGATCCGAGATGAACTTTTACACATTGCATAATTGGGTTCCTGTCCTATTGTTTATAGGGCATTCCTCAAGGCAAATACTCTTTTGTTTTTGTTTTAATACTGTAATTCCCTATAAACTTAACAATCCACGCCCACAAGTTTTCAGAGAGCCAAGGCACTTTCAGACAGTAGCAAGGGCTCATGGGAGCTCAGTCTGGGCAGGAGGAGGGGGAGGTATTACTAGCCAGAGCTTTTCAGAGGCAGAGGGGAGGAGGGAGGAGGAGGGGGGATTAGATTTTTTGCTCAAGATGCAGATAAGCCTGCCTCTGTGTAATGTTTACAAACAACATGGCTGCTGTCATTGTATCACAAGGAGAAATAATCATATTCTATTAAAGCTGTTTGCAGCTAGATTTGTTGTGTAAACTCTAAATCTAAACTTTAGATAAGATATATAGACAAGTCACTTGTTATAGTTAGTTTTTCATCTCAGATCCGCTTTAAGCATTCTCCTGACATACTTACTTACAGTACCCCTAACCGGAGGCAAAATGAAGACCATGTCATGGAGGGCTAGATTAAAGTTTTCTTGACCTCCCCCCAACCACCATTCCCCATCCCAAGTCCTCATCATATTCAACAGGATCCTCCAATTGAAAACTAAAACCAGGAAGGTCTCTTTAGCAGTCGCGTGTGACTGAGAATTGTGCAGGTGCAAGTTCCAAAGTGCTTGAGCACTGCAAGTGAAAGTGTTTGTCAATGAGAATTGTTTTGTAACTGCGCAGGTGCAGTTCAAAACTCACACCCACATAGTCCATAACAGCTCTGCACCGCTCAGAAGAACTTCCAGAACGCGCAGAAGTTACGTGGAACGGTAATGGGGAACGGGGGCTCAAGGACAACAAGCAGTGCCAGGAGGACACTTCTGAAAAGGTAATCTAGCCCACTATGCAATTCATTTAAGGAGACTCTGTATTAAAAAGAAAGGAGCCGCTGGGGGTACTTATCTTGGTGGCGGGAAGCTTCTGGATCCTATCGAGGCTTCCTCCGCCCTCCTTCATCCCATGGTGGTATGGCTGGGCCCCTCCGAAGCCACAGACGGCAATTTGTGAGGCTGTGCAGCCCCTGCAGAATTTACCTTTTACCGGCTCCAGCGCAGGCGCAGTAGCGGCTCTTAGCTCGTGATCAGGCGGACAGGCGCATCAGGCAGGAAGTTAGAATCAAAAGCAGATGCATTAAATGCAATACAAAAGCAAAGTCCTCTAATTCAGTTACTGATAATTAATGATAAGAAAACCTTCTCTTAACATACAGATCTCCATGGGCCCAAGTAGGGGAACTGAACTTTAACAAACAAAGCCTCTAGCGGCTGGCTGACTTACCGGTTTGTCAAAAAATTGTTCGGTACAAGAATTACGTTCCTTTCCTGCAGCACAGGAACTGTTAGAAATAGGAAAATGTTTGGCTCTTCATTACAAGCCAGGCTCTGTTGTTCTCTATGGAGCTTTCTTAACTTACTGAATTGCAGAAAAATAAGGTCTTTCTTGAACATGCAAAGCCTGCCAAAGAAAAAACAGATGCATCTCGGAACAAATATCATGTCTTCATTGGTGATATAATGTGTGACTACCTCTATGAGTTTGACTTCCACCACTATCATTCTCCCTGCCACTCAAGCCATGCCTCTGTACCCCTGTAATGCTTCTCACACAAGGTTACGCCTCCTTCCAGCCCCCTGGTGATGTCATCACCAACACACTGCTTCAAAACTGAGGCCATGCAGATTTACTGACTTACCAGCCATTGTCTGAATCTCATGTGACTATGATGACCCAGTAAGGTTTAGGAGGACACCCATGCAGGTCAGAATTTATAACCGAAACAGCATGGGGCTCCACGCCCTCAGCTATACCAGCCCACATAGTCTATGACATGGGGGGCTCTGAAAGAGGGTAACAGTAAAAGGGCGCAGGAGGCTAGTGGACAAATCGGGCGCCGCCATTCAGTCCCATAATAAATATCGTTTACTGGGCGCCGAACGGGAAAAAAGGGCGCCCGAGAATAGTAACGTTTTCCAAGGGCGCCCGAAGATTTTTAATGTTTTGTAACTGCTTGTGATGATTTACATTTCCTATTTCAATAAAACATTATTTTAAATGTTATCCCTTACTGTTTGTAAAACATTATTATTCACAAAATAAAGCGATCAGTATGTAACGTAAATTGTAATATATTTTATCCCTTACTGTTTCTAAAACATTATTCTACACACAAGACAGTGATCACTAAGGAGGGTCTTAGGTTTAGGCACCACCAGGGGGGTCTTAGGTTTAGGCACCATCAGGGGAGTCTTAGGTTTAGGCACCACCAGGGGGGTCCTAGGTTTAGGCACCACCAGGGGGGTCTTAGGTTTAGGCACCACCAGGGGGGTCTTAGGTTTAGGCACCACCAGAGGGGTCTTAGGTTTAGGCACCACCAGGGGGGTCTTAGGTTTAGGCACCACCAGGGGGGTCTTAGGTTTAGGCACCACCAGGGGGGTCTTAGGTTTAGGCACCACCAGGGGGGTCTTAGGTTTAGGCACCACCAGGGGGGTCTTAGGTTAAGGCACCAATACGGGGGTCTAGGGGTTAGGGGTAGGTACAGGGAGGGTTACTTACTAATTTTTTTTTAAACGTTATTATACATTTCACTTTTTAAACGGAAGATTAACGTTTTCACAATTGCCGATTTCATTAACATTATTTAATGATTTATAACTTTATAAAAACGAATATTTAAACGAAATATAGTACATTATATTTTTAAACGTTATCCATGTTTATCGTTTAAAACCCCGCGCCCTTTTTTCCCAGCGCCCCTTTTTAACGTACGCCTGAAAGAGAGTTCAAGGAGGAAGTGAGAGTAACTACTCCATGCTTGTGAGTGTAGGCCCTAGGGAGGGGGAGTGCTTACGGTGGAATCTGGGTGCCCGCTTTAAGATAAAGGGGGCCCTAAATGTCAGCCCTCCACCAGGTGAAGTGGATACCCATTCTCCCAGAGGGTTTAATTGAAAAAAAGCCTCCACACAGCAAAAAATATTTTGTTTAACCACTTGAGGACCACGGTGTTAAACCCCCCCCTAAAGACCAGGCCATTTTTCATAAATTGGGCCACTGCAGCTTTAAGGGCTCGCTGCAAGGCCGTACAACTCAGCACACAAGTGATCCTCCCCCCCCCCTTTTCTTCCCACCAACACAGCTTTCTGTTGTTGGGATCTGATCGCTCCCCCAATGTTTTTTTTACAAATATTTTTCTTATTATTCAATAAAAATGCCTATTTATTTAATAATTTTCCCTCCCTTCCTCCCCCAGTCAGCCTATCACCGCCAATCGCTTCTGTGTCCCCCAGGCGGACAGCTGAGTCACACGGCTGTCCCCAGTACAACGCTGCCTTAGATCGCAGCGCTGTACAGGTATATTAGACGGCAGTTTCGCTGTCTAACAGTCTCCGAGTGGCAATCGCCTCTGGTAGACGGAAGGCAAAGCGGAACTCTCATGCTAGCCCCATAGAAGGCTGTTCACGCCAATTGGCGTGGAGTGGTCCTGGGGCTGTCGCCGCATTCACGCCAATTGGTGTGGAGCGGTCGGCAAGAAGTTAAGGAGCAATTGTATCTATCTTCCTTCTCCTAAAAATGACTTTTTAAGATATATTTCACAGTTGTATTTTATATTTAAATCTACTTTTTACGTTTTAACAGTTTTATTGTTTTTGCTCAATGATACATTAATTGAAGTATGCCAGAGCTAAAATCTATGAACTATTGACCCTTTTTATCTCTTTCGTGCTCTCAGAAACCATTTTCTGCTAGGAAAGTGTTTTATAGTTGGAATTTCTCATCAGTGAGGGTCACACTGTGGTCACTTCCTGTCTGAGTCAGGACTGAGTCAGCTACTTACATACCTGATATTTAACTCTTTCAGGCAGAGGGAAAAAAAAGGAACACAGCATAGTCATTTGTGCGCTAGGCACTGTACATACACATGTCTATCTCATCATGTCACATGTCACTTCGGGTATCCTTTGAAGGGAACCTGAGACGAGGAGGAATACAAATTTGACACATATGCACTAATACTTACTTACTTATGGGGAGGATATAAAAAAAAAAAAAAAAGCCTTTTCATTTAAAGACTATATAATCATATAATCTTTTTTTTCTTTTCCATCTTCTTTACTCTTTCTACATTTTTATAATTTTCATACAATTTAAAGCTACCATATATAACCCCAGATAAGCCAACCTTTTCATACTCAAATTTTGGGCTAAAAGTAGGCAATAGGGTTGGCTTTGTAAGTGGTCACATGACTGAGACAAGGGGGAAGAAAAATTTTACACATACCTGGGGCTTCCTCCAACCCCCTCTATGCAGATCGCTCCCTCGCTGCGGTCCAAAGCCTCCTAGATCCTCTGGTAGCAGTCCGTTCTCTGATGCCATACTGTGCATGTGCAGCCTGGCCACATGGGCCCTACCCGCCGTGCTCCCATCACTGGGAGCGTTCTGCTTCTGCACAGTACTACTGCACAGGCGCTGAATGCTCCCAGTCATGGAAACAAGACGGGGGAGCCCGCTACGCCTGCGCCGACTGGCAACGGAGAATGGAGCTGCTACCAGGGGATCTAGGAGGCCGTGGACCGCAACGAGGGAGCAATCTGCATAGAGGGGGCTGGAGGAAGCCCCAGGTATGTGTAAAAAAATGTTTCCTGCTCGTCTCAGTCATGTGACCGCTTTTAGGCCTTGTGCACATTGCGTTCGGCTCGTGTGTCTGTCCGCGTTGAGCTGTTTTTGAGGTGTCTTTTTTTTCCGATTCCCAGCGCTTGGGTGAACGATTCGTTTTTTGTGCTTAGCGGTTTTCTAAACGTTTTTTCTGAGCGGTTTTGTAATTCACTCCCTGTGAAAGTGAACTCTTTGACCCGGAAAATAATAAATACAATTTACTTATTCTTAAAAACGCGAATTCAATCTCTACACAAAGCGATTTTGTGAGCATTTAGCATTGCTCCTATACTTTCCAATTGCCTCAAAAATAGTACATGCACCGCTTTACTGAACGGACAGTACACTAACTGCGCAGATATGACCCTTCTCATAGACATTCATTGTCCACGTGGTCGGAGGGCATTTTTAAAAATCGCACGCGGGCGATAAAAAAAAGCCCAAAACGTCTGCAGTGTGAACAAGCCTTTCTTACAAACAATTCTTCCAATTCTATTCATTATGTTCGCCTGGGCCCCTCTGTGCTGTTTCTGCCACTCCCTGCTGCAATCCTGGCTTGTAATTGTCAGTTTTAGACAGTATTTACAAACAAAAGACATGGCTGTTACCAGCTTGTGATAGGCTGTGGAGAGGGTGTGTATAGCTTCTGCCAATAACAGCAAACTGCACATTCCTGCCTGAGCCCGACAGAGCTGATAGAAGAGAGATTAGATTATATAACAGAGATAACACAGCCACTGTGCAACTAGAAAAGGCTGCAGTAAGCCAGACCACATTTGAGCAGGTATAGGGATTTATAGGATAGAAGAAATAAGGCTGAAAATTTTGTTACAGAGTCTCTTTAAATACTGTTTACCCCCCAATGAAGTAATGAAGATCTGACAAAGGACTATCTTTTTCTTATTTTATCCAAAACTTAAAAAAGAAAAACATTGGCTAGACTTCCACCTTGAGCCAAACTTAGCCTGGATGCCTAGCTGCTAATGTTGTTACAGGAAATATGTCCCTATTGGGATTAAATACATTCAATGGAAGACAAACTGGTCACCTTGGAAGGACTTCCATCTCGTGTTCTGGTGCCAACTTTTCTTAGTCATTCTGGAAGGAAACGGCCAATGTTAGGCAGCTCAGCCGATCTCGACGTTCTTCTTTTCCACTTTTTTGAATGAGGAGATATTTACGACCTCGTCTTGTTCGCTCATAAAATCATTAAGTCTCAGGCCATTAAGGAGAATCATTTATTTGACTTAATATGCCGCTATTAATTATCAGAGCGAAGGGGAATGGTTGGACAAGTTTCTGAATATTTTACAGATATTCTATCCTTAGTTAATGCGCGCTCATGGCCAGACCTTCCTCCACAGACAGTTAAGTGATACATCGTCTTATGGGCTGAGGAGATAATGGATGATCTTGAGAACAAATAAATGGCTCCAATTAACCTTCACCATAAATGATACTCGTGTGTGTGCGTGTATGGAAGAACAAAGACGTAATACTGTAGGAACCAGGGATGCTCAACTTCGGAACCGGACGAAATCTGGATAGTTGTTATCCGGATTTTATCGGGTTAAATCAAATCACCTGTGTGGGGTAAGCGGGTGGAGAGTTTGGGTTAATCTTACCTATCTGACGTCTTCTTAGGGCTGTCCCTCGGCGCCTCCTACGTTGCAGTCCAAGCGCGGTCACGTGATTACAAACACTTCCTCCTTCCGGGTTGAAGGAGGAAGTGTTTGTAGTCACGTGACGCGCGTGGACCGCATCGTGGGAGGTGCCGAGGGACGGACCTAAGAAGACGTCAGATAGGTAAGATTAAACCCCACCCGCCCCGCACGGGTGATTTGATTTAACCTGATAAAATCCGGATAACAACTATCCATATTTCGTCCGGTTCCGAAGTTGAGCATCCCTGATAGGAACCAATATGTTTTCCAATGAGATTGTCCTAAATTATTCTGGAGAGCAATTTAAAACAAATGATCAACAATTGTTGTAGGCCTCGTTCACATTAGTTGCGGTGAGAATCATGTGTAAATGCATGGTCAAAAACACATGCGTTTTTGACCATGCATGCAACACTACGTTTTTGTAACGCAACTCAGCGCAGCGCATAGATGTGAACGAGGCACATTTAATTACATGGGAAAAGCAATACCTTGCAGAGGGCACAGGGAAATGGCCCTGATGTGAGCGAGGCCTTATAGTTCACTGACTGAATGGACAGGCTGGTAAGTATTGATTGACTATGCTTATGTTGTGCCATGTATCAAGAATCAAAGCCCAGGAAGTAGTGGCGTAGCAATAGGGAATGGAGAGGCTGTGACTGCACTGAGGCTCACTAGGTGCGCTCCTTCATCTATCTTATTCGCTTTTCACTGGTGCTATGCTCACCTCTATGGGCTTGATTCACAAAGCGGTGCTAACTGTTAGCACACCTGTGAAAACCCCCTTAGCACGTCTAAACAAGCTTTTCACACGTAAAACTTCCCGCGCGCACTGCACAGAGCGCAGGGCGCTCCGCGCGAAGTGCCAATTAAAGCCTATGGAATTTAGCAAGCGCATAGGACTTTGCGCGCGCAAAACTTTGCGCACAAAACTTTGTGCGCGATCTGATTGAGAAATCTGGTGCTAACCTACTTAGCACCCTGGCTAGCATGTCTAAAGACTTTAGATGTGCTAAGTAGGTTAGCACCTCTTAGTAAATCAAGGACTATATGTGCATTGCATAGTGGTAATCCTTAAGGCTAGGTCCACACTAGGCATGGTTGCAGGACGGACGCTGCAGTCTGGGATCAGGGGAAGATCAGGGGAAGTACCACCAGACCGCAAACTGATCCGTTTTCATAAAAAGTGCATCAGTTTTGCATCAGTTTTCCGTTCAGTTTTTTACCCCAAAAAACAGACAGAAAACGTCACTATCATTAGGAAGGTAGTGGGAGGATTTTTTGGGCCAATAATAAAGTTCAGGCTATCCATTTTTTCATCTGTTTTTGGTGCTATTTTGCCTGTGGAGATGGAGATGCGTTTTCTCATTGCTTTTCACTGTATCCGTGGTCCATAAAAATGCAGCAATTCCGGACCTTCCGTTCAGGTTTTGAAAATGGGCCTGTGACTGTAACAGCCCCAGGCTTATCTAAAAGACAAAAGGAGACCCGGAACCCAATGGTACAGAATCATGTAAGATTCAGATAAGCGAATTGCTAAGGATGTGTATACTCATAAAGGTGGGTTGCAAATCCTTGCAACCACCGTCGGAGCAGGCGGGAAATTAACCGTCCCTGTTGGGTTTTCCAGGTCTCAGACAGAAACTGGCCAGTGACACTCACAATGTTCTTTAGGACAACTAAAAAACTATCACCTCAGAAGAGGTATGACAAGACACTTTAGAGGTGATAGTTTTTTAGGCGCCTCCCCCCCTGTTTTAAGTGCCATTAGAAGAAATAATGACAAAAAAAACCACACTGAAACATGTTATGTTTTATGGCGTGCATGAAAAAAGGGCGCCCGGGAAAAAGGGCCCTGCTGGATAACGAAATGGCACCAGTGGATGCTGAAATCTTAACAACGATAAACATTGTTTTCAAACTTGGCTGACAATAAAAAATGTTTTAAAAACAGAGATAATAACAAAATAACAAAAAGATATTAACCACTTCCCAACTGAGGGGTTTTACCCCCTGACCACCAGAGCAATTTTCACCTTTCAGCGCTCCTTCCATTCATTCGTCTATAATTTTATCATTACTTATCGCAATGAAATGAACTATATCTTGTTTTTTTCGCCACCAATTAGGCTTTCTTTAGGTGGGACATTATGCCAAGAATAATTTTATTCTAAATGTGTTTTAATGGGAAAATAGTAAAAAAAATGTGGGAAAAAAATTATTTTTCAGTTTTCGGCCTTTATAGTTTTTAAATAATGCATGCTACTGTAATTAAAACTCATTAAATGTATATGCCTATTTATCCCGGTTATAAAACCGTTTAAATTATGTCCCTATCACAATGTTTGCCGCCAATATTTTAATTGGAAATAAAGGTGCATTTTTTTCAGTTTAGCGTCCATCCCTAATTACAAGCCCATAGTTTATAAAGTAACAGTGTTATACCCTCTTGACATAAATATTTAAAAAGTTCAGTCCCTAAGGTAACTATTTATGTATTTTTTTTTAATTGTAAATGTTTTATTTTTTTTTTAATTACAAAAAAAAAAATTTGGGGAGTGTGGGAGGTAAGGAGTTAATTTTTTGTGTATAAAAAGTTTATTGGTGTGTAAAAAATGGTTGGGGTGTAGTTTTACTATTTGGCCACAAGATGGCAACATTACCAATTTTTTGGGACTGAATTTTTTGGGAATTTGAGGCTGGGACTTTGTTATTTTTTCACAATGATCGCGCTGCTCAGCCGAGCGGCAGCAGATCATTGCGGGGCTGAGATCAACGAACGGGAATGGATTTTCCCGTTCGTTGATCTCTGGGCGAGCGGGCGGCGGCGTGTTTACTAGCGGCGGGCGGCGTGTTTACGAGCGGGAGCGCGGACAGCGTCGGGAACGCGGAAAGTACGTGTTTCTCCGTCCCTGGTTTTTAAAGGATGGAAAAAGGGGCGGAGAAATACGTACGCGCGGGGGTAAAGTGGTTAATGTTACAAATTGTTACGTAATAACATAGGTTAACCCAACCCTACTCTCACACAGAACCCTCCCCTGGTGGTGCCTAAAACTAACCACACCCCTGGTGGCGCCTAACCACCCCTCACCCCCCGTGGTGTCTAACCCTAGCCCCCTTGGTGGTGCCTAGCCCCCCCCCTTCCAGGGTGGTGCCTAACCTTAACCACACCCTCTGCAGAAACACCCTTTTACACATAGAAACGATAACATATTAGATAACGTAAAATCTGTACATACTAATATGACAAAAACAATAATGTTGCAAGCTTCTAAAACGATAACATACTTCAAAAACTGTAATGTTCTAATGTTGTTAACGATATTTTTCTGGGGTGCCCTTTTTTCTGCTTTTTTCGCCATGTTAACGATAATTGCATTAGAGTCTATGGCAGCACCCTTTTCGTCCACTAGCTGCTGGCGCTCTCTTTTCCTGCTACTGTTTTTATGTGTTTCTAAGAGCTTTCCCGTGAACAGGGGATGGTGTTACTTTAAACGCATCACTGTACATTTTATATCAGTTTACAATGAAAGTGGCTTCCTCTGCAGGCACCGCTGATGGTGTTTATTGATGGGAGTGAAGGATGTGGCATGACTCATTAGCACTTGGTAGAATAGATTCCGTCTGCGAGAAAAACACTGAAGTCCTGAAACGCGATAGTTATGTTTACTGTTGACACTTCTGAATCCATCACCAAAGGCTGTAAAATAATTGCTTCCCAGCTCGTTTAATAGAGATGGTATCAGAGGGTGAAGCTGGGGAAATGATGCACTTTTCAAATGTTGCAAAGGACTTATCTTCCCAGACCATTTTATATACAATATATTAGACATCAGGCCTGATAGAATAACGGGTAATAGAAGCACAGTTGCCGGCCTCTTGGGAGGCCTTCCCAGCTGCCCCCGCATCCTCTGCACACTGAGCACTCCTGCCGCCAGTCACTGGTACAGTCCACCATTGTGCGTATGTGTGAACAGCGAATCCACTGCCAGGGGTCACACAATGGGGGATACTCTACACTCGCTGCGCTTGTAACTATTGTGCAGGCACAGAACGCTCCTGGCTGCAGGAGTGTGATGGGGGAGTGCGTGCAGCCAGGCCAAGCATTTGCGACTAAACGCAACTCGGCCAGAGTACAAGCCGTTTAGCAGGGAACAGGAGCGGCCCTGGGAGACGGCGAGTTACCAAATGGCCTCAAGGGGGCTGGAGGAAGCCCCAGGTAAGTATAAAACCTGATAATTCCTTTGTCTCAGGTATACTTAAAGGACCACTATAACGAAAAACTAAAAAAAAAATTAAATACATGTAAACACATAAAAATAAGTATGTTTCTTCCAGCCTAACATGAGCCATAAATTACTTTTCTCCTAGGTTTCTGTCACTTACATTAGGTCGTATAAATCTGACAGAACCGAGAGGTTTTGGACTAGGCTATCTCCTCATGAGGGATTCTCTGGATTTTCTTTATTTTCAGATTGCACTTAGCAAAGGGCACTTGCTCCGTCCAACCGACAAAAAAGTGTGCAGCAAGCAGGAAGGGTGGCCGGCATCTTTGTATAAATCCTTTACAAGGAGTGTCTTCATAAACAATAAAGGCCATGCTGGGAATCCCCTATAGAGAGATGGGCTAGTCCAAAACCTGTCGGTTCTGTCAGATTTCTACTACCTACTATAAGTGACGGCAACATAGGAGAAAAGTAATTTATGGCTCATTTTACTCTGGAAGAAATGTAATTCTTATTTTAAAGTGTTACATATTTTTTAAATTGTACAATTTTCGTGGTAGTGGTCCTTTAAAAAGCATGGGAGCTGGCGGGCAACAGGGGGCTGGTGGAAGCCCCAGGTAAAAATACATACTTTTGCTTTCTTCTTCCCATGCAAGACCACCAATTTCTATGTAGCTAGCGGCGACTGCCATATTTATTATAAAGCGGTGATCACTCTGGACTGTTTATACATCCATTCTGCACCATTGTTATATCAGCCAAGCAGTTTCCTCCGCCCCTTCCTGTGCAGACAATGACCTGCCTGGTGGAAAGCTGTAATTGGGAATGGAAACCTCAGCTGTGGAATATGTGCTTGGACACAGCAATGCTTTGTGTATTCACACACCTAAATCAGAGGGCAGAGACAAATAAATACCTTGAGGGAGGAAGAAAAGGAAGCCAGCTCGTGTGGAGCCGCCAGCAGCAGCGATGGCCTGCGCTCTCCACATTCCACAGGAAAATAGGCACATGGAGCGAGTGGGCGGGAGGCACGCCGAAGACTTTTAACAAATGATTCACACTGGCAAAATTGTCATTTTCCATTTCATACTTCAATCCACCAATCTGCTGAACTAAGCTCAGGCATTGTTCAAAGACACACACTGAAAATACATGTTAATGGATTCTAAATTAGCTGCTGGCTGCCTGAGCTGTGCTGGAGACGTTCTGCAGGGAAAAATGTGTTCTGAATAATGTTTATCAAGATAACAGTATAGTCTATGTATTTATCTTGATGTATTTATATTATAGTTATGGCATTTACCTCAGGACTTTACAGAGTGCGCTGAACAATTACTGACCGCGCCTCAGAGCGGCTCACTAGCTACTCAGAGCGGCTCACTAGTCTATTATCCTTGCAGAGAACCTGAGGCGGTTCCTTTGGGAGAAATGGGACACACAGGGATGTTCTCTACCTCATGACATGCCTCTGTGTTCCCACACCGCCGCTCTCTGCCCCCCTCGTTACAGCCCTCGGAGATTAGCGACAATATTTGTTGCTATCTCAGAGGGTAAATAGAGGAGAGGGATTCCTTGCTCAAAACGCCCACTAGGTGCGTTCCTGCAGGCTTTCCAGAGCTGCCATAAGGCCATGCCCCTACCGCTCCCCCGCCTCCCTGCACGTTATGAGAGAGAATCAATCTCTCCCTTCTAGCGTCATGACCCAGGGAAGTGCAAAGTGGGCCAGTGCGGCCCGTAAGAGCGGCATGGATGTAGGCTACCTGATCCACACAGCCCCCCAGATCATGTAGCATATATTTTTTTTAATTATGAGCCCACCTCCTGCTCTCTTTAAAGCCGGTTTTACACCTACTTTTGCATTGCAGTGGGAATGCGATACACCTGCCGCATCCCACCGGGCAGGAAATATTGTTATAAGCCATTGTTGGGCCTTTTTCCACATTTTAGTTTGTTTGCCATCTCAGGTTGCTGAGGATAATGGTACCCAGGAGGCGGGCGCTGGCGACCTCAGAGCCCTCAGTGAGAACTAGAGAGAGTTGGGGGGGGGGGGGGGGGTTATTCCTGAGGTTGATAGTCAATTAAATCTGAAATTAGAAGCACCCTCTCTAAGTAGGTGATCCTAATCCTAGCTTGTTACCAGACATCTGTTCACAGAAGCAATCAATCAAATTCCATACTAGCCACCATGGCCAAGACCAAAGAGCTGTCCAAGGATGTCAGGGACTGGGCTACAAGACTGCCATCAAGCAACCAAGGATTGAGTTGGGTGGTTGGTTGGGAAGTTTGGGTTTGGCATTAAAGGGGCACTATAGCAAAAAATTGTAAACTTTTAAAGCAGAATGGTAGATAGAAAATAAACACATTGTTTCACTTTTCTGGGGCTTCCCCAAGCCCCCAGCAGCCGTCCTGTCCTGCGCCGCTTCTCGACAAGCCTCCATTCTCCTGCCACCAGCTACTTTCGGTTTCGCTGCCGGGCCACGCGTATCCTTTCTTCGCGTTCCCCGCAATTGTAGAGGGGAATGCGAAGAAAGGATGCGCTTGGCAGGGTTGTGCTGGCCTCGACTTACAAGTCGAGGTACGGGACGGAGCGGCGGCGGGGGAGTCTCAGCAAGGCTTTTATTCTTTATAAAGATATTCCCTAAAAAGGATTTAAACTATGATGCTGGCAAGCTTCCCTGCTTGCTACACAGTTTATTGGGGGCATTTGGACAGAGCAACTGCCATACACTAAGTGCTTTTGAAAATAAATAAATGCCTGAGAATCCCCCCATGAAGAGATGGACTAGTCCAAAACCTGTCACTTCTGTCAGATTTCTACTACTTACTGTAAGTGACAGCAACATAGGAGAAAAGTAATTTATGGCTCATTTTACACTGGGAAAAATGTACTTCTTATTTGTTTATGTTTGCACGTATTTTAAATTTTATAATGTTTCCACAGTGCCCCTTTAAGAAGAGATTAACAATGAGGGAAGGAGGAGAGGGGTTTGGGCTCAAGATGGGGTAAATGTTCAGGAGCTGATTAGTATTAGGCATTGGGGGGGTTACGTTTATGTAAAGGTTAGTGCAAAGGCAAAGAAAGGGATTACCATTAAAGTGGGGAGTAAGGGTCAAGAAGGGGTAAATGTTAAAGGGAATCTGAAGTGAAAATAAACTTATGCTATGATCATTTGTATGTGTAGTACGGCCAAGAAATACAACATTAGTGGCACGGATATAAGTCTCATAATCATATTGGTGCTGCGTAATATGTTGGCGCTTTATAAATACAATAAATAATAATAAATAATAATAATATTGTTTCCAGTATGGGAAGAGTTAAAGCGGATCCGAGATGAAAAACTAACTATAACAAGTAACTTGTCTATATATCTTATCTAAAGTTTAGATAGTTTACACAGAAAATATAGCTGCAAACAGCTTTAATAGAAAATGATTATTTCTTCCTGTGATACAATGACAGCAGCCATGATGTTTGTAAACATTACACAGAGGCCGGCTTATCTGTATCTTGATCACTAAGCCTGTGAAAAAAACCTAACCAAAGCCAGGCTGAATGCTCAGTCGGGGAATTTATCAGGTCTGATTAGAAGCAAGCTGAGCAGTGCAGAATGAAAAAGAGAGGAGGGTAGGTGTTTTCTCTAATGTTCCCACTGATATATATGGTGAAATACATGAGGGGGCTTTGTCTCTGGTTCCCTTTAAGGGAGAAGCCAGTTATCTTATCTGTATGTTTTTGGGATGTGGGAGGAAACCAGATTGCCCAGAGGAAACCCACACAAACACGGGGAGAACAAACGCCTTGCAGATAGTGCCCTGGCTAGGAACTCATCGCTGCAAGGTGAGAGCGCTAACCACTACACCACCGTTCTGCCCACTTCCATGTTGTGTGTTGTGTCTTCTCGTACCGAAAGGTATTCACGTGATTTTGGCCATTTTCAGTGTTTTTTACATACATGAAAGAAAGCAGTTTAATTTATTTTGAAGCACGCTTTGTGAAAGAAAGGCTTAATTGTGTTTTCTTCACACTTGCTTGATTTTTTTCCATTTCCGTGTGCCATTAAGGGATGTAAACAAGAGCATCGTCAGCGGTGATCTGTTAGAATATGTCGTGGTGAGCCATAAGCAGCTGAGGACGAGCCTGAAGGACCGAGACGAGACTCGCTCTGGCTAATGATCTCGCTCCATGCCCACACAAGGCAATTTTTAGCTGGAATTTAATGCTATGGGTGCTAATGGCCCTCATCATAAACACTGGAGAACAGGCTTGATCTCCGAAGATAAATGGCCTTATTTCTGGTCACGAGATTCCTCTGTCATTAGAAATATTTATATCACGGCAGCATTTATGAGAAGCGCTTAGTCAGGCTGGCCGTGAAATGGAACGTTTTATCGTTTTCCTTTGAAAAAAAAGGAGAAGTGTTTACATGAAATGCTTAACAGATGTGATGGCAGCCTCTTAACTGTAAGGAAGATAAGATATGGAAACTGTAATAAAAGCGTTAGAAGCAGCTCGCTGTGAAGTAGAGGATTGGCTAGCGCTAGTGGTTAAAGCTCGTCTGCTGACAGCGCTGGAGGTCATGCCTGCTCTTTAGAGATTGTAAGTGAAATGCTAATTATGCCAGTGTGCAAGCAATCAGTGCATTTGATTGGCCCAGTACTAAACCGCATATATTTTGCATCAGGGCCGCATACAATTTGCATATGGGCAGTGCAGAGGAGCCTTAAGCGGGGGATGCTCAAATGTAAAAAAGGGGCACTAGTTCAATTGTAAAATGTTTAAATTAGGCCCCCTTTACACTTATTGCATCGTCTTCGCCCCCCTGCCTCTCCGCCAGCCTCTTGTGATATTACACAAGGTGTGAGCCACAGAAGTGCTGGGACTGCATTGCAATATAGTCAGACATGTCACTGGCAGCCAGCCGCACACTCCCTTCTCCTCCTCTTGGTCTGCTTGTTGCTCCTTCTGGCAGCTATGTCTTTGCTGTTGAGTGACGACAGGTTGTTCAGTGACGCGGTTACCATGGAGACACCAAGCTTGTAGGAAGTTCCTCAATCTTGGTGGTGCCTGCGTCCCTGCACTCGGTGGCGAGTGAGTTACTGCAGCAACAGTAAGGAGGATGGGTGGGAAGTGGGCCCAATATGAAGCCAGTAAAAAAAAGGTGGGTGCTTGAGCACCCAGAGCCCCCCCCCCCCCCCCAACCCCCCCTGCACGTGCCTGATTTGCATTTCGATTGCACTTAAACCGGAATCATTAGCTTCCCACTGACTGATCACCAGAGCAGGATCATCCACATGGCAGACTAACAAGGTGCCTGGGGCCTAGTGAGTGTCAAAGGGCCCACCTGACACCTTCTATGACCCTTCTCCACCTTAGATTGCCAAAAGGAGCCGTGAAGGGAAGGGTAGCTAAGGGTAGTATAGAGCCTTACCACTTTTCCGACTGGCACGTCTTTCCAGAGCTGTCCACTGGCATAGCTATTCGTCCCAATAGCTCTTCTTAAACCAGAATGAAACCCAGCACTTCTTCTTTGGTCTAATACATTATTTACAGCATATTATATACTACCACCATTTTTTATTTACTAGAAAAGCATTCAAAGGGTTAAACACAGGACTTTGAAGCTCCCTGCCGGGAAAGCTGGAGGGTATGCTGGACGCATCCGAACTGGAGATTGTTATCTGTGTTTACTTAATTGTATCATGTGGGAAACGTAAATACTTCTACACTACTACTGACACTGCAGACTCTCCTGAACACAGACAGACAATCATAAAGAATTTCTGCTTGCATTAGAAGATGAATAAAGCAGTTATGAATAAAATGCAAAGGCAGCTCTCAGAGTAAATAAAGTGTTCTTTGGAAACTTCTAACGTAATTTCTAAATCCTACCAATATTATAAATGGGAAAGTTCGGATGTATGGTACTCAATCACGTAAAAATGGCTGAACGGATTTGAATGAAATTTGGCACACACATACAGTGGGTTGCAAAAGTATTCGGCCCCCTTGAAGTTTTCCACATTTTGTCACATTACTGCCACAAACATGCATCAATTGTTTTGGAATTCCACGTGAAAGACCAATACAAAGTGGTGTACATGTGAGAAGTGGATCGAAAATCATACATGATTCCAAACATTTTCTACAAATAAATAACTGCAAAGTGGGGTGTGCGTAATTATTCGCCCCCCTGAGTCAATACTTTGTAGAACCACCTTTTGCTGCAATTACAGCTGCCAGTCTTTTAGGGTATGTCTCTACCAGCTTTGCACATCTAGAGACTGAAATCCTTGCCCATTCTTCTTTGCAAAACAGCTCCAGCTCAGTCAGATTAGATGGACAGCGTTTGTGAACAGCAGTTTTCAGATCTTGCTACAGATTCTCGATTGGATTTAGATCTGGACTTTGACTGGGCCATTCTAACACATAGATATGTTTTGTTTTAAACCATTCCATTGTTGCCCTGGCTTTATGTTTAGGGTCATTGTCCTGCTGGAAGATGAACCTCCGCCCCAGTCTCAAGTCTTTTGCAGTCTCCAAGAGGTTTTCTTCCAAGTTTGCCCTGTATTTGGCTCCATCCATCTTCCCATCAACTCTGACCAGCTTCCCTGTCCCTGCTGAAGAGATGCACCCCCCCGAGCATGATGCTGCCACCTCCATATTTGACAGTGGGGATGGTGTGTTCAGAGTGATGTGCAGTGTTAGTTTTCTGCCACACATAGCGTTTTGCATTTTGGCCAAAAAGTTCCATTTTGGTCTCATCTGACCAGAGCACCTTCTTCCACATGGTTGCTGTGTCCCCCACATGGCTTGTAGCAAACTGCAAACTGGACTTCTTATGCTTTCTGTTAACATTGCCTTTCTTCTTGCCACTCTTCCATAAAGGCCAACTTTGTACAGTGCATGACTAATAGTTGTCCTATGGACAGAGTCTCCCACCTGAGCTGTAGATCTCTGCAGCTCGTCCAGAGTCACCATGGGCCTCTTGACTGCATGTCTTGATCAGCGCTCTCCTTGTTCGGCCTGTGAGTTTAGGTGGATGGCCTTGTCTTGGTAAGTTTACAGTTGTGCCATACTCCTTCCATTTCTGAATGATCGCTTGAACAGTGCTCCTTGGGATGTTCAAGGCTTTGGAAATCTTCTTGTAGCCTAAGCCTGCTTTAAATTTCTCAATAACTTGATCCCTGACCTGTCGCGGACCTGTCTTGTGTGTTCTTTGGACTTCACGGTGTTGTTGCTCCCAATATTCTCTTAGACAAACTCTGAGGCCATCACAGAGCAGCTGTATTTGTACTGACGTTAGATTACACGCAGGTGCACTCTATTTAGTCATTAGCACTCTTTAGGCAATGTCTTTAGGCAACTCACTGCACTCAGATCAAAGGGGGCCGAATAATTATGCACACACCACTTTGCAGTTATTTATTTGTAAAAAAAAATGTATGGAATCACGTATGATTTTCGTTCCACTTCTCATGTGTACACCACTTTGTGTTGGTCTTTCATGTGGAATTCCAATAAAATTGATTCATGTTTGTGGCAGTAATATGACAAAATGTGGAAAACTTCAAGGGGCCGAATACTTTTGCAACCCACTGTAGTACATTACCTGGAACAAAATATAGGATACTTTTTATTCCCATAACCAAAAAGTGGGCTAAGACAAATGCAAATTTCACTGGAATATGTAAACTGCAGCCATTCTTACACAGGTAATGGTAGGGTTCTCAAACTTTGCACAGTTGGTCACTGGGTGACTAGGATTATTATTTAGAAAAGTAGGTGGAGCCTATAAATGCCAATCAAAATGCACCTATTTATTTTCAAGGGGAATATTTACATTGCTGCCATTCTTGCACTGTTAATGGCACAAGCCTCAAACCTGGTACAGTTGGTCATTGGGTGACTGGTGTTCAAATTCAGAAAAGAAGGTGGAGCCACAAACAGGCAATCAGATTTCCTTCATTTCAATGCAAGTTATTAATGCCAAAGACCGCCGAGCTCACAAACTTGGTCATTGAGTAATTTATTAATTGTGTGTTAGGGTTTAAAAAAGTGGGCACAGCCAACACCAGTCAGATACATTGCCGGGCAATGCCGGGTCATCAGTGGGTGGAAACAAATACAAATTTCACTGGGAAAATGTAAACTGCAGCAATTCTTACACTGTTAATGGTAGGGTTCTAAAACTTTGCACAGTTGGTCACTGGGTGACTGGGATTAATATTCAGAAAAGTGGGTGGAGCGTACAAAAGACAATCAAAATCCACCTATTGATTTTCAAATGGAATATTTACATTGCTGCCATTCTTGCACTGTTAATGGCACAAGCCACAAACATGGTACAGTTGGTCATTGGGTGACTGGGGTTCAAATTTAGAAAGGGGGGTGGAGCCACAAACAGCCAATCAGATTTGTTTCACTCCAATGCGAAATTATTGATGCCAAAGACCACAAAGCTCAGAATCTTGGTAATTGAGTAACTGATTAATTGTGTATTACGGTTAGGAAAATTGGGCACAGCAAACAGCCAAATTCATACATGGGCAATGCCATGTCATCAGTGGGTGGAGACAAATACAAATTTCACTGGGAAAATGTAAACTGCAGCAATTCTTACACTATTAATGGTAGGGATCTTAAACAGCCAATCAGATTTGTTTCATTTCAATGCAAATTACTGATGCCAAAGACCTCAAAGCTCACAAACTTGGTCATTGAGTAATTGTGTGCTAGGGTTAGAAAAAGTGAGGGCTGCCAACACCAGCCAAATACATAACCGGGCAACTCCGGGTCATCAGTGGGCGGAAACAAATAAAAATTTCACTGAGAAAATGTAAACTGCAGCCATTCTTACACTGTTAATGGTAGGGTTCTCAAACTTTGCACAGTTGGTCACTGAGTGACTGGGATTAATATTCAGAAAAGTGGGTGGAGCCTACAAAAGCCAATCAAAGTTCACCTATTGATTTTCAAGGAGGATATTTAATTGTGGCCATTCTTGCACTGTTAATGGCACAAGCCTCAAATCTGGTACAGTGGGTTATTGGGTGACTGGGGTTCAAATTCAGAAAAGGGGGTGAAGCCACAAACAGCCAATCAGATTTGTTTCATTTCAATGCTAGTTATTGATGCCAAAGACCGCAAAGTTCACAAACTAGGTCATTGAGTAATTGAATAATTGTGTGTTAGGGCCCTTTTACACTTAATCAGTTGATCTCAGTTAAAACGGAAAGAAAACTGATTTTCAAAGTAATGCCCATGTTTTCCTATGGCACCTTTCACACTTAACGCGTTTTAACTGAAATCTTCTTGCCAATGCACTGCTATGGAAAAAACGCACACTAACGCATACCAACTGATTAAGTGTAAACGGGGCCTTAGGGTTAGAGAAAGAAGGTGGAGCTAAAACCAGCCAAATGCATACCCGGGCAACGCTGGGCTATCAGCTAGTGAATAATAATACTAAGGCCCCTTTTACACTTAATCAGTTGGTATGCGTTAGTGTGCGTTAGTATGCGTTAGTGAGCGTTGGTATGCGTTTTTTCCATAGTAGTTGTAAGGGATGACGGAGCCACCGCCGGCACACACGTGGCGGCGGACTCCGCATCCCAGGGGGATTCCGCTCTGCTGCCGGCGGGGGCAATGGGGCAGGCGGCGGAGTCCGTAAGTCCGACGGACTCCGCCGCACGCTTGCTTCCCAGAGGGTTCCCCGCCCTCTCACCGGCTCAGTGTCTCCGGGTAATGCGTGCGAGGAGACAGGAACTTTATCGTTCCCGAAGGAAAGTCAGCTGACCAGGCTGGTCAGCTAACTCCAGCAGTGCTGGGGATTGGCTGGGCGGCTGGGGGACGCTGCTAGAGCGTTCCTCAGCATAAAAGGAGCTGTCTGTCAGTTGCTCCTTGTCTGCTGTCGTGAATACACTGTTGTGTTAGCGCTCAGACCTTAGCTCAGTGCCCTGGTGTTGATACTAAGGATTTCACACCTTAGTTAGGATTGTATTGTGATATTGTATCTGTGTTTTGACTTCGGCTATCCTTGACTACTCTCTCGCTCTACATTATTGTACCTTTGCCTATCTGATTCTTGTTGCCGACCTCTGCCTGATTTCCGATTACTCTTCTGTCTTCCGTTCCTGTACTGCTGCCGTCATCTCTGTTGCTGAACCCTTGCCTGTCTGACCTTTCTCCCTTCAGTGGATATCTCTGAGGCTTGCCTCTCCGAGACGCCTGCCCCAAGCAGACGATTGCTGCTAGGGGTCGGGATTCCTCACATTGCCTGGATAGAGGATCTCACTCACGGGGTTCCCATTCAGAGGTAACCACACCTCTGAGGAATTGCCGTGTGGTGGATATTTCCACACTTCCGTGATATTACTGTCTTTATTGTGTTCTTTTGCTGGTGTCCAGAGGTTAGCAATATATCGGATTATCGGTGATACTGCAGATCATCAATAATCGGGTATATATCTGCATTCTTGGTGATACTGCAGATCGCCAATAATCAGATTATCTCTGCGTGCTGACACCGATCGTTACAGTAGTGCATTGGGAAGAAGATTTCAGTTAAAACGCATTAAGTGTGAAAGGTGCCATAGGAACACATGGGACTTACCGTATTTTTCGGACTATAAGACGCTCCGGACTATAAGACGCACCTAGGTTTTGAGGACAAAAACCAAGGGAAAAAAATATATAGTAAACCTGGTGCGTCCATGGTTCAGGGCATCTTATGGTCCTTCTCCCCCTATGTCCCCCTTGTACCACTTGTGTCCCCCTGTGTCCAGTGACCCCTGTCCCCATGTCCAGTGCCCTCCCTAGTGTCCAGTGTCCCCTCTGTGTTCAGTGTCCCCTGCCACCATGTCTATTGCCTCGCTGTGTCCAGTGTCCCATGGTCCAGTGCCCCTCTGTGTCCAGCATCCCTGTGTCCACTGTCCCCTGGTCCAGTGCCCCTCTGTGTCCAGTGTGCCCTGCCACCATGTCTATTGCCTCACTGTGTCCAGTATCCCATTGTCCAGTGCCCCTCTGTGTCCAGAATCCCTGTGTCCAGTGTCCCCTGGTCCAGTGCCCCTCTGTGTCCAGCATCCCTGTGTCCAGGGTCCCCTGGTCCAGTGCCCCTCTGTGTCCAGCATCCCTGTGTCCAGTGTCCCCTGGTCCAGTGCCCCTCTGTGTCCAGCATCCCTGTGTCCAGTGTCCCCTGGTCCAGTGCCCCTCTGTGTCCAGCATCCCTGTGTCCAGTGTCCCCTGGTCCAGTGCCCCTCTGTGTCCAGTGTCCCCTGCCACCATGTCTATCGCCTCGCTATGTCCAGTATCCCATTGTCCAGTGCCCCTCTGTGTCCAGCATCCCTGTGTCCACTGTCCCCTGGTCCAGTGCCCCTCTGTGTCCAGCATCCCTGTGTCCCCTAGTCCAGTGCCCCTCTGTGTCCAGCATCCCTGTGTCCCCTGGTCCTGTGCCCCTCTGTGTCCAGTGTCCCTAAGTCCATTGCCCACCTGTGTCCAGTGTCCCCCTGTGTCAAGAGCCCCATTGTGTCCAGTGTCCTGCTATATCCAGTGTCCTCCTCCTCCTCTTTCTGTGTCCTCCGATGTTCCCATTCCTCTGGCCTGTCTCTGTCCCAGAGGAAGTAGCCTGTCCACGTGCACATCCCCAGTGATGTGCGCTGTGTAAGTGGGCCAGGCAGGGCTGTGACAGTGTTACAGTAGCCGGAGCCGGCGAGATATGTTTGAGGCAGTACAGTTGACACCCCGCCTGGACCCACCGCAATGCCACTTACCACGTGTCCGCTGGCTGCCGATTCTTCATTTCCGAGGCAGGACGGGGCAGAAAAGGGGGTACTTTGATCTGAATCGGCAGCCAGTGGACATGTGGTAAGTGGCATTGCAGTGGGACCAGGCGGGGTGTCAGCTGTACTGCCTCAAACAGATCTCACCAGCCGTGCTTTGTATGTATCAGCAGTGTGGCGGGTAGCCTTTTCGGACAAACGGGAGGGTCGGGGCACAACATTACACGGACACTCACTTCACTTCCTTTTCCTGTCAAAGGGCAAGCAGGAGGGTCGGGCCATTAGCATGTAGTGGGCTGCAGACGGAGGAAAGTTGGAGCGCACAAAATTGGCACATTCGGACTATAAGATGCAGGGACTTTTTCTCTTCACTTTTGGGGGAGAAAAAGTGCGTCTTATAGTCCGAAAAATACGGTACTTTGAAAATCAGTTTTCTTTCCGTTTTAACTGAGATCAACTGATTAATTGTAAAAGGGGCCTTTTGCACAAAAGCAAATATGATAACCGTATGGCATATAAAAAGTAGGAAAACATGTTTTTATTGAATATTATGTCAGGGTTTTATACCGCTCATGTCTTGTAGAAGCTCCAAGGACAAGCGCATCTGTACGGTGCATACAAGAATCAGACTTGCACATGCGCATTAGGGATCCGCTCGTCCTTGGAACTACTTTGGAATGCCAATAGTTCTGAAGACACCGGATGTGGAGGTATAATACCTGAAGTAAGTTTTCCCAATTCAGGTTTGCTTTAAATGATACTCGAACTGAAATGTGACATAATGAGATAGACATGTGTATGTACAGTGCCCGGCACACAAGTAACTATGCTGTGCTCCTTTTGTTTTTGTTTCTCTGTCTGAAAGAGTTAAATATCAGGTATGTAAGTGGATGACTCAGTTCTGACTCAGACTGGAAGTGACTACAGTGTGACCCTCACTGATAAGAAATTCCCATTTGTATCTCTTTCTTGCTCTCAGAAGCCATTTTCTGCTAGGAAAGTGTTTTATAGTTGGAATGTCTTATCAGTGAGGGTCACACTGTAGTCACTTCCTGTCTGAGTCAGAACTGAGTCAGCCACTTACATACCTGATATTTAACTCTTTCAGGCAGAGAAAGAAAAAAAGGAACACAGTGTAGTTATCTGTGTGCTAGACACTGTACATACACATGTCTATCTCATTATGTCACATTTCAGCTTGGGTATCCTCTAACATTTATTTGACTGATGGGCAAGCTTTGTAAATAAAAGAAAAAAAAGTATATGTTCTCTCTAAAGCTTGATACCTTTTATTCTGTCTCTCTGAAGTTCCACTCGTCAGATTATTACCACCTCTGCCTGTAGACTTGCTGCTACAGCTTGATAGAGTGGGCATCATACAGTGCAGTAATCTAAAGTAGTGTGTCTCATACAGTGCAGTAATCTCATATAATGTGATGTAATATATTATAACATAATGTGCCTCTATAACATAATGTGCCTCTTACCGTGCCTCATATGATGCAGCTGTTTGGCCCAGTGAAAGACTCAAATGTAAGAATCCAGCCGTAAGAATCTTGGAAGGCGACCAGCAGCAATCTGAGTAACTGCGCAACAACAATCTGCTTCCTCATTCGGACCTCTGAGGCTAGGAACACACTAGGCAGGAACACTAGTGTTGCGGAAAACGCCAGCGTGTTGGTCGCTAATGAAAGTCTATGGGTAGCATGTAAAACTGCATATACTGTATGTGCGTTCTACATTCTGAGCTTTTGAAAATAATTCCACATAATGTGTCTCAATAGAGACGCAGAGCAGTGCGTTTTTACATGTGTTTTTGATGCGTGGTTTTTGTTTTTTTTTCCAAATATGTTGTATTTTACTCCATTGAGGATGATGATGATTATTATTTTCATACAGGATTAGGGAAATGAATTATAATTCAATTCAAAATGCAAATGCGAAACAGACAAAAAAAAACCATGCTAACGCAAGCACATATAACGCGCAGAAAACGCACTGAAAAATAAAACCAAACAGTGCAGCAAACACATGGGGCTTGATTCACAAAAGGTTGCTAATTTAGTTAGCACACCTAAAAGCCCCTTAGCACACCTAAAGCCGTTTAAGACGCGCAAAGTTTAGTGCTGCACGGTGCGCGACGTTTCGGGCACACCCGGTGCACCGTTTTATTAGTCGCACCCCGTGCGACATTTCGATCAATAAAAGCTTTTAGGTGTGCTGAGTTAGCACCCTTTTGTGAATCGAGCCCATGATATCTGACACTCACAGCGAGGGACGGGTAGACCTACTGATTCCCGAATCCAAACACATTCCAAAGTTTGCACAGAATCCTGAACGTATTCCAAATTGTGTAGCTTCCGAGTTCACAAATATGTATTCCCACTAAGCAAAAGATTGGTTATGGTAAGTGCGAATGAGAAAAAATATGTTCACAATCCTATCCTACTAATACTTCTAATACAGGATCTTCTCAAAAAATTAGCATATTGTTATAAAGTTAATTATTTTCTGTAATGTACTGATAAACATTAGGTAACAAGAGAAACAAAATAGGGAACCGGGCACCAGCCAGCAGGAAATGCTGCACACAACACCTTTAATACATCCCCAAGGTTCCTGACAGAAATGCTGCACACAACACCTTTAATACATCCCCAAGGTTCCTGACAGAAATGCTGCACACAACACCTTTAATACATCCCCAAGGTTCCTGACAGATTATTGCAAAAGCTTTTGCAATAATCTGTCAGGAACCTTGGGGATGTATTAAAGGTGTTGTGTGCAGCATTTCCTGCTGGCTGGTGCCCGGTTCCCTATTTTGTTTCTCTTGTTACCACATTATATGCTGAATGATCCGGAGGCACAGATTCTAACTCCTGCTACCCCCTTGGGTCTGCCCACCAGGGTATCTAGTGCCACTCTACGTGTCTACTCTCTACTGTGTCATTGCTGATAAACATTAGACTTTCATATATTTTAGATTCATTACACACAACTGAAGTAATTCAAGCCTTTTATTGTTGTAATATTGATGATTTTGGCACACAGCTCATGAAAACATCTCAAAACATCTCAAAAAATTAGCATATTTCATCCGACCAATAAAAGAAAAGTGTTTTAAAACAAAAAAAGTCAATTTCCAAATAATTATGTTCAGTTAATACTTGGTCGGGAATCCTTTTGCAGAAATGACTGCTTCAATGCGGCGTGGCATGGAGGCAATCAGCCTGTGGCACTGCTCAGGTGTTATGGAGGCCCAGGATGCTTGGATAGCGGCCTTAAGCTCATCCAGAGTGTTGGGTCTTGTGTCTCTCAACTTTCTCTTCACAATATCCCACAGATTCCTTATGGGGTTCAGGTCAGGAGAGTTGGCAGGCCAATTGAGCACAGTAATACCATGGTCAGTAAACCATTTACCAGTGGTTTTGGCACTGTGAGCAGGTGCCAGGTCGTGCTGAAAAATAAAATCTTCATCTCCATAAAGCTTTTCAGCAGTTGGAAGCATGAAGTGCTCCAAAATCTCCTGATAGCTAGCTGCATTGACCCTGCCCTTTATAAAACAGTGAACCAACACCAGCAGCTGACATGGCACCCCAGACCATCACTGACTGTGGGTACTTGACACTGGACTTCAGGCATTTTGGCATTTCCCTCTCCCCAGTCTTCCTCCAGACTCTGGCCCCTTGATTTCCGAATGACATGCAAAAGTTGCTTTCATCCGAAAAAAGTTATTTGGACCACTGAGCAACAGTCCAGTGCTGCTTCTCTGTAGCCCAGGTCAGGCGCTTCTGCCGCTGGTTCTGGTTCAAAAGTGGGTTCATGCTGAAAGACTGGAATTAATATTCAGAAAAGTGTGTGGAGCCTACAAAAGCCAATCAAAATTCATCTATTGATTTTCAAGGGGGATATGTAATTGCTGCCATCCTTGCACTGTTAATGGCACAAGCCTCAAACTTGGTACAGTTGCTCATTGGGTGACTGGGGTTTAAACTGAAAAAGGGGGGTGGAGCCACAAACAGGCAATCAGATTTGTTTCATTCCAATTTAATTCCAAATTATTGATGCCAAACACCGCAAAGCTTACAAACTTGGTAATTGAGTAATTGATAAATTGTGTGTTAGGGTTAGGAAAAGTGGGCACAGCCAACACTAGCCAAATGTATAAGCGGGCAATGCTGGATCATAAGTGGGTGGAGAAAAATACAAATTTCCCTGGGAAAATGTAAACTGCAGCCATTCTTACACTGTTAATGGTAGGGCTGTCAAACTTTGCAAAGTTGGTCACTGGGTGACTGGGATTAATATTCAGAAAAGTGGGTGGAGCCTACAAAAGCCAATCAAAATGTACCTATTGATTTTCCTAGGGAATATTTCATTGCTGCCATTCTTTCACTGTTAATGGCACAAGCCTCAAACTTGGTACAGCTGGTCATTGGGTGACTGGGGGTTACATTGAGAAAAGGGGTGGAGCCACAAACAGCCAATCTGATTTGTTTCATTTCAATGCAAATTATTGATGTCAAAGACCGCAAAGCTCACAAACTAGGTGATTAAGTAATTGTGTGTTAGGGTTAGAAAAAGTGGGCAAAGCCAACACCAGTCAAAGACATAACCGGGCAACGCCGGGCAATTAGCTAGTAGGTTATAATTTCAGTTATTATTTTCACTTTTTTTTTCATCGAATTTTCACATTCATGACCCTTGAGTAGTGTTGGGCGAACAGTGTTCGCCACTGTTCGGGTTCTGCAGAACATCACCCTGTTCGGGTGATGTTCGAGTTCGGCCGAACACCTGACGGTGCTCGGCCAAACCGTTCGGCCACATGGCCGAACTAAGAGCGCATGGCCGAACGTTCCCCGAACGTTCGGCTAGCGCTGTGATTGGCCGAACGGGTCACGTGGTTCGGGCCCGAACGCGCTCTGATTGGCCGAACGGTCACGTGGTTCGGGTAAATAAATACCCGAACCACGTCATATCTCCTCCATTTGTCTGTGGGTTTAGCTTTGGGTAGGCAGGCAGGGTAGTTCGCTCTCCAGCCACGCTAGCCAGGGTCCCCCCCAGTCATTGTGTGTCGCTGCTGGGAACAGTAGTACACCGCTCGCTCAGCCACACTATATATAGCATTGTTTACTGCCACTGTGTACCTCGCTCAGCCACGCTATATATAGCATTGTGTTTTTTGACACTCTGTGTACACGGCTTAGCCTGACTAATATAGCATTGTGTGTACTGCCACTGTGCACCTCGCTCAGCCACGCTATATATAGCATTGTGTTTTCTGACACTCTGTGTACACGGCTTAGCCTGACTAATATAGCATTGTGTGTACTGCCACTGTGCACCTCGCTCAGCCACGCTATATATAGCATTGTGTTTTCTGACACTCTGTGTACACGGCTTAGCCTGGCTATATAGCATTGTGTGTACTGCCACTGTGCACCTCGCTCAGCCACGCTATATATAGCATTGTGTTTTCTGACACTCTGTGTACACGGCTTAGCCTGACTATATAGCATTGTGTGTACTGCCACTGTGTACCTCGCTCAGCCACGCTATATATAGCATTGTGTTTACTGCCACTCTGTGTACACGGCTCAGCCAGACTATATAGCATTGTGTGTACTGCCACTCTGTGTACACCGCTCAGCCAGACTATATAGCATTGTGTGTACTGCCACTCTGTGTACACGGCTCAGCCAGACTATATAGCATTGTGTGTACTGCCACTCTGTGTACACCGCTCAGCCAGACTATATAGCATTGCGTACTCTGCCAGTCAGTGTGTATATTGCTGGGATCAGTAATATTCCACTCACCGCCAACCACTATATGAGCTCACCATGAGTTCCTCAGAGACCTCCGCTGTGAGCAGCACTCCCAACAACAGCAACAGCCAACGCCCCACGCAAGCTATAACATCCACTACAGCAGCCAGTGGTCAGCAGCAGCCCTCTCCGGAGGAGAATGTTGTGTCCATCGGTCCGTCGCCAGAACGATTAATGAGGGCTGCCATTGAGGAGATGATGGGGCCTGATGTGGAGGAGGAGGTCGGGCTCAGGCCAGCATCCCAAGTTAATGTTGAGGACGATCATGAGGGGTCTGTGTCTGGGGATGTTGGGGTGGCAGAGGTGGTGGGTGGGTCAGACTCAGGAGAAGAGTTGTATGATGAGGATGATGATCGGGACCATCTGTATGTGCCTCAGAGTCCGACCCCGGAAAACATGTTGTATCGTGTGTTTAGGTACTAAAATCTGCGTTCCCACTTCCCAGTACTGCCTGCAGTGCCCGGGTCCATGGATCCATATAATTTTTTGGGCAGCACTATCAAACTGTGGTACTATGAGTGAGTTGCCATGGTCCTTCTGTGCTGCCTGTCACACTCACCGTCTGTCTGCAGATGGATTGTTCAACACAGCTACGCCATCTGACATGTAGTCCTGGACTTTGACCATCTTCTCTAGGCGATTGGTGTTGGAGGACGTGGAACTGCCCGATTGCTGTTCTGTGGGCTGCTGCATGGGTGTCAGAAAATGTTCCCACTCCAAGGACACTGCCAATACCATTCCCTTTTGGGCACTAGCAGCAGCTTGTGTTCTTTGCTGCCCTCCTGACCTCCTGGGTTTGCTGAAGTCAGTCTGTCGGCGTACAACTGGCTAGAGAAGGAGGAGGATGTCAATCTCCTCTCTATATTCTCCATCCTCAAGGGCCTGCTGGAATTGTTCCATTTTTTACCTGTCTGACACTTTCTTCAATCAGTTTTTTAACATTGTGTTTGTATAAACTGGGTATAAACCCAGTAATTGGTGTTGTCCAGATTCCAGAATAATGAATAATAATGAATAGTGAATAATGCGCGGGCCGCGTTCAATGCAGTCTAGCATGAATTGAGCCATGTGTGCCAGAGAGTCCTGCCAGACTCCTCTATCTTCATGTTCTTGTAAGCGTTGTGATTGTTGTGATGCACCATATTCGTCACCGGCATCACTTTCTTCCTCTTCTGCTGTCCTTTCCCGCTAAATTGTGGAAGTCCAACGTGCACCGCTCTGTCCCTCGGCAGTGGGGGCATCCAATTCCTGCTCCAACTCCAGCTGTTCCTCGTCCTGTTCTTTGTCATAGCTGGGACCAGCGTTTCCTGAGGCAGGTTGCCTGATGTTGGTATCATCACGCTGATCGTTTTCATCTTCAGAATCCCCCACTTGCATCATGCCAGCGGTTTCCATCTTCAACATTGATTTCTTCAGTAAACACAGCAGTGGTATTGTAATGCTGACTGTAGAGTTGTCACTGCTCAGTCACGCAACGTGGATTGCTCAAAATTTTGGAGGACTTGGCAGAGATCCAACATGGTGGCCCAATCAGATCCACAGAAGCTTGGTAGCTACTAGCTGCTGGAATGCGCCTCGGCACTGTGCAAAAGCGTGCTAGCATGTGCAGCGTAGAATTCCAGCGCGTAGGCAGGGACATCACCCAGCGAGCGATGGTGCGCTAGATTGAAGCGCTCCTGCATCTCTTGGTGAGTCCTTCAGAAGCGGTACTGGACTTTTAACAATGTTTTTTTTTTTTTTCCTTCAACAGAAGATCTGCCACGTTGGAGTGAGGAGGACGCCGCCGACCCCGACACCAAGCTGAACCCCGGTGAACTCCAAGCAGAGGATCTTCAGGAACCCTCAAGGCTTTGAGCAAGCTGAGGAGGATCAGCAGTCCCGACGAGACCTCTCCTCATATGCGACTGAGTGCAGTGGAGCTCCCCAGAACAACCTCTCAGTTGTCACTTTGTCACTGGTCACTTTGTCACTTTGTCATTTTGTCACTTTGTCAGTTGTCACTTTGTCACTGGTCACTTTGTCACTTGTCACTTTGTCATTTTGTCACTTGTCACTTTGTCACTTGTCACTTCTCACTTTGTCACTTGTCACTTTGTCATTTTGTCACTTTGTCACTTTGTCATTTTGTCACTTTGTCATTTTGTCACTTTGTCACTGGTCACTTGGTCACTTGGTCACTTGTCCAGATGATCTCGGTACACCTCCTGAGATTCAAATTCCTGCACACATTGCTCTGGGATTTGGGTGTGATGAATGATGCATCTAACTGGCCACCGGAGGCAATTAAGGCCTTCAAAACATTGAAAGCAGCTTTCTGTTCCGCCCCCATTTTGCGTCATGTTGAGTTGTTGACGTCATGTTCATCCTCGGCCTCGCCTTGCATTTCAGTGCGAGGTGCATTTTCCACAGAAAAAGGTTGTGAATCCGGGCACAACATTTGTGGCTGTTCCATTGACCTTTCACAGGTAGAAGATTGTGGGGGTGGGAATAGCTCCTCCGAATAGCCCATTGTGTCCTGAAAACTACTCATTGCATTGCTTTGCGCACACATTTTTTTGTCCTCATGCAAGGCCTGAGTTGCACCTGAAAGCGTGGCCTTCTCCTCCTGCGCCTCCTCCTGTTCCATCACGTCTGCTGCTGCTGGGTTAGCGTTGACGCCCGGTCCCTGTTTATTGAACCTCTTATCTTTATTACATTTATGAATATCCGCACGCTTCTTGTCCTCATGCAAGGCCTGGGTTGTTGTGTCTCAAAAAGCATGGCCTTCTCCTCCTGCGCCTGCTCCTGTTCCATCACGTGTGCTGCTGCTGGGTTAGCGTTACCGGTCCCTTTTCCTGGAACCTCTTCTCTGTATTACATTTATGACTGCATGGCGACAAAAAGCATGTTACCTGTGCAAAGAAACATGACATTTTCCACATTTAAAAGACCGTTTTTCCTTTGAAACTTTACAATCAATTTTCTCAAAAACTATAAGCTCTTTTTCAAATATTTTTTTTCCTCTTGTACCCACTCCCAAGGTGCACATACCCTGCTAATTTGGGGTATGTAGCATGTAAGGAAGCTTTACAAAGCACGAAAGTTCGGGTCCCCATTGACTTCCATTATGTTCGAAGTTCGGGTCGAACACCCGAACATCGCGGCCATGTTCGGCCTGTTCGGCCCGAACCCGAACATCTAGATGTTCGCCCAACACTACCCTTGAGCATGCTCAGTAGCAAACCTCCCAACTTTTTTAAAGTGTACCCGAGGTAACATGATGAGATAAACGTATATGTACAGTGCAAAACATATTAATAACCAAGCTGTTTTTCTTGAGTTTTTTTGCTGCCTGAAAGAGATAATTTACAGGCATGCAAGTGACAGCTTCTGTCTTGTGGCACCTTCTCGGGAATATAGTAAACCTCACTGTTAAGCAAATGACAGCCATAAATAATTTCCTGCCAGAATACAGCTTCTCAGGGAAGGGGAGAGATAGAAAAAGGTTAGTAGTTTATATATTTTAACTCTGGTACACTTAATGGACTTCTATTGAGCAGAGACAATAAAACATCCAATCTACTTTGTAAATGTTTAAATATAAAATAAATCCATGGGGTATTTTAAAAAAAGTCATTTTTAGGTATAGGAGAATAAATACAATTGCTTACCTCATCAGTGTATTTTCACCTCTTGTTCACTTTACGAAGGAGGGACAGTTTAAGGCACACCCCTGTTCCATAGATCTGAAGAAGAAAGAGCGACAGAGGGACTAGGTTCCCAAAGAGGGACTGTCCCACAAAAAAGGGACAGTTGGAAGCTATGCTTAGTAGATAATTTCCTCTGTATGTGCTTTGAATAATGGTAATCATTAACAAACCACACCCTCACAAAGCACCTGGCGTACATTCAAAATACACTTTGGATTTACCCTGCTCTAGCTATTCATGTTTTCTAAACTATTCCCCTACTAACTACCTAATTCACCTGTTTTTTGCACCCAAATTAGTCAGTGAGTACCGCTATAGCCATATGTCAAGAATCGCGGAAGAGCCGCCGCCATGAGTCAGCGGCAGGCGGCTCTTTCCGCACACAGTGTGGCAGAGCACAGGGAGGCAGCCGCCTCCACTTAGTCTGAGGCGGCTGTCCCCGTGCAGGGCATGGCGGAGCGCGCAATAACCGCCGCGTTGGACGCGGCGGTTAGCACGCATGGCCCCTTTGCGGAGGCACCGCAGAGCGGTGTTGGTGTGGCTGGGACACGTAGTCCCTCTGGAGGTAGAATGACGCGTGCGCGCGCACGGAGGCAGGGATTTTATGACAGTCTGAAGTGAGTCAGCTGACCAGGCTGGTCAGCTGACTCTGGCTCCACTCCTCATTGGTCCAGCACTTAGGGAGGTGCTGGAGATATGTATGTGTATATATACTGCCGGCTGTTCAGTTGCTGGTTGTCTGGCGTTGCGATCACATACGTGGGAGCACTCAGACCTGTAGTCAGATCCTTAAGTGTGCCGGGACCAGCTGGAGCTGTAATCCTACACTTAGCTAGATTCTGTTGATAGCTAAAGTACTAGTTTGATTGTGATTATCTGTTATGACTTATTGCCTGCCTGACTATCCTCCTGAACTCTGATCTTGTACCTTGCCATTCTGATACTCTGTTGGTCCTTAGACTGTTTCTGCCTCCTGATTTTGTACTTCGATAAATCTGATACCCTGTTGCCGAACCCTGTCTGTACCTTGACTCCGCCTCCGCCTTCTGAATCTGTACTTTATCTGTCTGTGTGTTTACGACCTGGCTTGTCCGACCTCGAGAACCGACCTTACTATTAGAGGCGGTTCCCTGTCTTGTTAGTGACACTACCTCCAGAGTGTCACTCTCAGATTATCCTTCCTACCCTCAGCCTGACTCCTCCCGTCTTGGAGAGTTCAGGTCTTCGGGAGGAATCTGCGCAGTTCTCCTCACTGCTCTGAGGCCTAGTCCTCTTAAGTGTTACTATTACACCAAACACTACACTCTACTCAGGTGAACAGAGGTTAGCTGGTATATCGGATTATCGGTGATACTGCAGATCACTTATAATCTGGTATACATCTGTATTCCCAGTGATACTGCAGATCACCGGTAATCAGATCCTCTCTGTGCTTCACCGTTTGTTACAGAACGCCAGACCAAGAAACAAAATGGAAGCACGCACTGGTCCTCTGGGTGAACTTGCCACTTCGGTGGATAATGTCAACCGAGTGCTGGGTGAACACAAAGCATTGATTGAGGCTTTGACAGGGTCTGTTCAAACCCTTCAGACGTCAGTGGATGAAGTGCGATCCCCTCCTAGCACAGACATACGTATGCCCATTCCTGAACGGTTCTCTGGCCACAGATCTGACTTCCGCAATTTTAGGAGTAGAGTGTTATCATATTTTGAATTGAGACCCCGATCCTCTGGTACTGAGGCCCAGAGAGTCACGTTTATCAAGACCTTATTGGCCGGTGACTCTCAGACCTGGGCATATAACCTATCTCCCAGAGACACGGCACTGACCTCGGTAGAGGAATTCTTTAAAGCCATGGCGGTAATTTACGAAGACCCAGACCTTGCTGCGACCTCTGAGCGGAAGCTCAAGCTTTTACGGCAAGGCAAGGGTCCAGTCAAAGATTACGCGGCCGAATTTCGTAGGTGGTCAGTTACGGCCAGGTTTGACACCTATGCCCTGTTGGATTACTTCCTGTCCGGGTTGTCGGATGAGGTCTCCGACCTAATGTTAAGCTTACCCGAGCCCAAGACAGTCGATGAGGCCATCTCATCGGCCATTCGAATCGACCGTAGGCTGCGCCATCAAAGACAGACTAGGGGCAGTCATCGAGTCAGGTTGACTTCCTGCACCTTCCGCTGCACCCCTGGTAACTCCATCTCCTTCTGTCTCACCGTCTCCGGTCTTGCCTCCTCCTGAGCCGATGCAAATCGGTCGGTCTAAGCTAACCCAAGTGGAGAGAAGACGGAGAATGTATGAACAATTATGCTTGTACTGTGGTGAAGGGGGGCATAGGGTACGAGACTGTCCCATTAAGCCGAATAAGAATCAGCCGGGAAACGCTACCGCCTAGGAGTTGTAAGGGGTAACACCCTAGGCACCCAACTCACACCCCTACAAGAAAGACGTTTGCTCCTTCCTTGTACGATTACGTGGGGGGACAAATCTGAAGCCACGGAAGCCTTTATTGATTCAGGCTCCGCGGCTAATTTTATGAGTTCAGAGTTTGCAGAGAAGTTGGGCATTCCCCTCACCCCAGTAAAACCACCTGTCCAGGTTACCGCTGTGGACGACTCCCCGTTGCAAAGGGACCGTCCGCTGTCTCAGACACCAGAGGTGGGAGTCATTGTTGGGGTTCTGCATAAGGAGAGTTTAAGTTTTTTTGTGTTACACATGACTACCTCCACAATTGTCCTCGGTATGCTCTGGCTGCAGCTCCATTCGCCACTAATTAACTGGGCGATAGGGCAATTAACCAGTTGGTCAGACTTCTGTTCCCAACAGTGCCTAGGGAAAGTGATCTTAGGTCAGACCAAGATTCATGTGGAGGGTGTTCCCGAGCAATACTCTGAGTTCTCGGATGTGTTCTGTCCCAAGGCTGCTGATAAGTTACCTCCTCATCGCCCTTTTGATTGCCCCATCAATCTCAGTGCCGGTTGTATGCCTCCTAGGGGTCACTTGTATAATTTGTCCAGACCAGAGAAAGTAGCTATGCAGGAATACATACGTGACAATCTAGCCAAAGGGTTCATCCGCCCCTCCCGGTCGCCTGCGGGGGCCGGTTTCTTTTTTGTTAAGAAAAAAGACGGAGGTCTTCGACCTTGCATCGATTACCGTGGCCTGAATAAAATCACGGTGAAGAATCGTTATCCGTTGCCCTTGATAGACGATTTTTTCACGCAGGTCACAGATGCTAAGATCTTCTCGAAATTAGATCTGAGGGGTGCATACAACCTGATCCGCATTAGAAAGGGCGATGAATGGAAGACAGCCTTTAACACACCCGACGGGCATTACAAGTACTTAGTGATGCCCTTCGGGTTGTGTAATGCGCCCGCCGTCTTCCAGAAATTAATCAATGAGGTATTCAGGGAGGTGTTGGGTAGATTTGTGTTGGTATATCTCGACGATATACTAATCTACTCCAACAACCTCTCCGAGCACAGGGTCCATGTCAGATTTGTATTGGAAAGATTGAGACGAAATATGCTTTATGCCAAGGTGGAGAAGTGTATTTTTGAAGTGACCACTGTCACGTTCCTAGGGTATGTGATTTTCACCTCGGGCCTGTCAATGGATCCTGCCAAGGTCACAGCTGTCTTGGAATGGCCACAGCCAGTGGGGTTGAAAGCCCTACAGAGATTTTTGGGGTTTGCGAACTATTATAGGAGGTTCATAAAGGGGTACTCCACGATAATTGCCCCCCTTACCAGTCTCACAAGAAAGGGGGCAGATACCAACCACTGGTCCCCTGAGGCTGTTGCCGCCTTTTCTCACCTGAAAAAATTGTTTTGCTCAGCACCTATTTTGAGACATGTGGACACGTCCTTTCCCTTTATTGTGGAGGTCGATGCCTCGGAGGTTGGGGTGGGGGCGGTGCTGTCTCAGCGGTCAGGGTTGCAGGGCAGATTACATCCGTGCGCTTATTTTTCCCGTAGATTTTCTCCAGCAGAGAAAAACTACGATATAGGCAACCGGGAACTTCTGGCCATAAAATTGGCATTTGAAGAATGGCGCCATTGGTTGGAGGGGGCAGAACATACGATCATGGTTTACACTGATCATAAGAATTTGGAATACATCGAGGGGTCTAAGAGACTAAGTCCCCGTCAGACCCGTTGGTCTTTATTTTTTACGAGGTTCAGATTTATAATCACGTACACTCCAGGTAGCAAAAACATCAAGGCAGATGCCCTGTCCAGATGTTTCGAACAAGAGACAGCACAGCCCTCCGCTCCTGAGTCCATCATCCCGCAGAGGTTGGTGTTTGCAGCCACAGAGACCTGGGAGGATTGGGCAGGAGTTTTGGGTCCTTTTCAGCAGGATGTCCCTGAGGGAAAACCCGAGGGGCTTTTGTTTATCCCACTGCCTTTTCGTCTACAGGTATTACAAATGTTCCACACCCATAAGAACGCTGGTCACCCTGGTGCTGCCAGAACGCAGGATCTGATTGCCAGGTGTGCTTGGTGGCCTTCCATGGCAACAGACTGCAAGGAATTTGTCAGGGAATGTGCGGTTTGTGCCAAAAGTAAACCCTCCCGGCTGGCACCTGTGGGAAGGTTGCAGCCTTTGCCCACCCCGAGTGAGCCATGGACACATCTGTCCATGGATTTTGTGGGAGAATTGCCCAGGTCTGAAGGCATGTCGGTCATTTGGGTGGTAGTCGACCGCTTTAGCAAAATGGCCCATTTTGTGCCCCTGAAAGGACTCCCCTCGGCTCAGGAACTGGCCGAATTGTTCATCGTCCACGTCTTCCGGTTGCATGGCATTCCGGAAAATATTGTGTCAGATAGGGGAGTCCAATTTGTGTCTGGATTTTGGAGGGCATTTTGTCATCAAATGGGCATGGAGCTGTCATTCTCATCGGGCTACCACCCACAGACCAATGGGCAAACGGAGAGGGTAAATCAGGCCTTGGAACAATTTTTGAGGTGTTATGTTGCGGAGGCACAGAACGACTGGGTCAAGTTCTTGCCTTTCGCGGAGTTTGCACACAATAACTTGAAAAGTTCCTCCTCGGGGTTCCCTCCGTTTCAGATAGTAAACGGGAGGTTGCCTAAATTCTCCCCATTGCCAGTGGCCTCCACTCCGTTTCCAGCACTGGAGGATTGGCAGAGGTCACTCAGGGACAACTGGGGAATGGTTAAAGAGAATTTGCAGAAAGCATTTCAAATTCAAAAGGGTCAAGCGGACAAGAAACGTTCCTTGGAATGGAAGTTTCAGCCAGGGGCTTTAGTCTGGGTGTCAACACGTCACTTGACCCTGAAGCAGCCATCTGCCAAACTAGGCCCCAGGTTTGTGGGTCCATTTTCTGTGACTAAGAGAATCAACAACGTAACTTATGCCATCGATCTCCCTGCCAGCATGCGTAGGGTGAGATCATTTCACGTGTCCCTGCTCAAACCGGCAGTTCATGTGGGCCCTACTCCTCCTCCTCCTGTGATGATAGATGACCAACCTGAGTACGAGGTAGAAAAGATATTAGATTCACGCATTGTACAAAACTCAGTACAATATCTGGTGCATTGGAAAGGGTATGGCATTGAGGAGAGACAATAGGTACCAGGGAGTCAAGAATCGCGGAAGAGCCGCCGCCATGAGTCAGCGGCAGGCGGCTCTTTACGCACACAGTGTGGCAGAGCACAGGGAGGCAGCCGCCTCCACTCAGTCTGAGGCGGCTGTCCCCGTGCAGGGCATGGCGGAGCGCGCAATAACCGCCGCGTTGAATGCAGCGGTTAGCGCGCATGGCCCCTTTGCGGAGGCACCGCAGAGCGGTGCTGGTGTGGCTGGGACACGTAGTCTCTCTGGAGGTAGAATGACGCGTGCGCGCGCACGGAGGCAGGGATTTTATGACAGTCTGAAGTGAGTCAGCTGACCAGGCTGGTCAGCTGACTCTGGCTCCACTCCTCATTGGTCCAGCACTTAGGGAGGTGCTGGAGATATGTATGTGTATATATACTGCCGGCTGTTCAGTTGCTGGTTGTCTGGTGTTGCGAACACATACGTGGGAGCACTCAGACCTGTAGTCAGATCCTTAAGTGTGCCGGGACCAGCTGGAGCTGTAATCCTACACTTAGCTAGATTCTGTTGATAGCTAAAGTACTAGTTTGATTGTGATTATCTGTTATGACTTATTGCCTGCCTGACTATCCTCCTGAACTCTGATCTTGTACCTTGCCATTCTGATACTCTATTGCCGAACACCGGCTCGCCCTTAGACTCTGTTTCTGCCTCCTGATTTTGTACTTCGATAAATCTGATACCCTGTTGCCGAACCCTGCCTGTACCTTGACTCCGCCTCCGCCTTCTGAATCTGTCCTTTATCTGTCTGTGTGTTTACGACCTGGCTTGTCCGACCTTGAGAACCGACCTTACTATTAGAGGTGGTTCCTTGTCTTGTTAGTGACACTACCTCCAGAGTGTCACTCTCAGATTATCCTTCCTACCCTCAGCCTGACTCCTCCCGTCTTGGAGAGTTCAGGTCTTCGGGAGGAATCTGCGCAGTTCTCCTCACTGCTCTGAGGCCTAGTCCTCTTAAGTGTTACTGTTACACCAAACACTACACTCTACTCAGGTGAACAGAGGTTAGCTGGTATATCGGATTATCGGTGATACTGCAGATCACTTATAATCTGGTATACATCTGTATTCCCAGTGATACTGCAGATCACCGGTAATCAGATCCTCTCTGTGCTTCACCGTTCGTTACACCATAATTCCCATTACGGCCTATGATGGTGCCCAAATCCTGACCGCTGTGCTCCCAGTGGCTGGACAGGTCCTCTTTACTCTTCTTCAGTGCAGCACATTGACGTACCGTGCAGCCAATCACCATGTGGCTCTCGATGCCTGCTCCACT
Source organism: Hyperolius riggenbachi (assembly GCF_040937935.1). Classification (NCBI taxonomy): domain Eukaryota; kingdom Metazoa; phylum Chordata; class Amphibia; order Anura; family Hyperoliidae; genus Hyperolius; species Hyperolius riggenbachi. Next base: position 58,880,473 of record NC_090646.1, read on the forward strand.
GCTGCTCTGCCTTATATAGAGGAGCAGGCCTTCTGTGATGGAGGCTAGCTGTATACTGTGGGGGGAGGGGGAGCTGGCGCACAGACCTCTCGGGGAAGGGTGGAAGCGACACACTGTAGTTACACCCAGGGATGGTTTTTCCATGAAGCAACATGAATCACCTGCTTCAGGGCAGCAACAATGAGAGGGCGGCACGAGACAGCTTACTTCCCAAATGTTCCCCTCCTTGCACCTCCCTAGATGCGTGGTGATGCTTCACTCACCTGATCTCAGCGTTCCAGCGATAGGATCTCCAACCACCCATCCAGTATCCTGTACCCAGGGCTACAGCGGTGTCACATGTGACTACTTGTTACGTACTGCCGGGTTCGTAAGTCGAGGACTCCCTGAACTTGCCATATAAGACGCAGTGACATTTTCTCCCCATTTTTGGGGGAGGAAAAAGTGCATCTTTTATGTTGAAAAACACAGAAATCTATAGTTCTTGCATCATTCACTATCACAAGTCATCCCTGTTTACAGATACAGTATGATTGAATTACATGAGTCTCCATAGTCTATGTGCATATTTGTGAAACTTACCACAGTTCTCACCGCAAACAATCACTGACCTAAAAAAAAAAAAAGAAAAAAGACACAAAGAGAAGACAACATCTGGCCTAGTCTCAGAACTATGTCAATAAAGAAAACATTTTTCTTCCAGCTGTAATGAATTCCCTGCTGTGTGTCATTTTGCGAGTATATTATTTGTCACAGATACCTTTGCATTGACCTTGAATATATGCATACATATTAATTAGGTCATCTATAAGATGCCTTATGTATTATTCATTAAAGTAAATTCCCCTGTGTCCCCCCCCCCCCCCCCCCCTTTTCACATGAATTCCCTCTCTACCCACAAAGAGCACTGAATGGAGAAACTCGTCTTCTGAGCATTGTGACAATTCTTTCATGGAGTTCTTCAAAGTTCACAATATCCCGTACTTTCATGTAAAGGTTACAAAGGAAAAGGGGTCGTTTAAAGGGTATCGCCGCCATAAGCGTTACACACTTTGTCAGCCTTAGTTCAGATTTTATAGTAATCACTTTTGTTTAGAGTCTCATTTATTAACTCTTTCCAATCCTATGACAGACTATGGCATTACATGGGTGCATTTGGTCTCATCACCCCACTAGGGGTGGTGTGGCCAGATCTATGTCACGGTATCACGGTATGTAAAGTCATGAATTTTGGTCATACCAATGATCTTAGCACAATACAAAATAAACGGGATACAGATGGTGACATCAAACTTGGAGAAGGACATAGGAGTACTCATCGACAACAAGTTAAATAATCGTACTCAATGCCAATCCGCTGCAGCTAAAGCTAATAAAATGTTGGGATGCATTAAAAGGGAAATAAAAACTCAAGATGTTAGCATAATATTGCCCCTGTTTAACTCTCTAGTAAGGCCACATCTGGAATATGGAATTCAGTTCTGGGCACCACATTACAGGAAGGATATTGCAGTTTTAGAGCAGGTGCAGAGATGAGCAACAAAATTGATACGTGGGATGGAAGGTCTCACTTACCAAGAAAGGTTAGATAAACTAGGTTTATTTAGTCTACAGAAAAGATGCCTTAGAGGGGATCTAATTAACATGTGTAAATACATCAGAGAGCAATATAAAGGCTTTTGCGGATTAGCTTTTTGTCCCTAGGCTTTTGCAAAGGACTAAAGGACATGATCTGCGTATGGAGGAAAAACGTTTTAGACATTTATTTAGGAAAGGGTTGCATTGTGGAATGCATTGACACAGGAAGTAGTTGGCAAATTCTAAATCTGCATTTAAAGGGGGCTTAGATGCTTTCCTTGCAATGAAAGAAATCCATGGCTATAATTACTAGGTAAGGCCCAGTGATGTTGATCCAGGGATTTTATCTGATTGCCATATGGAGTTGGGAAGGAATTTTATTCCCTTTTTGGGGCTATTGGACCATGCCTTGTAAGGGTTTTTCAACGTTCTCTGGATCAACAGGGATATGTGAGAAAGCAGGCTGGTGTTGTACTTTATTTTCTTGTTGAACTCGATGGACGTATGTCTTTTTTTAACCCAAATAACCATGTAACTTTGTAACCCTGTGTGGATCAAAGTCTGACACTTAGATCCCCTCTGGCACCATGTTGTGCCACATAAGTACACATGCGTGCAATGGGGGTGGGGCTGGCACCAGCTAGCACCGCCCCCATTGCACGCATGTGTACTTACACGACACAACATGGTGCCAGAGGGGATCTAAGCCTGCCTGTGAGGAAGCAGGCTGGTGTTGTACTTTATATTCTGTTTGAACTTGATGGCCGTATGTCTTTTTTTAACCCAAATAACTATGTAACCCTATGTGGATTAAAGTCTGACACTTAGATCTCCTCTGGCACCATGTGCGTAAGTACACATGCGTGCAATGAGGGCGGTGCTAGCTGGTGCCAGCCCCGCCCCCTCCACCTGATGCCCAGTCACCTCTTTTCTGCAGTGGAGGAAAAGGAGAAAGTAGAGATCACCTGGATCCCTGCCACTGCAGCTCTTGCTGGATCCCCCCCCCCTCCCCCCAAACACCAGGAAGTGCTGGAGGAGGATGTGGGTGATCCAGATATTGGATTGGAAGGGGTTAAGATTGCATTAGTAAAGTTTAACACCAATTTGATTCCTAATTTTGATTTGAATAATTGGAGAGGGTTTTATTGCTCTGTGTGCTTCTCAAAGTATCCCCTCCCCCATCCCTAGAGTGGACGGTAGAGAAAACTCAATAGGAAGTTAGGCAACAATAAAAACCAACATCACTTCCTGTTCTTGGTAGTCCGGTCACCGGGGCAGGACAAGAGCAGAAATCTCTCCAACCAAAAGCCAGGCACCATAATGATCTGACGGAGGTCCTGCTAATTGCTAACCATTCTTTGCTCTGAAAGCTTTAATTAAATGATGACTATGGTGGCAGTTGAAATAGTCCAAGATGTGGATTAACTTAATGCCAAATGGCATTACATTATAGTCCCCATTTGAGTCCATGCAGGTTGGGCGCAGAAGCAGGGATGCCTCTGCGCCTAACCTGCTGGTGTCCCAGCAATAGGCTCAGCCTGGCATAATGTGAACTCAACCGGGATGTCTGCATGGAAGCAGGAAATTTGGGCGCATGAGGCAGGTGGACAAAAAGGGCGCCGCCATTCACTCCCATAATAAATATCGTTTAATCGGCGCCCAACAGGAAAAAAGGGCGCCGGAGAAAAATAACGTTTTAAAAGCGGCGCCCGGAGACTTTTAATGTTTTATAACTGTTTCTCATGATTACACATTATTTAATGATTTATAATTTTTAAAACATTATTTTTAAACGAAAAACCGCACCATATTTTTTTAAAACGTTATTAATGCTTATCACAGGGGGGTCTTAGGTTTAGGCACCACCAGGGGGGTCTTAGGGTTAGGCACCACCAGGGGGGTCTAGGGGTTAGGGATAGGTACAGGGAGGGTTCTGTGTGAGAGTAGGGTTAGGTATAGCTTTAGTAAAATTCTTATTAATGTTTTATAAAACGTTATTATAAATTTCAATTTTTAAACAGGGAAGATTAACGTTTTTAAAATTGCCGATTTTATACACATTATTTAATGATTTATAACTTTATAAAACATTATTTTTAAACGAAATATAACACAAATTTTTTTTAAACGTTATTCATGATTATCTTTTAAAACCCTGCGCCCTTTTTTCCCGGCGCCCTTTTTTAACGTACGCTGTCTGCATAGTGGAAAAAGTGTTTAGAGAGTAAGCCTTTTTTTCAATAGACGCTGTGGGATTTAGCTGTGGGTGAGCATGCTTACCTCCTGCTCCTAGTTTTTGGCATGTGATACCTCTATATGGTGGCACACTGTGTAGAACTCTTCAGTGACAATAAAAATACATTGTATTAGGCACTAGTAATGAGCAGAAATTACGTAAATGCGTAATTACGCATCGTAATACGCAATTACGCATCATAATCTTAATGCGAAATTTCAGGGGAGTAGTGTAAGCGTAGTGTAAGTGTAAGTAGTGTAGTGTCTCGTAGTTAATTGTTCCCAATCGTAATTACGCATGAATTTACGTGTCATTTCATGCCGACTTTGGCGGTGAATAGCAATGCCCCCGTACATGCCATTGCTGCCAAAATTGCTACATATGTTAAGAAGATTAGTGGGTACAATTTACAAAAAGAATTGTTCAAAACAACCTTGTCGTTTTTGAGAAAATAGATTTTAACCACTTAACATCTCAGTCGTTTTCAGCTTATGCATCCGAGCAATGTTCACCTCCCATTCATTAGCCTATAACTTTATCACTACTTATCACAATGAACTGATCTATATCTTATTTTTTCCACCACCAATTAGGCTTTCTTTGGGGGTACATTTTGCTAAGAGCCACTTTACTGTAAATGCATTTTAACAGGAAGAATAAGAAAAAAAAATGAAAAAATGCATTATTTGTCAGTTTTCGGCCATTATAGTTTTAAAATAATACATGCCTCCATAATTAAAACCCACGTATTGTTATTGCCCATTTGTCACGGTTATTTCACCATTTAAATTATGTCCCTATCACAATGTATCGCGACAATATTTTATTTGGAAATAAAAGAGCATTTTTTCCGTTTTGCATACATCACTATTTACAAGCTTATAAAAAAAAAATAGAGAGAAATATTTCATCTTTACATAGATATTTAAAAAGTTTAGACCCTTAGGTAAATATTTATGTGTTTTTTTTTTTTTTATAGTCATGTTTTTTTTTTATTAAACATTTTATGTGGGCATTTTTGGGAGGGTGGGATATAAAAGTGTTTTATTTGGGGAAATATTGGTGTATTGTAATGTTTTTTGGCATTTACTTGTAGTTTTACTTTTTGGCCACAAGATGGCAATCTCGATTTTGTTTACATGACGTCACTCTAAGCGTACAATGTACGCTTAGAGGGACACAGCTTCAGAAAGAGCGAAGCTTCCGAGAGAAGCTGTCGCTTTTTCAGCGGGGGAGAGGAATCATTGATTCCGTGGCTACCGACTCCGCGGCGGGGAATGCGCATGCACGCGCGCGATTGACCGCGGGAGCGCGCAGGAGTGCGCCTGTCCTCCTTGACGTTTTTATACGTCAAGGAGGACAAAGTGGTTAAAAATACAAAAAAAGTTTTTGAAACTGTAATTTTTCTAGGTTTAAAAAACATTTTTCTTTGCATTTTCAAAAATCCCTTTTCTCAAAAACGACAAGATCACCCCTCCCAGCTGCGAGCGTAAGGCAATTTTGGTAGCGATAGCATATATGGGAGCTTTGCTATTCACCACCAAAGTCGGCACAAAATTGCGTGTAAATTACGCGTAAATTCATGCGTAATTACGAATGATTACACAAAGTCAGTTGAACTCTGAATTAGTAATTACATGTATGCGTAATTGCGAAAATGTACGCGTAATTTTGCGTAATCATAATTAGCAGATTATGATACTATTAGGCTTTCTGCACACTACATGCGATTCCGATTCTGATTTTGAATCGTTTTTTACATGCGATTCCGGTTTTTAATTTTTACTGCATGCTGTGTTTTTTTCTGCATTTTTTTTTTCTGTTGATAGCATTCAGGGAAAATCGGAATTGCAAATCGGA